>NW_015168652.1:1264425-1286349 GCF_001447785.1 Gekko japonicus | reverse complement strand
ATTTTAGAATTAGAACTTTGGCACCCACTATTCAATTATATATAAGGATATATATATATATATATAAACCATCAATTAATTGAACAATTCTTGAACTGACTTCTGATGAAGACTGATCAAAGTTGAGACCTAAGGACTTGTTCAGTTGCTTCCACCCCACAATTCTCCTGAGGATGTAAGTACGTAATAAAGCTGGAAAGATCCTGAGTTCCAATAAGCACAGGATCTCCCACTTCCCTTGAAATGACTATGCCCAATTCATTCTGGGTAAGCAACTGAACAAGACCTCATAATTTACCAGAAAAGGCTGTAAGCCTTCTAAAGATTGGCATTAAAGTCATTTAGCAAAGCCAGAAGCACAGGTTCCAGGCTCCATTTAGGAGCACCTTGCATCACTGGAAGGCTCCTTCCTCCAGAGAAAAGCACCTATGCTAGCAGAAGGAGTCTGCAGAAGATGGACAGAGGGAATACAACTGTGTTCATTGTCCTGGACCTTTCAGCAGCTTTCAATAATTTTGACAATGGTATCCTTCTGGATTGCCTATATGAACTGGGATCAGGAGGTACCATTCAGTGGTGGTTCTGGTCCTATCTGGAGGGTAGGTTTCAGAAGATGATGGTGAGGGATTGGTGCCCAGCCTCTTGGCCTTTGGGATTCCACAAGGTTCCATCTTGTCTCCTATGCTCTATTTTGCACTTTTGGCGGATCCCAGGGAGGCTGTAAAAACCCTGATTCAGTGCCTGGAGGCAGTTTTGAAGTGGATGCAGGTTAATAGATTGAAGCTTAACCCAAACAAGACAGAAGCGCTACTGGTGGGTGGAAGGTCTGAATCAGGATTTAAGGTCTCACTCATTCTGGATGGGGTTGTACTCTCTTGAAGGAACAGGAAATCTGGGGGTGTTCTTGGATCCAGGCATAACTGCTGGATAAGAAGGATCCACTTCAAGGTGCTGGTGCTTACCATCAAAGCCCTATATGGCCAGCGGCCTGCATATCTTCGGGACCGCCTCTACCCAATGAGAACTTTACAATCAGCAAATCAGCACCTTCTGGTAGTCCCTGGCCCCTACCTGGTGGCATGAACTCCCATATGAGACCTTTTACAGTTCCGCAGGGCCTGAAAGATGGAGCTCTTCTACCAGGCTTTTAGTTGAGGCAGCAGGCGTCCACATTCTATTGGGCCTCCCCTCCAGTGGATCAGATGTGTCATCATTGGAACCCAAATTGTAGTAGACCTCACTTGTTGAGGCACTGGTTTGAAACACATTTTAATTGATGTATTTTAATTGTTTCTAACTATTTGTATATGATCTATGATGGAATCCGCCCTGAGCCTGCTATGCAGGGAGGGCAGCATACAAACCTAATAAAATAAATAACAATTAAATAAAGCTGTGGCCAGGAGAGCCTTTTACCAGCTTCAACTGGTTAGCCAACTGCAGACTTTCCTGGACAGAAAAGATCTGGCCACTGTGGTGCATGCCTTCATTACATTCAAATTAGATTACTATAATATGTTCTACATGGGGCTGCCCTTGAAAAGTGTTCAGAAACTTCAATTGGTACAAAACGCTGCAGCCAGGATGTTGACTGAAGTGGGTTGTAGGGGCCTTATCACTACAGTCTTGGCCCATCTACACTGGCTTCCAATTTGTTTCTGCACACAATTCAATGTGGTGGTGTTTTTTAAAAAAAATAAATAAACATTTTTATTATTTTTACTAACAAAAATGTGGATCAATAACAATGCAAAGAAGTAAAGTTTATCTATCTATCTATCTATCTATCTATCTATCTATCTATCTATCTATCTATCTATCTATCTATCTATCTATCTATGAAAGTCCCCTCACTGTAAAATCAATGCCCAGGCAAAACTGCTGGACCTAGAAACACCAGATTCAGGGACAGCGCTCCTACCATGGTGTAGGTGCTCACTAAGAAGGGATTTTTTAAGAAATTCTACTCCTAAGGGGTCAAAAGGGGTAAGATGTGCTCCCCCCATTGATTCCTATGTGACTGTCAGGCTGCTGCCTCCTTGTACCCTCCCACTCTCTATTGGTCAGTTGCAAAGCTCAGTGTTCTGAGGTTAAAAAAAACCCAAACAGTTACAGGGGACTACAGAGAGCTAATGACAGTTGAGGAAATCAGGAGTGGCCAACCGCCTGTGAGTTGACGCAAAACTGCTGGTCAGTCTCCCTATGGAGACTCCCCTTTCCTACACCTGACAGTCAGTTGTCTGTCAGGTGCAGCAGCAGCAGTTGCAGGGTGCTTAAAGCTGTGAGGGAGCCTGCCCCAGCAGTAACACTTCAGTGATCCTGCCAGCCCCGCCTCCACAGTAGCTTCTAATACTCCTCCTCCTTCTCCCTCCTATACTGGACAGGCAGCTGCCTGTCAGGTGTAGGAGAGGAGGTGGGATGCTTACAGCCACTGAGGAGGTTTGCTCAGCAAGACTGCCTTAGCATGCTGCCCAGCCTCCCTGATGCCTTTAAACATAATCCCCCCAACACCAGACAGGTGGGTGTCTGTCAGGTCTAGGAGCAGGACCAGGGTACTTTAATCCATCAGGGACGCCACCCCAGCAGGATCACCTTAGTGATGCTGCTGGCCCAGCCTCTCTGATGGCTTCCAACACACTCCCCCGACCTCCTACACCTAACAGGCGGTTGTCTGTCAGGTGCAGCAGCGGTTGCAGGGTGCTTAAAGCCATGAGGGAGCCCACCCCAGCAATCTACAGAGAGGTCTTTCAGTAGAGAGAAAAAAAAGTACGTATGTTTCACTTCATTTTTTACACTACAATCTTCTCCATTAGAATTCCTACAACAATTGTTACATTTCAAACTGTACATCATCAGTATTATAACTGGATTTATGGAAGTTAAATACCGTAGCGAAGCACGGGTATCAGGCTACTACATAATAATATTGATAACAATAATAACAACTACTACAATAGTTCCAAGTATCTTAATCAGTATAACAGGTCGAGTACAGAGCAGAACAGAAGTGTAAAATTTAATGTCCATCTAACCATGTATATTATAATCTCATGAATTCATAACTATCATGTGATACAAAAGAGTTTCTACCATCTGGGTTAGAGTCCAGTCTTTCTAATACAGGCCACCATTTACTAATGAAATCTTGGTATCCAGAGTGAGGATCAGATTGTTTAATACCTGATGAGATTTTATCCATTATAAAGTGATCCCACACTCTGGCATACCAGTGATCAATGCCTGGAGGTCCTTCATCTTTCCATTTGCCTGTTTTAGCTGCCAATAGAAGTAGTGAGATCAGTGCTTTCCTAGAAGGTAATATGTAAACATCATGCTAGTAACCCAACAAGACTACTTCTGGTTTTTCAGGTATTGATATGCCTGTAAGAGATTTTATTTGGTCTAACACTTGTTTCCAGAAGTTCCTTACTACAGCACATTCCCACCAGCAGTGTATGTATGTACCCTGCTCCCCACAGTTTTTCCAACAAAAAGAAGAGTATCCTTTGTGTATATGATGAAGTTGCGTAGAGGTCAAATACCATCTTGTCATGAGTTTATGGTGTTGTTGTAGGATATTAACAGACTTTGTAAAACGCAAGAGGACCATGTGGATTCCCATTGTGCTTTAGTGAATGAAATGTTGCAACCTTTATGCCAAGATCTGGTGTACGAAGGTAAATCTGGAATGTCGAAGTCCATTAAAATCTGGTAGATTTTGGAAATGAGACCAGTAGAATCCAGGGTATATTGTAATAACAAGGTTTCAAATTTTGTACATGGTCGTGATACGTTTTGTTGAAGTCAAGGTGACTCTAAAAGGTTTTTTATCTGAAGGTATTCAAACCAGGGAATCACTGTATCAGCCTTATCTTCTAAATGTTCCTTAGTTAGAAGTTTACGTCTGTGAGTTATGTCAAACAGCCTGGTAAGAGATGCAGATCTCCAAATTCGGAAAGGTAATGGAGATATCGCAGGCTGGAACCAACGTTGGCCTAAAAAGGTTGAGGCTATTGAAATATCTGGAGCTAAATTTTTCCATCCTGCATCCCATGTCTGTAATAGGGCTTGAACAAAAACATTTTCTGTGATGTAGGTAGGGTGATCAGGTTTCTTATACCAGGGAGACTGGCTGGATTCTTCTATGGCTACCCTTCATTCGGGCCATATATAGTTGCAATAGTGTATTTTGAATCATTTAGGAGACCTTTAAAAAAAAGGAATCGGCTATCAGGATCTATTTCTTTTGATTGACAGAAAATGTACCTTTATGGAAAAAAGGATGGCCACGCCTCGAGATTTTGAATTGCTGTAAGTCTGAAATTCTTCAGAAAACCAATTTGATTTAAAAACTGTGTTCTGTTTCTTCAAATGAGTTTCTTGCAACATAAGAATGTCAGGGTGTAGTTTGACCAACTGGGTTGCCACTCTCTTGTATTTTATCTTGCCGTTTAGATCTTGACAGTTAAGAGACACAATTTTCATGCTGGCAGACATCACTGAGACCAAACTACTGGTTTTTCAACTAAAGTGAAACAATAAAACATAATTTTGAGGTACCAATCAAGTTTTTAAAAAGTCAACCTTAAATTGGCTCCCACTAAATGGGAAAAAACAGCAATACTCACTGTGAAATGCAAGATATAAAGGATAGTCATCTGACCATTACGTGCTGCATATAAAGTTATTTTTAACCCTTGGTTAAGAAATTTTTGGTGTGAAATGGAACTATGTAGAATAAAAACAATTTAAAACATTAAGAATAACAGCCAGTTAAAATAACAATAATATGTAACCATTGTAACTTCACTAGGGAGGCTAAATCCGCAAAAACAACACCTCAGTGCAGGAACAACACGTAGCTGTAATGTATAAAGAGTTTTACAAACAGAAAGCTATCGGGAGCATAAAAGAAGAGTCTACCGAACCCTCCCTCTTAGTTATACTAAGTGTAAAAAACATTTTAACCTGTTCCTCTTTTGTGGATCAAATTTTGCCAACATGCGCCTTCATAAAGTGAGAGAAATAATAAAAAGGAGAAAGCAAAGATTTGCAATTAGGGTTTTTTTTTCCACTTTATGCCATTTATGAGAAGGGGAAGCATCTGTTCCTGTAGCGCTATCTGAGCTGGCAACGGTGGTCTGGAGAAGTCAATGTGCAGAGATTCCAGAAGTTTGTAACCAGAGTCCAGATCATTTGCTAGCAGATGGAGATTCTGGTGGAGCACTAAAATGCTGCAGGGAGAAATTCAGCAAAATCCTACATTGTTCTCATGGAGCTTGCTAAGAATGGGTCTCAGAACTTTTCTGTGTTGAAGAGTCTCCATGGAAAGATCCAGCAAGACTATGATCTTTTTTCCTTCAAAAGTGAGACCTTCTCTTGTTCTTGATTGTTTAAGAATGGCTTCTCTGGTTCTAGAATCTGGAAAAGTCACAATAATGTCTCTTGGGGTCTCAACATTGCGCTTGGTTAGAGGGCCCAGCCTGTAAGCTTTATTTATAATAGGAGCTACTCCTTCTTCCAGGTTTAATGACTTTGCAAGCCAGAGAACAAAAAAATCTCCTTCCATTCTTTCTGGGAAACCTCTACATTTCAGATTTTGTTCTTTGAGCTTGTTCTCCAAGCTCATTATTTTTTCCCTCGTCCAGTCTTCAGAAGAGTGAAGGCGCCTAACATCTTCCTGGGTCATCACTGCAAGATCAGACGCTGAGTTAGCTGTCTGCATGACTGTATGTAGGCTTTCCTTCATGGGATCTAATTGTTCCCAGAATGGGTCAAGGGATGCCGGGTGTTTTTGAGTGAGATTGTCCTCTAGCTGCTGGACAGCTTCAAAGAATTGTGCAGGTGTGCCTGAGAGGCCTCCCTCCGTCAGCGGGAAAGCTCTGTTGGCCATTTTGTCTGTCGGGTCTTTCCCTTGCTTGTGACCCACAATAATTTCTCCTAGAGGAGGAAAATAGGGTCTCACTGATGTGTGTGTGTGTCTCCATTCGCTTGCTTTTGTTATAGGAGGATTTCCCCACTGTCAAGTTTGGAATTGGTGCGGCTTGATGTCGGGTGAAGTTGGAAGTCGATAGTTGGGTTTGGGAACTGCTCGTTCAGGCGTCAGCCATTAAGCCCAGCGTTGCCATGACCCCCCCCCCCAATTTGGTGGTCTTGACCTTCAAGGCCCTATATGATTTGGGACCAACATACCTGAAGGACTGCCTAATCCTGCCTAATCCTATGAACCTGCCTGACCATTACGGTCATCTCCAGAGGCCTGCATCAGGTGCCCTGCCTTCTGAGATCAGGCAGTTGGTAACCTGAGAGAGTGGATTCTCAGTCTTGACACCAAAGCTCTGGAAAGGAGATTTGTCTGTTCCCTTCCACTGCCATCTTTCGCCAGTGGGGGAAGACTTGGCATTCCCTCAATAATTTCTCTTTGCTAGCCAATGCTTTTTGTTTTGTATGTATTTTAACTGTTTTATATAATTTTAACTCTTTTTTAAAGTTCTAAAAACTCTTTTAGAAGTTGTTTTAATGAGGTATGTTTGGGGGGGGTGATTTTAATGGTTTTATAATGTATTTTATCATGTATATCCGCCTTGGTGGCCCTTGAAAAGGCAGAAAGACGGAATATAAATCTTGTAAATAAATAAATAAACCTCCTGTGTCACTTGGCAGAAGAAAATAAAACCACCAAATCTTCAGTTGTAGTTTATTTCCTTTGCAGCATATATAAACAGAAAAGGTAACTTTTGATAATTATTTTGATTAAGAAACTTTCAAACAAAAGAAAAACATGTCTAGAAGATACATAATATACTCCTGAAAACCATGTGCCAGTGGGCCAGGAGGAGCAGCAAGAGCTACCTCCATGGAATGAGATATTGGCGCTGCAGGCAGGTACAGAGCAGTAAACAGCCATTGACACCCCACCTTCAGCCAGCCAGGTTGGTGCATGAGTGAATCCAGGAGTTGCCACACACACATCCATTGCCAAGTGGCAGGGAGAAAGATGAATGGGTAGGCCGGGGGAAGATTGGGAACTACCACTGCTGCCTCTTCAAAGCCTCCATTTAAGCTGCAGACAGGAGGAAGGAGCTGCTAATGCTGTCCCCCCAATACTAGGCACTGATGAGTGGGTGAGCGAGGCTCCTTCTCACCCGCCTGCCCATTTCCAGCACTGTCACCTCAGCTGCCCTCTCCGAACTTTCATCTTGGCTACTGATCCCTAAGAATGAGGTGACAGCTCTGGATTTGGGTAAGTAAGAAGGCTCCTTCTCACACACTTGTCAGCCTCCAGCACTGTTGCTTCCTCTCCACAGCCAGCAGCCGAGGGGAAAGTTGGGGAAGGGCAGCATCATTAGCAACATTTTCTTGACGGTCCATACTTGTTGATATGTGAAAATTCAGCCACATCCTGCTTGGGAAGAAAGTGTAAAAGGAAAACAACAGGCAACAACAATGAGCAAACAGCTGAAAATCCCGTTTCTTAAATGTATAAAACCATCCTGAAAGTTTAATCTAAGGGCCACTTCACTCCATTTTTTTTGGTGTATATGTATGATGACTAAAGCATACACTGTTTAAAAGTGTATGGAATAAAATAAAATAAAATAAAAGTGTATGGGACACTTATGTATTTGTTAAACCACATACTATTTAGGTACATTTGTTAAACAGGCAGGACTGATCAGATCTTTCTGCTGGATTTACAAACTCAGGATTAATGTTCCATAATGTGTGAAGCAGTCCTAAAGTCCAGAAGATTATGACAAAATGTTCACGTTATGTTACTAGAGGGTAAGAATGCTCCTATAAAGATGTAAAATTTCTAGAAATTTTGAAGCCGTGGGAAAAACACATATAATTACCAGTTAAAATTGAAATATATACAGTACTCACTTCCTTGTCAACCATAAACTTATTTTACTACTTTTACAACATAAAATGTGTTATTTAAAACTAAGTTAGCAAATGAACTTGTACTACTTGTCTTATTTATGTAATTGCCAATTATAGATGCCTTGAATTTTCTACAAGCAAAGTTATAAATGTACCTAATATGGAGGAGAGATGCAAACTGCCGTATCTTACACTACCTGAGAGCAGGCCATCAGAGTGGTGACTCTGAAAACAGTTCTTCAACAATTTATCGTCATATACATTATAGTGCATGACAAACTTAGTCACATTTAAAAAAATAACATCCTTGAAAAGATGTGGATGTCTGCAGTATACACAGAAATTATAATTACCTAATACAGTAGATTTTCCACACAGAAGCCTTTAAACTATACATCGAGTAAGAAAACCCTTGTCTTAAATGCATTTCAATCTCTCCAAAAAAGAAAGTATCTCATAGAATTTTTTTCCCCAATGCTCCTCAGTATTTCCAATTTTCCCTTTGGAAAACGTGAAAAACAAATTCCCAGGAAAGAGAATCATCCCTCCCCCTAGGCCTTCACATCTCCGATTTCTACAAAGGTCTGTCTTTGCACAACTAAGTATATGTTCTGTAACATAGCTACTATTACCTGAATATATTAACACCAATATCCCCTATTTGATGCAGTGGACCGAGATTACACAGAATAAAATATTGATGCAGTAGTAAAAATCAGTGATGCCTAATGAATAATGATGGACATGAACTTCGGTTGAGACCATAGTTCTGGACAACTCAAAACACATACTTTCAGTTTAGTTCTTCTAACTATGATTTCTTTATTCGCTACATTTGATTCCTTGGGATCTTAGAATGGTAATTTAGTAAATAACCTGAAGGCTACTGTCCTCAAGGAAGAAAAACAGGACTAGCTGACTACAGGGAACACTTGTATACATTTAGGTGAAGAACAACTCATGCTGGAGAAAACCTATAAATTAAAAACACAGAGTTGCAGGCAGAGAGAAATTATATAATGATGTAAAAAAATTAAAATAAGAAATTCAGCTTCTTGATCCAGAAGGCAGAACACATCACACAGTCACCAAAAGCAAGCCACTGCCACAAGACCCTCCACAGATGACTCCACGGAGCCTAGGACCCTATGTCCCACAAGCTGGAAGTAAATGCAAACCAAAATGATGGAGATACTACAAGGCTCCAGATGATGCAACCAAGTGAATGAACTTGCACCAACATAAAATACCGTAAGTAATTCAGCTATCAGGTTCCAATCCTTCTGATGTAGTTTCCCTCAGGAAGGTTGTGGAACCCTAAGTGCTTCATAGCCAGCCATGACAGAGTTTCTTTGGCTGTTTTTGGAGGAGAAGCTGCTTGTGTGCATGTATGGTAAGCATGCCTCCTGCCCCCTTTGCACATATAATGAGAGGGGCAGCAGGATGGTGAGATGAACTCCCTCACCATTGGAGGGGATTCCTTTTTAGCACTAGTGGGTTCAGAGATATGTCCTCCCTTGTCTCTGCCCAACACAGCTCAGCCCACGAAAATTCTTCCTTGCCTCCTCTCTCTGTTCACCCAGCAATCACTGACATATGGCACAAAGACACTCTTTCATGGGTACAACAAGCAGAGGCAAAGAGGACTGGCCAAAACAGTGAGGGTGAGAGGCAGCAGCAGAGCAGAAGAAGAAAGAAGGCAAGGGAGAGTTTGTGTGGGAAAGAAGCGTCTGACTCATTCAAAAGCATCATAGAACTTACAACTGTTCGCCAAGTAACCAAAATGCAGCTTTTTTTTGTTTTCAGGAAAGAAACACAAAATAGAGCTTTTTTTTTCATTTGGCTGCTCATATTGAAAAACACTCCACTGTTGCTAGTAGTTAAATTCATACAGATGTTAAAACCAATAGTATGTAACAAAGTCCCTGTGAAAACCAGCTGTCATTTTGAAAACACATTTTAGACAAAATGTGGAGAAATAGCCCCATGGAATTAAATTCAATGATGCTTGCACAAATTAGGCTGGAATTAAAAAAAAATAATAAAACCTGCTGATATAGTTGGCAGCAAAGCTACCCTGAATATATCATCAGGGATACCAAGAATGTTGCAAAAAAATAAATAAATGCAGTCAACATTCATATTTCTGGTGTTCAAACTGCCCATGGTTTGGAAAGACGAGCCTCTCTTCTGATCTTCTCAATGATTTAATTCACATGAGCAGTATTGCCAGCAGTTTTGGATCTGTGCCCTGGAAGCACCCATTGTGGTGGCTGGCTGTATGGCCACAGATCGTGCAATCCTGCGCAAAGTTATGCCAGTCTAACACTACTGATGTCACAGGATTATATTATTGTTGCATTTGTTTGAAAGAGCACAGTTCCAAGTGTAGGAACATGAACTTCCGTATCCAAACAGTTGTATGCCTTTGGGAAATGCAGACCCCCCCCCCCCCAAGGAAAGGAAAGGTTCCTGGGCTCTGGGAGCTCTACCATACTTGAGAGAGAACCTGTTTTGCAAGCTGATATGCTGTTCTTCAGGTAGAAAATGATTGGGGGGGAGCAGCATGGCAAAGAACTGCAAGACTGTGGATGCCGATCCAATTCCAGGCATTTTTGAATATTTGAAGAGAGAAAATGGTTTTCAAGTCTTCAAGGGTACAGATCACAACTGTAATCTCAACAAAGAGCACTCAAGGATCCTTGTTTATTGTGAGAAGGAGGTGGGGAGAGACTGCTTCTTTAAAAATAGAGAAAATTTCTCATTTGCTTTCCCAATAATTTGTAAGAAATCACAAATGGTAAAAAAAAGTATACAAAATGCCTTATGTAAAGGAAACTTGTTTGAAATCTCAGCACCCTTCATGTAAGAAAGGCAGCAGGAACTGGCTGCAGTTCTGTCTCCTACTCTCTATTAGCCTTGCTATGTGATGTTCTTGACCCACTCAGGGCCTGGGAGGTAGAAGACAGAAACAGTCGATGTGGAAGAGAGACATTTCCTATCCTTTCCATTGAAAAGTTCTTTTCACTTGCAGAGGTCTCAGGATATGATTTCCACCTTAACACTGCAGAAGTGCAGTTCAGCAAAGTGATCAAATCTTTCTTTTACAGCTTGTCAAACCTTGACTTCAAATATGATTTAAACAGCCTTGAAGATCGTAAGGCTTGAGCTCCCTTTTCCTTTCATAATAACTATATAAATCATAGGTATCTTTGCACAGATCTACACTTCAGCATTTCCATTAAGGGAATGTATGATTGCTGGATGCCATCATTTTTGAAGTACATTGTTATGTAATTGTTGCTGGTGGTAACCCCTTTGAAATTAATGAAGTACCATACTGAAGAAGAAACATATAATGTTTTATTCTTACTTGAAGTAAACACATCTTCCAAATTTAGATTTTGAACTTTGTAATACCTACCTGCAGCTTCAACATTGTTTAGAGCAGTTTAAAGGATCAGTACCTTTTATTCTAAGAGCTGAGCTTTGAACTTATTTTGTTTAGTTAATAAGAGAATTGGACAATTAAATCAGACGGTGCTTCTAAAGTGGGAACTGTGTAATCAAGTAGAGTTTGCTACTGAAAGTGAATGACATTGCTAGCAAGCTCCATGGAGTATCAAATTCAGTATTATATTCTATAGATGATATAAAGTCTAAATCCAACCAGTTACTAGAATAAAGCAGGAGCTGATATTTACTTTTTATTAGATTTTTAAACCGTTTTCCCCTGTAAAACAAGGCTCAGGGAGGTGTACAACAATAAAATATACATATGTGAATTAGCAATAAAAAACAATAAAATTCAGTAAAATACAATAGCAGCCTAATAAGATGACGCTAAGACTACCAATTATGCCAGTGCCCAGGGGGGGGGGGGGGAGGTAGGAAGAAAGGAGCACCAGACAGACGGTTGCTGTCCTCAACCAAATGCCTGGCAGAACAGCTCTGCCTTACAGACCCTGCAGAATTACATCAGGTCTCGCAGGGCCCAGATGTTGTTCGGCAGAGAGTTCCACCAGGTTGGGGCCAGGGCGGAAAACTGACAGCCAGATGTCTCTCGGGCCAGGGACCACCAGTAAGTTCTTATCTGCTGAATGCAATGCTCTCCATGGGGTATACCAGGAGACAGTCCTGAAGGTACATGGGTCCCAGACTGTTTAGGGTTTTAAAGGTTAACAACAAAACCCTGAACCTGATTCGGTATTCCACCTGGAACCAGTGCAGCTCACACAGCAAAAGTTGAATGTGTGCCGTTCATGGGGTCCTGGTAAGGACCTGCACTGCTGCATTCTGGACCAGCTGGTGTTTCAGGTCAGCCTCAAGGATAGCCCTACATAAAGCTAGTTACAGTAGTCTGGCAGCATTTGTGATTTGGGCCTCCATTGATAGGGAGTCACACCAGAGTCAACCATCCCACCATGGCCTCCATCCCCTCAGCCAAATTTGCTGGGGCAGTATCCGCCCACCTGCCCATTAAGAAATATAGCTGGGTGTCATCAGCACACTGGTTACACTCCAGCCCAAAACTGCACCAATTGGGCAGGGGGGCGCATACAGATGTTAAACAACATTGGAGAGAGGATTGCCCCCTGACGAACCCCACATACTAGGGACTGCCTAGTTGACACCCTCTCTCCCAGTGCTACTCTCTGTCCCTGACCTTGGCAAAATGAGGTAAGCTACTTCCAGACTACCCCAAGAACTCCTATGTCGGCGAGGCAATGGGTCAAAAGATCATAATCGACCATGTTGAATTATGCTGTAAGATCAAGCAGTAACAACAACACTGACCTGCCTTGATCCAACTGTTTGTGAAGATCGTCTGTGAGGGCAATCAAGACCATCTCCATTCCATGGCCAGGGCAGAAAATGGACTGGAACGGGTCCAGTGCCCATGTGTCATCCAGGAAATTCTGGAGCTGTTCTACAACCTCTCTCTCAATTACCTTGCCAAGAGATTTGAGACTAGGCAGTAACTGGAAGGATCCATAGGATCTAAAGTTGGTTTCTTTAAGAGCAGTACAACCACAGCCTCCTTTAATCCCTCTGGATAGACCCCTGAATCCAGGGACAGATTGATAATGTCTATCAGGGGACCTCGTATTCCCTCACTACTGACCTTAACCAGCCATGAGGGGCACGGGTCTAAGAAGCATGTGGTTGGCCTAACAGTGCCCAGAATCCCGTCATCATCATCCTGGGAGAGTCGGCTAAAGCTGTCAAATACTGAATCCAAAGGCAGCCAAGGGGCCTCCACCCACTGTATCAACATTGGCTGTGAGGACATGACAGAGTGTCAAGACTTTATCCACATAGAAGCTTGCAAAGGCCACACAGCTGATAACCAAATTCCTAATATTTTGTGTTCTCTCAGTGAGAGACGTTAGAGACCTAATTACCATAAACAACTGTGCTGGGTGAGACCTAGCGGATGCGATGGAGGCTACATAAAATTGCTTTTTTGCAGCCTTTACCACCGCCTCATAGGATTTCATAAACATCCTATAAGATGTTCTTGCAGCTTCATTATGAGTACACTGCCAAACTCGCTCTAGTTGTCTAAGTTCCTGTTTCATTCTGTTTTCCATAGTATACCAGGGAGATAATTTAGGCCAAGAACAAAAAGGACGCCGTGGAGCGATTTCCTTGATGGCTTCAGAGAGACGGGAGTTCCAGTCCTCTATCAGTGTATCTAAGGAATCACCAGGGGGTTTCGGATCCCGCAAAACATTCTAGAACCCAATTGGGTCCATCAGTCTCTGCAGGCGAGCATAAATCTGCTCACTGCCTAGGCAGGAGGGGGCTGGGATACCCAACTGGGCCTTCATGGCACTTCATCTTCAGTTGTCAGATCCATATCCATCCCCATGCCAAAGATCAAATCCAGGATGTAGCCTGCTTAATGTGTGGGACCTTATACAATCTGGGAGAGTCCCAATGCTGCCATGGAAGACAATAGGTCTGATCCCTGCGAGGCGGTAGCAGTGTTGGCATGGATGTTGAAATCCCCAATAACTATGAATCTAGGGATCTCCAAGGCCCATCCAGCTACCACCTCCAGCAGGCTTAGTAGGCTGTCCCCTGGGGCGCTAGGCAGGTGGTACACCAGACAGACAGCCAAACTCTCCTCAGTATTCCAGACTAGGTTGACACAATCAATACCAGTGATCTTTGGAACAGGGAGTGCCCTGAAGAAAAAACCCTCTCAGGTGAGTATCACCACCCCCTGTCCCTCAATTCGGGACTGATGGAGGACTGAGAAATCTGGTGGGGTCAGCTCCTTTAAGGCAACTGTTTTGGCCTTCCTTGTCCAGGTCTCAGTCATGCAATGTAATTTTGCAGTATCATGGTCTTATTATTGATGGACCTGGAATTGCACATCAATGTTGAAGGGTGGTGTATTTTCCTAGCCCTCTCACCAATGTATCTCAGGATGGGACAAAGGTTGGAAGACCGAACATGACCATATCTCCATCTCCATCAATTTATCTTCTCCTACCTCCCTCTACCCCCAATCACTGTGATCCCTAGCCCAACACGGCGCTCTCAATATTTGCTGGAACCATTTGTAGTCCTCTCCCTCCCCACACCCATGAAGCAGTAACCCAATGTTATGGTAGGTAGTAAGCTCATTGTAAGTTGTTATAGTTTATAGTTATACAGCAACTACAAAATTAACTAACCTAATAGCTAAACCTAACAGAACCCTACCCTAAACCTATAGACAATAAAGCCCCTTCTAAATAGACCTAACTATACCTCCCACTACACTCCAGTTTTAACTCCTCTCTAATAACAATTCTAATAAACTCTCTAATTACTGTAAATGATAGATAAGAAACAAATCGATAAACCTTCTATATTAGCACTAATGTTCGGGGGGGGGGGAATCTGTCACCAAAGCATTTCTACACCTCATCAACAGGGGGCAAAAATTATCTTTCCTGTGCCCACCCATGGCCTTTTGTGAGGTCTCTGGTTCCTTCGGGCCCTCTACTTCTTTGGGGCTCAGGCTCTGGGAGCCCTGGGACCACACTAACTGTCCTAGGGGGCTCCAGGCCAGCTGTCATCAGCCACTGTCTGTCCTCTATGAAGATGGTATACAGGCATTCAAGAGATATTATCCACAGTCTGTCCTCTAAAGCTGTAATGTACTGAACTTCCATCCAGCACAGTTCCATGGTCAAGCGCGCCAGCCAGGGGAATTCCACAGGCCACTGAATGATGCACAGGACAAGCGCACCAACTCAAAAGTTCCATGCATATGAACCCAGCCCAAGCAGGCAGAAACCACTCAGGAGACAATCGGGCTAGCTCAGGAGTGGTTGGAGGCAGTCAAAATCAAACAAGGCCGCCCGAGGCAACCCAAGACCACCCAGAGCTGCCTGAGCACAACCAGAACCAGTCAGAGTTAAACGTACTGAACAGGTTGCTGGGGTTTTTTGCCCCAATTAAAAGAATACATTTTTCCTCAGCTTCTTACAGAACCTCTTCAATGACTGATAATATGTTACTAATGCTCAAATTGCTTTCGCAAAAATTCACAACAGAAAAATACCTAATTTCAGTTTCAGATCATGCCACTATTTCTAGAGTATGGGAATTTTCATGAAATATCTCTCCTTATATATAATTGAATAGTGGGTGCCAAAGTTCTAATTCTAAAATGCACTCCCTTAGTGTATGGCTGATGGCACTGCTCCTCAGCATATATCGCCACCAATCAGAAGGCAAAGCCCGGGTCCCGCCCACACCACAACTGCTGCGACAACCTGGTCTTTTGCATATGGAAGCTGATTGGACTTCACTCCATTCCACACCTCAAACTCCCCCCCCGCAAGGCAGTTGGAATGTCAGTTGCATATGGAACCTGCTGTATTCTGGTGGTGTGCAGGTCCCAGGTTCATGTTTTAAAAGCAGACTGACACTGTTTGCCCAAAGCCAGAGCACTCTCCCAGAGCCTCTTTCTAGATCCCGTTGTATTTATTTCCACAACGGGCCTTATTTCTAGTTTTATGATAAACTGAATATGCAGCTTTTCCAGTCCATTACACATTATCACATTGCTTATACCCTGGGATGCCAGAAAGGCTTTTATAAGATGACTGTTAATGAATATGTTGGCTTTACATTTAATATATAATCTCTGTAGATAAATATATTCCACAGTAAATCATAAAGCAAAATTAATAAGGACTGTTTTAGCGTATTTGCTATTGTTTATTCAAAAGTACATTTTAAAAGTTTTTCTCAGCAAAGAAATACCTTAACAGATTAAGTTTTAACAGTTTAGGGAAAAAATAAACTTTAAAACCTAAAGGGTTAATGTTGACCCTCTTTTGAATATTACAAATATTTTCGCTTACGAGAAAAAAGCTCCATGATTTTCATATAGGATTACAAATGTATACATGTATTGCAAGGAGATTTCTTTAGATTTCTTAAAACCTTTAGATTTCTTAAAACAAAAAACGAATTATTTCAAATACTGCAGCTTCATTACTCCCAAATAAGGAATGCTGTTAACTGCCTGGCAATTCGAAGCCCTCCTTCCCTTCCTTGTCTGTTCTGTCATATTTCTCTCCCCCCCCCCCCATATTGTTAGCCGCTTTGGGTCTCCATTGCAGAGAAAAACAGAAAATAAATATGCTAAATAATCGGTGGGCCTGTTTCCAGAGCAGACTTCTAGAAAGTTATCTATACTATCAAATTTATTTATCAAGGAAGACCTTGAATATGTGTACTTCTATAACATCTGGATGTTGCTATGTAAAAAATAGCACAGACTTGTTCAAATCTTTTAAGAACAGCAAAAAGAAAAAATGCTGATTGCTTCCAAGTGACATTCTACAGCTCTCCCTTCTACAAAGGAATGATTTTGTTGTATTCTAAAAACTGCAGAAATAACAGAAATTACAGGATATGTGCAAACTAGAGAGGTAATAAAGGAGGAAGCTCAAGGTTTTCTTCAAGATGCTAACTTTTTGCAACTTTGTCAAACACAGATACACTATTGATATGAATTCCAGATGAGCAACCATGTCAGTCTATTGCAGTAAACACACCAGAAGACTCAGGGCACTTTAAAGTTTAATAAGATTTTATTCCAGCATAAGCTTTTATGGACTAGAGCCCACTTTGTCAGATGCAATGCAGTTATCCTTATAAATGCCTGAATAGAGAGGACCTCCTACATTAGCCTTATAAACTATTATTACTAGTCTTAAGAGTGTTAGGGAATTTAATCCAAAGTGAAACTGGGTCTTGTTCTCGCTCAGCCACTTCTGAATTAGCCCTGTCCTCCATTCTATTAGGTCCCTGGCTTAGCATCCCATAAGGCTTTTAAGAACAGCATGGCCAGGGTCCGGCTTACCTAAGGGACCGCCTTTCCCCAAGGGCACTACGGTCGGGGGAGCCAACATCTGGAAATTCCAGGCCCCAGGGATATTAAATTTGCTGTTACCAGAGCCAGGGCATTTTCGGTGGCGGCTCCTACCTGGTGGAAGGAGCTCCCGGAGGAGATCCGGGCCCTGCAGGACCTTTCTCAGTTCCGCAGGGCCTGTAAGACGGAGCTCTTCGCCAGGCTTTTGAGTAGGAGCCACCGCCACCACTATTCCACCATCGCTATTTATGCATCATCGCACCACTACCACCACTATCTGATTCCATCAGGGTGCGAGGTGACCCTGGAAGGAGAAGGAATGACAGGCTATTGGAACATTGCCGTTGGATTAAGATCTACCCCATCTTGTGATAAATGGAGCACTGACACTTCGGTGTTTGTATTATATTGTTTTATTCTGTTTTATGCTGTTTTATCTGTTTTAACTTTGGCACTTGTGCCTCGCTGTTAGCCGCCCTGAGCCTTTGGGGAGGGCGGGATATCTTTTCCCCACCCCAATAATTAAAAAAAATATATATATTCAGAGCTGGGAGATTAGGGGTTAATGCCTCACTGTAAAGCACAGTTTGACTGATAGTCTGCTGCCTGCATGCACCCCCTTCTCTCTGATTGGTCAGCATCAGTTGAGGAGAATTTTTGAAGTCTTGTCAGTCTTATCAGAGGGAGTCAGTTGTCATTTGGACTTTGGCTTGGCAGTTGCCAGTCAGGAGTGTGTGTCAGTCTGAGGGAAACAGACAAGTTCACTGAGCAACCTCTCAGTAGAATATTTGAATTATAGAATTATAACTTTCTCCGTGTCCCACCCTGTGATGAAGAGGTTATTTGGCTTTTACCCTTCCCTAGAAGACACAACTTCTAGTCCATACTGTGTACCATCCCATTTGAGGAAAAGTTCAGAAATCAGAACTTAAAGTCTAAATGTCAGCCCTAGCTGAATTCCGCTTATTCACAGTCTCCAGATTGGACAGGAGGTTGAGTCTAGGCAAACAGAAAAGTATTAAGGCTCCTAGAAACAGGAGGATATTTCTTACCCAGTTATTCAGAGGGTTGAACTCAGAAGGGACCCCTGGTTTGTGTGAAAAGGGAAACGGTCTTAGACTCCTCAAGGGAAAAAACAAAGGGAAAGTTATAATCCCACAAGGGAAGTATTTAAATACAGGAAGAAAGTACTAACTTCCAGGAAACTAAGATAGCTTTATGAAACTTTAAGACACATTGCTGCTGAAAGAAATCTCTAAGACAAACAAACCACTCACAGTTAAGAATTGAGTCTCTAAGAATATAAGCTTCAATGATACTCTGTTGCCTGTTCACAATATTATAATGAGTATAAAGAAGAAGAAGAGGAGATTGGAATTATACCCCGCCCTTCACTACCCAAAGGTGTTTCAGAGCAGCTTACAAACTCTTTTCCCTTCCCCTCCCCACAACAGACACCCTGTGAGGTAGGTGGGGCTGAGAGAGCTCTTGACAGAAACTGCTCTTTTTCAAGAACAGCTCTAATCAGAACTACAGCTTGCCCAAGGTCATCCAGCCAGGTGCAAGTGGAGGAGTGGGGAATCAAACCCAGTTCTCCCAGATTAGAGTCTGCGCATATAACCACACACTAAACAACCAAATTTACCTCAACTTCTTGTCATTTGCCCCATTCCTAACTCAGCTGTGCCTGTTCAATAAAATCAACCTTTCTGTTTGAACTTTACTTTGTGTCAAGTGCCATTTCAAGCCTGCTATGCGGGGATGGTGAGATACAAATCTAATAAAATTTCCAAAGGAATTTATGAGAGGGCTCCTGCTGAGTCACAATGAATCTCTGGCCTGGATAAAAGCCAAATAACCTCTTTATCACAGGGTGGGACACGGAGAAAGTTATAATTCTATAATTCAAATATTCTACTGAGAGGCTGCTCAGTCAGAGTGAGGAACAGTGGGGAATTTCAGACAGGCGATAGATTCCGGAAGGGAACTGGTTCTCAAACGGGTTCTGGTCTGTCATTTCAGACAGAACCCATTTGAGAACCTGTTCCCTTCCGGAATCTATTTGCCATTTCATACACAAACGCTTCAGTACCGTTTAGGAACCGGGACTGAAGCGTTTTACCTGTCATCCACTTCCAAGTGGTCTCCAGTGCCCTCTCCCGGTTCCGATACACTTTTTCCCCACCTTTTTCCGCCCACGCGGGCGATCTCCGGCTGTTTTTTTTTTGAACGTTCGATTTATAGCGTTATAGCGCTATAATGGAATAGCATTATATCAATCCCATTGGAATGCACAGAATATTTTTTTATACTGCTATAGCGCTATAAAAATCCGATCACCCGCGCGGGAGGAAAACAGCGGGAAAACAAAGCGGTGCAAGTCTGAAATGCCAAACCGCTTCTGATCTGGCTCATTTCCAGGAAGGGGCAAGCCCTGTGTGAAATTGCAGCCCTGTACCGGTTCACTTCAAAACGGAAGATTGCCAGCTTGAAACCGGGTGAAACTGGGTAATGTGAAATTCCCCAGTGTTTTGGTGGGAAAATTTGCCTCACAGAGAAGAAGAAGCAGGGATCTGTAATAACAGGTTCTCTTGTAAGCCCTATACACTGTATTTCACAAGAAAATTGTTGCTGTTCTACAAGTGCACTTGAATTCAGTTTAACTCACTACACTAAGCTTCATATACTAGCTCAAGATCCTGCTTGTCTCACTACCTATCAGTGTCTTTAGACTGTCTATTCCTATGGTATTTGATTTTTACGAATTACTAATGTATCGAGTTCCTCAGCTCCTGCTTTCCTCTACGACTTTTGTTCATTTTTCTCATAAAAAGTACTACCAGGAAATCAGTACCACAGTTTCAATCATTTTAAAATCATTATTAATTTAAAAATCCCCTTCACTTATTAATGGTTCTTACCCTTTCTACATTATATCTTCACTTCTTGAAAATTGGAAGAAGCCCTAGTTTCATAATGTCCAGAGGTTGCTAGCATTAAATAATTTTGATTCGTATGCTACACCTGCTTACATATTCTCACTGCAAGACATAGCTAAAAAATGTGTACTTTTCTTTCTAAAATATTTATTATTCTCATATCTTGCTCTTATGAAGACCTCCCATCCAACGCATGGATCAGGTCCATGCATGCTTAGAGTTCCAAGATAATGCAGCAACTAGTGTTCCTTGACCATTCTCTGGACCCTGTACCTCTGTTGTCCTATACTTTCCAATGACAGAATCTCATGACAGATTTCTCAGCCATTTACAGAAGCATATGGCCAGTTCACGCACACGTAGAAACCTCTGAAATTCTGTATGGACATAGCATGAATCAGGCAGCACAGCAAGACAACCTTAAAGTTTCCACTGACTACAGAAATGGGAAAAAATCATCTATGATTGTGGACATAGCTACTGGTTGTCTCTGTAAACTAGGTAGATATGGCTACTGGTTGTCTCTGTAAACTAGGATGACAAGACAACAGGGTCTCAAAATATGCTCTTATGTGTTGAGCAGCAGAGGGAATTTTGGCAAGTTCCACTTGTTACGGAAGGGTGAGCAAACCTGCCTGTACTGAAGCTCCCTATTCTACATTTATTTATTTATTTATTTTAAGTATTTTTACCCCGCCCTCCCCGCAAGCGGGCTCAGGGCGGCTTACAAGGGGGTAAACCCATTCATAAAAACAATAAAATCCAATAAAATCACAGATCACAATCAATAATATCCTATTACAAATAAAGTGCTTTTAAATTTCCAAGATGGTCTGAGTTGTTACTATCGTCCAATGATGGTCCAAGCCAATCGGCTGGTCTTGCTGCCGTGTGGTTCACATGGCCGCTGGGTTATCACGGATACTTCCAGTCAGATGGTATTTCCGCCGTCGGTGGAGGTGGTGGAAGCGGCGGCCCCTACATGAAAGCCTGGCGGAAGAGCTCCGTCTTGCAGGCCCTGCGGAACTGCACAAGGTCCCGCAGGGCCCTGATCTCCTCCGGGAGCTCATTCCACCAGGTAGGGGCCGCCACTGAGAAGGATCTATTCCTTGTTGCAGCATACTGTGCCTCTCGGGGGCCCGGAACCACCAGACGGTTCTGGGTCCCCGACCGAAGTGCTCTTGGGGGCATATACGGGGAAAGGCGGTCTCTCAGGTAGGTCGGACCCAGGCCATATAGGGCTTTAAAGGTGAGCACCAGCACTTTGAAGCGGACTCGGTATGCTATTGGCAGCCAGTGCAGTGCCTTCAACCCAGGCTTGATGTGCTCCCACCTGGGGAGGCCCAGCAGCAGCCTAGCCGCCGCATTCTGCACCAGCTGCAGCTTCCGGGTCAACGACAAAGGCAGCCCCATGTAGAGAGCGTTACAGTAGTCTAGCCTTGAGGTGACCGTCGCATGGATCACTGTAGCCAGGTCCTCACGATCGAGGAAGGGGGCCAACTGCCGAGCCTGCCTCAGATGATAAAAAGCAGACCTGGCAGTGGCTGCTACCTGGGCCTCCATTGTTAAGGAGGCATCCAGGAGCACCCCCAAACTCCTAACCTCCGACGCAGGCACCAAAGGCACCCCATCGAAGGTCGGGAGAGGGAGCCCCAACCCCAGACCGTTCCGACTCAGGCCCAGGACCTCCGTCTTCGCTGGGTTTAATTT
>NW_015168652.1:1258687-1263972 GCF_001447785.1 Gekko japonicus | reverse complement strand
ATTAGGGACTTGTTGACAATCTCGCGTACAGCACCTCGAAACCCCTCATGGCCCGCCTTAATGAGCCAGGAGGGGCACGGATCCAAGGAGCATGTGGTTGGGCGCACAGTCAGAAGCAATCTGTCAACTTCTTCCAGACTGAGCGGGTCAAAACATTCTAAACCCAACGAGGACGTGCAAGGGGCCTCAAGTTCGCTCACTGTTTCAACTGTGGCGGGGAGGTCACGGCGGAGCACCGAGACTTTATCCGCAAAAAAGCTCGCAAAAGCCTCGCAGCCTATATCCAATTCCCTACTATTTTGTCTGCCCTGTGGCAGAGTTGTTAAGGACCGAATCGTTCTAAATAATTGGGCTGGGCGTGAGCTAGCGGACGCAATCGCGGCTGCATAGAATTCCTTCTTAGCAGCTTTGACCGCCATCTCGTAGGATTTCATAAGCGTCCTGAAGGATGTTCTCGATGCTTCGTCACGAGCACGCCGCCACCGTCTCTCTAGCCGTCTAAGTTCCCGCTTCATAAGCCGAAGCCCCTGGGTATACCAGGGGGCCAACCTAGCGCGGGGGCGCAGAGGGCGCCGGGGAGCGATCTCATCGATGGCTGCGGAGAGCCGGTCATGCCAGTCCCCCACAAGCGCATCTAATGAGCCGCCAG
This sequence comes from Gekko japonicus, assembly GCF_001447785.1. Lineage (NCBI taxonomy): Eukaryota > Metazoa > Chordata > Lepidosauria > Squamata > Gekkonidae > Gekko > Gekko japonicus. The sequence continues at coordinate 1,263,323 of NW_015168652.1, read as the reverse complement.
GGGGCATCGGATCCCGCAGAGCCAGTTGAAGCCGTACATGGTCCATTTGGCTCCGCGTGCGAGCTAAAAATTGCTCGCCGCCTAAACGGGGTCGGGGTGGGATGTTCAGACGAGCCTTCAGGGGGTAGTGGTCCGACCATGGTACTGCCATAGCAGCAATCCGGTCCACTGTAATCCCCGCAGCGAAGATCAGATCGAGCGTGTGCCCGGCCTGGTGCGTAGGGACCGATACACATTGGGAGAGCCCCAGTGCCTCCATGGACGACACTAGGTCCGTAGCCCAGCTGGAGGCCGCGTCATCAGCGTGGACGTTGAAATCCCCCAAGACCAAAAGCCTTGGGTGCTCCAACGCCCAGCCGGACACGGCCTCCAGCAGGGACGGCAGGCCACTGGCCGGTGTGTTAGGCGGTCGGTACACTAGCCAGATAGCCAAGTTCTCCTCAGTCTCCAGCACCAGGCCGGCACACTCTATGCCCGCGATCTCCGGTGAGGGGAGGGCCCTGAAGGAGTAAGCCTCCCGAACGAACAACGCCACTCCTCCCCCCCGCCCCTTTGTCCGTGATTGGTGTACGACCGAGAACCCGGGCGGGGCAAGTTGGGAGAGAGCAACAGTCTCCCCGTCCCGCACCCAGGTCTCAGTCACGCACGCCAGGTCCGCCTGCTGTTCCATGACGAAGTCCCGCAGGACTGTCGTCTTGTTGTTAATGGACCTGGTGTTACAGAACACCAATGACGGAAAGGGGTTCTTCCGAGCCCCACTGCTGACCTCTCTGGGGATGGGTCGAAGGCTGGAAGGCTTCATTAAAGGCAGAGAAGTCTTGTCCTCCCCCATTCTTCTTGGTCACTACTTTATATACTGGTTTGCATCCAGTGATCTATGGATGCAAGAATCACAGATCTTTCCCATATTCCCTTCCCCCACAGCAGGGCCGGCCCCAGCTTTTTTTGCAGGCTAGGCGAGGATACCTTCTGGCGCCCCCCCCCCACCCCGGTTTGCCCACCAATTTTCAAACATAAATGCATTTTAGGATCCATCTTGAAAATGACAACAGATGGGGAAAAGATCTGCATGCCGTGTATAACTCTCTGGGCACATCTGTTCCCCACCAAACATCTCAAAAGCCTCATGTCTTAATTCTGAGAAGCCTGGAGGAACAGAAATCTTTTCTCCTGCCTCTAAAAAAAGCTTGACATGCTCTCGGGGAGATAACCTTGCAGAGCATCTCTGCCCTTAGAAGCTGTCCAAGCCGTGTCTGTAGAAGATGGCACACTAAATACTTGGATGGGACACCTCCTTGGAATACCAGCAGTTGGGAGGCGGGGGCAGGCTTTATTCACCCACCTCTCTGAATATCCTCCAGGCCCCCAGCAGGGGTCAGTCACTAGAGATCACCATAACTTCCAGGGGCGCACACACTCACACATCTGAATTTTTTTTAAAAAAACCCCAAACATAAGAAGAGCTGTGCTGGATCAGACCTTTGGTGTATCTAGTCCAGCATCCTTCTCGTCTCACACAGTGGCCAACCAGTTCATATGATCGTCCAACAACAGGGCATAGCAGTCGAGGCCTTCATGAGAAACCAAGAAGGACCCTGCTGGATCAGGCCAGTGGTCCATCTACTCCAGCATCCCATCGCACACAGTAGCCAACCAATTCTTCTGGAGGTCCAACAATAGGGCACAGAGGCCAAGGCCTTCCCCTGCTGTTGTCTCCTGGCACTGTACTTCAGAGGTTTACTGCCTTTGAATGTGGAGGTTCCCTTTAGTCACCATGGTTAGTAGCCACTGACTACCTCATGGTTATATGAAAGCTCTTATAATCTATTATTATAAATAAGTCTTATATTGGTTTTTAAGAAGTCAGAAGCAGAGGTGTTTAATGTTATATTATCAGCATAAATGGATTCTTAGATGACCACATTCAATGAACTTGAAAGGAATTATGAGCTAAAAGATAAATTTGTTAAGCAATATGTATGACCACCATCTCTTGGGGTTTTAGTGGGTTTTTCTTTACTTTCTCCCATAGTGTGTAGTTCCCTTCCCTAATTTCGTTGTAGTTTTAATAGTTTGTAGTTTATAGAAAATGCAAATTAAAAAACCCCCTACGGGGAGCACACACACAAAAAAAAGAATAGTCAGTACAGAACTAGACAGACCAATGGAATGACTTGGTATAAAGTATATTCATCTTTTCATCTAGCTATTTTGTACTTTGAAGTGAAAGAATAATCCATCATCCTTCGGTTACATGACAAGTGGCTTAGAGGTCTAAAGCAGGAAGAAAATTTGCAGAAATTTATTCTGCTTTTAAAAATGGATACTAAGATGACTAGATGCCAAGAACAGGGATTTTGTGTGTTTAATGGTCAAAACAAAAACGTTTTTGAAAGTTAAACCATGATGATTTGCAGTTTTAGCATTAAATGAAGCAGAGTGCTTGAAAGTCAACTTAGTCTCTAAATGAATGCAATGGTGCACCTCCCTAGTAATTTCATCAATCTGCCTTTTCTAAAGCACTTATAGGTCAACATAATTAACAGACTACAGAATATTGGAGAACCTCCTTTAATATTAGACCTTCAGTAAGAGATGTCTAAATACAATTTTCCTGAAAAATCCAGTTTAATGTATATGCCTTTCCTTCCGTCTTTTTAAAAAAGTGTGAAATACATGTGTTAATTGCTGTCTATTTTTAAAGGATTATGATAATTAAATGTTGAAAGGATATTGATCCAATCTGGCACAAGGAAACAAGATATTAATCATGCCTAATTACAAAACACCACCCACACACCAAGAGGATTTGTCTGCTTATATGTTTCAAAATATATACACATATTTTTTTCAAAAACTATTTTAGTAGAGGCTTTGGTACACACAATATGTGAAAGCTTAGTTTGAAACGTGACAGTTAAAAATAAAACCACAACATACCATATTGAGAATCTCTCAATATTTCCACAACAAATTAGAAGTCGGCATGATCCAAATAGTTGAATGTGGGCACTGGGGAAAACTAGGTTAATTGCAGTTTAGCCAATGGCTCAAACTGTCACTCAACAGCAGATCCAAATATAAAATAGCAATATTTGCTAGCCCTGTAGTGTTTGCAAATAAAAACATATTTTATAAAGTTGGCTTCAGAAGACTACAGGAGAAACTAAAAGAGAAACACACCTTTCCCAGACATGACATAAAAAAATTAAAGCATCCATCTCAATTTTCCTCCACAAGGCCTACCAAATGATAGAAGCATCCAAAATAATGGGGGTAGATCCTGTCATGACTGAGAGATGGAAGATGCTTTGAAGCTTACTGAGGGTCCCCAAAGCTCTGGGAAACAACACTCCAGAGAAAAAGACTATACAAATGCTCTGGCAGCAACGTGAAGATGAGTTTTTGAAGAGAGAGAACCATTTGCCCAAACTGCCAGGAAAGGGCAGGATGGATGGTTATTGACAACACATGAGCTGAGCAGTAAAACTGGTCAGACTGCTTCACGGTGATTGTGGTAGGAGTGCTAGGGTCCCAAGAGGGGATAGACTCCCAAACTCAGGATTGGGTAAGGAACTTGCAGCCAATCGATGAGAGGATTTCTATCTTCTTTGTTTCAGGCGCATAAAACCTTTGGGTGTTAAAATAGTCCCTATACATATCCCATCGCTGCAAGTTGTGAGCACTTAGGATCTGAGGAAGCTGAGCTTCTAGTTTCCTTTTCTCAGGTTGAGCCCGTGGGATGGAGGTGGATGTACAGGAAAAGGGTCTGTTTCAGAGATCATGCTTTTAGGAGGCTGTGACCTCTAGAGGCCTGCCCACATAGTAATCTTTCGCCAGAATAAAGTTTCCCCCCAAAAGGAAACTGAAAGTGCCCCTCCCACAACCAGGCATGCTCTGCAACTTTAAGCAGGCTTTGGCCTTACCGGGATGCAGGGGGGAGGTAGTGGGCTGCCGCTACAGTAGGCACAGTCTCTTTCCTCTCAAAGCCAACCACTCCTGCAGCCTCCTAAGCCATTTAATGGGGCCGAGGCACCGTGGTGGGACTGCTGCTGGCCTCCCAGGTTGGGGAGGGGGCTCCTGTCCCTAGTGCTGGAGACCCCATCGAAGTGCCAGCATGGGAAGTCCCTTGGCAGGAGGCAAGTCCCTGAAGCCATTGGCCCCATCTCTTCTCCACCACAATTTTACCTCCAGTGCTGCTGTTGCAGGCACTCCCGACCCCTGTGGCTCAATTGGTGGGGGTTTCCCTGCACCAGGGCAGGATACCACTTGGGGACCATGTCACAAGGGAGACCCTGTTGCCATTGGCCCCGGTACTCACTGCTACTCCTTTGCAGTGCCGGGAGTGGTGGTGGTCCAGGCCCTTCTCCTCCATCCCACATCCCAGTACCATCAGGTTTTCTCACCATGGTACAGGTGAGGGAATCAGGACTCCAGCTGCTCCTTTTTGGCGGGTTGCCTATGGACAGTATTGCCGGTCCCTTTCAAGCATCCTCAGTAGCACCCTGCAGCCTGCTTCAGACTCAGGGTTCATTAGTGGGGCGGGGCACTCCCAGCCCAAAGGCTGGAGTCCTCCACGGGAGTCTATGTTCCAGTTGTGGCTGTCAGGGATTGCCTAGCGCCACCAGAACAACAA
>NW_015168652.1:1153823-1258636 GCF_001447785.1 Gekko japonicus | reverse complement strand
TAGCCTTCCCCTCCTTCGCAAGCCTCTTCATTGCTGTCTGTTTTCCCAGGATTGTTGCGCTCTCTGGAGTGCTTACAACAACGTCCTGCTGCCAAGGCAGGGCCGAAAGACTGGGAGATCTCTGAGACAAGCTCCTCCCTTCCAGGATCACAAAGTTTGATGACCCTGCTTGTGGAAGGGGAGAAGCGACATCCCAGAAGTGAAGACTGCCCCACAGAGGACCACTGGAGAATTATGAAGACAATGTTGAAAGCGTTCACACAGGCACATCCTCACCAGTCATCTGCAAAGGAGGAAGGCAATCCCATCAAAAAACCCTGCTGTGCGGATGCTAAATACCATCCTACCAGCTGTCTGTGGAAGAACTGTGTGACAGGAACATCCTTGATCCCCTCCCCTGCTCCTGGACTAGGGTGGACTTTTCTGAGTAGAACATGCTCTTTACCTGCTAGAACTGCCAAGATTAAGCCTTCTAGAACAACCATCTGGTAAAACTATCCAGCATATGGTAAGGGATTTTGGTTTGTCCTAATTCTGCATGTGGAAGCTCACATCTCACTGACAACAAAAATGATTCCAATGTGTTTGTAAGCTGCCTTGAAGACCTTAGAACCTTAGGATACAGAATTTTGATATTATCATTAAAATTACCAAGAATTAAGTTTAATTCCAGAAAGACAGTTATGTTACTGTGTTGCAGGAAAAAAGGTAGTTCTTTGGCATCTTACCAACTAATATTTTTATGGTTTGGACTTTCATAAAAATTAATTTGCAACATCATCCAAGTTCTGTTGACACATACAGAGGTATCTAGAAAGAATTCTCAGCACATCCCATCTAAACCACTGACCTACTTCTCCCTAGAAGTGATTCTGGACCAACACTTTTGTGACATTCTTTTCAGTCTGGTCCCTCCAGTGTCTAAGAAGAAGAAGGGTTTTTTATACCTAGCTTTTCTCTACCCTAAGGAGTCTCAAAGTGGCTTACAATCACCTTCCCTTCCTCTCCCCACAACAGGTACCTTGTGAGGCAGGTGAGGCAGAGAGAGTTCTGAGAGAACTGTGACTGGCCCAAAGTCATAGGGAGTAGGGAATCAAACCCGGTTCTCCAGATTAGACTTCACCGCTCTTGACCACTACGTCACACTGGAACCAGCACATTTCCTGTACTTGCGAGTTTCTTCCCCTGGCATTATGGGCATGCGGCGTGTTGTATTTGATACGCTAGCGAGTAAGTTTCTGCTTTTAAAAAACGAGCAGATAAAATCAACAAGAAGCTACAGCATCATCATTTCAAAATGGAAAGAGAAAGCCAGACTAGGAGGAGGCAGGACAGGCAGGATGCCAGACCATACCAGTTCCACCCACAGCAAACATGCACAAGCTCAGGCCCTGCACAGTTTTAATGAGGTTTGGGTTTTATGCAAACACCCCCCTCCCCCCAGCAAAGGAACTCACTCTTGTACAATTACTTTCAACTGGGCAAAAACCTGCCTTTGTGAGCAGACCTGGCTACAAATCAGCATAGGGGGAATAGGAATCAGGCCTTTCTTAAGGTACAAATATATGCTGCAGGGGGTTTGAATTAATAACAGCCGCTTCTAAACCAATAACCGCGTTCCGCCATGCAAAGTTCCTGGTCCCGCTTGTACTAATTAGCCAAGCAATATTAATAGCAATTTAACCTTCTCATCCCTTCCAATACACATGCAACACATGCTAATTGGAAGATGGTGGAGAGCAGCCTCACCAATGAAAGCTCGCTGAAAAGCAATCTACTTGCTATCAGTTGTCCAGCATTTTCTTTCTGATGAAAGCAAGCCATTATCATCACATAAATAGGCATGAAACACAGCTAGTGCTTCATTTCAAGCCATGCTACTCTTCTAACACTACTTATGTAAATTACAGGCCTATAATGACTGACTCAAAAAGTGTGCAGGAGAGAGACTCAAGTTTTGCATTTAAAGTTGATGCTTCCACTTGTGCTACTGGCAGAACACAGATGGTTTGTGCTGCCAATTTGTGCGATGCAGATCGCCTTTAGGTTAAATAAATAGAGGTAATCAATTCAAACTGCTGAGAGGGCAAAAAGGGGCCTCTACTGTTGCAGGTTGGTATAGGGACAGAGGGATTTCTGTCAACATGGGGCCTAATTAAAAAGCTAACATGTGACCCAGGCTTAAGTGAGTCTATATCAAGCAAACAGGATACAAACAAGAGTACTTTTTGCTGTCTAGTCACTAGTAGCTGTAGCCTAAAGGACTCCATAGAATTTCAAAGGAAAGGCAACTGCATATTTTACTGAGCTCCAGTCAAGCAGATGTGCTGTGTGAGTTCTGAGCTGAAACTTATATTCTCGAGTGGAGGCCAATTTGGACCGGAACTGTGGAATGTGGGGAAAGTGGGATTAAGTGTGTTTCCCCAATGGCAAACATACCAACTCCACAGGGCCATTTCAGTTTGGAAAAATGGTGCATGGGGAAAAGCTTAAGCTCCATCTCCCCATGCACCATGGTCTCAGTCTGAAAACATTTCCCTCCATGTGCCTGAGAATGTAAGTTCCAGCTGGGATGAGGTGGATGTATGGCCTAGTTAGGCTCTGAAGCTTTAATATTATCAGCTTATTTATCATCATTAAAAAGGGGCATGACAATCAGTTTCTAACAAGGGAGTATTGACTGCTATGCAGTTTTTTTAAAGCCCAGAAATAATATTTATAAACTGCGATTTTACATACATCTCAAGCAGCTCTTTAGTAGAAAGTGCAACAAAAGAAGCAATAAAATCAGCAAAATGGAATTACAGATCTACATAATCTGCAGCTGCCATAATCAAGTTTTCAACCTACCACTTTGGGCGTGTTTTATATATTTAGGTGAACGACATGGAAGTCAGCAATTATTTGCAAGAGCAAAAGAGATTTATTAATTAGAAAATCTTGGTTCCTCAGAACTATGCAGGGAAGAAGCTGGGGAATGGCCACAGCTCAGTAGTAAACCATCTTCTTGGCAGGAAGTCTCAGATTCAATTCCTGACATCTCCAGCTAAAAAAAATCCAGGCAGCAGCTGATGTGAAAATTCTTAACCTGGGACCCTGGAAAGCTCCCACCAGTCTGAGTAGACAATACTTATCTTGATGGATCAAGGATCTGATCCTGTAGAAGGCACCTTCATATCACAAGGGCATTCCAAAAATTTTATTTATTCTTCTACATGTCTGAATCAGTCCCAGGTCTTTATTTGAACAGTGGAAGGGGCAAAATGTCTGCATATTTATACAAGTTGCTGGGCATGGGCCACCCACCCACCTTCATGCAGGTCCACATAGGCGGAAGTCATTTCAAAAGGGTTTTTTAAACACACGTTTCCCTTATTTCTGTGTCCATGCTGTTGACATTTGAGACCAAAGGGAAACTGCACAATTAAAAAACATTTTCAAGGAGATTCTGAGCTGCATGGAACCCTGCCTGGACGAGTGCTTTGCCCACATCCTGCATCTTGTATAAGTTACCTCTTTCTACCTCTGCGCTTCTATGGAATATGTGACATGGTCCTACACAGGCTAACTGAACAGGATTCGTCTTCAGTGAAATCTGGCAGAAGATACAGCCCTGCTGAACTTCACACTCTTCTTCCAGTTCTACCACAGGTTATTTAATGCTACTTTAATTCTGTACTTCCAGATGTACTTCAACATGGGCTATTCTTTATCCATGCAACTAAGACAAAATACATGCAAAGAATATAAAGTATAGAACAATAAAGTAGCAACGCATATGAATATTCACTAAAAGCTCAGCCTAGTGGTTTATTATAGGTCTGGAATCCAGCTGTGCTTAGATATTCTTATATACTTGCTGACTACAGAACAGTCAACATGTGGGCACATCTGAAAAGACTGCAATACAGAGCAGCAACCAATTCACATTTAAATATCTTGAATGCTATATGTGACACATTCCCTGGCAGTCATTCTTCAGACACCTGTAAAGGCTTTTGTTTAGCACATGATGAAAAGACTGTATTTAGTTTGGACACTTGAGTTTTAAAGAGACACCATCAACTGAAAAGAGTTTTGTCTCAGATTGTTGTCTGCTAGTTGTCTGCTGTCAGTTTGGTGTACTGGTTAAGTGCACGGACTCTAATCTGGGAGAACCAGGTTTGATTCCCCACTCCTCCACTTGCACCTGGCTGGATGACCTTGGGCAAGCCGTAGTTCTGATAAGAGCTGTTCTTGAAAAAGAGCCGTTTCTGTCAAGAGCTCTCTCAGCCCCACCTACCTCACAGGGTGTCTGTTGTGGGAAGGGGAAGGGAAAGGAGTTTGTAAGCCGCTCTGAGACACCTTTGGGTAGTGAAGGGCGGGGTATAAATCCAATCTCTTCTTCTCTTCTTCTAGTAAGATAAGACTTTTTTAGAATCTAAGATTAATTTTATTTCTACAGCAGTCCCTTGCAGATATTACTTCTGCAGAGACTAAGATCGATACCAATACATTAAAAACAGAAAACAGAAGCAGTGTGTTGCTAATATAATTTCATTTACACATAACAATAGCATTTACACATAACAATAACATTTACACATAACAATAAGATGTGGTTTGAGATTTAACTGGATCATGATTCAGACATCATCCATGATGTAAACTATCCAGCTTCTCAGCTGAAGCACTGTAAGGTCTCAAAGTGCATTTATAATTGTGGTCTTCCCACAGGATCTAAGCATTAGCAAGCCATCATGCTAAGATCCAGGAGATACCATCCTCTTCCTACATCAAGCTAGGATCCTCCACTTACCTTGCCTAATTATGACTCTATGAACCAAACAATGTGCCAGGCTGGAACTTGAACCAGTAGTTCTATCAATCTGGGTCCAGTAGTTCATACTCTGCAAAATACAATAGTGCGTCCTGCACAAAGATTGCCTGAGTATCTCAAGGGGCATATGATTCAAGGGGTTAATCACAAAGCATCAGGCTCTATAAAGGCTGAACATATAGGCTGCCTGTCAGGGTAGACAACTCATCCGTTAAAGCAGGACCTGGTCAGACTAAGCTTGGCTCTCTTGGCTCCAGTTTGGTGTAGTGGTTAAGTGCGCGGACTCTAATCTGGGAGAACCACGTTTGATTCCCCACTCCTCCACTTGCACCTGCTGATGTTACCTTGGGTAAGTCACAAGCTCTGGCACAGCTGTTCTTGAAAAAGAGCAGTTTGTGTCAGAGCTCTCTCAGCTCCATCTACCTCTGGCCCTGAGTAGTTGGGACCAATTATTCAGAATCCTGACTCCTTGGGCTGCTCTTGACCCTGCTTCTTGCCTCCAGCCCTACCTCCTGAACTGTACCCAAGGAGGATGACAGCTTTTGATTTCACGGAGACACTCGTTTCTACCCTGTAACAGTCATCCCGTTATGGATTGTTCTAGTCTTCAAGTAAGTGATCTTTCTTAGTGTCCCCGACTGTGCACAGAAAAAACCTCACATAGAAATATATTGATTTCACAACAGCTACCCTATCTTGCCTTTAGTGCATAATCCTCCTGCACAAATGAAGAAGAAGAAGAAATTGGATTTATACCCCGCCCTTCACTCGAAGTCTCAGAGCGGCTTACAAACTCCTTTCCCTTCCCCTCCCCACAACAGTCACCCTGTGAGGTAGGTGGGGCTGAGAGAGCTCTTTCAGGATCTGCCCTTTCAAGGACAGCTCTTGTCAGAACTATGGCTTGCCGAAGGTCATCCAGCAGCTGCAAGTGGAAGAGTGAGGAATCAAACACGGTTCTCCCAGATTAGAGTCCACACACTTAACCAGTACACCAAACTACCAAATGATATGTGGGGCTGCATTATCAAAAACTTTTGATGGTATTTCTAGGAAGCATCAAGGCAGACCAAAATGCTTTGTTGTAGACAGAATGCATAATGCACACTTATTAACAAAAGGCATGAATTCCAATATGGAAAACTTTTATTTACATTTGTTGTTTAAATTAATTTAAACCAACCCATCCTGATTATCAAGGATTTAACTCATTACATGGCAGGATCAGAACTAATCTGTCGGTTTTTATTGAAAATATTTTTGCAAGGTTTTCTTATTTATTGAAGGATAAGGTAACAAGATGACTTGACCATTTCCTATTAAGCCCTAGCAGTACCAAAGATTAGAGTGAATTCTAAGGAAGATAATATATAGTAATGAGGTTATGGTATTTATTTTACTGATTCCAAGATACATCTTGGCTTGGAATGGGTTCTTGTTCAGTGCTTTTCCTTGCAATTTGCTGTCTCAATTATTTCTCTCAGTTGTACTGACTTCTGCATCTTAATAAGCTAAACACTCTTAACACAGAAATCTGTCCATTTTAAGGTTACACCTACTCAAAACACCACCATTAGGTAACTTTGCCAAAATATCCAATACTGCAGTTTTGGGATATCAACAATTAGTTCACTACACTGGAAAAAGAAACTAAATAACTTGTTTGGGAGTTATGCAGAAGCCAATTACTTAAGAAATAGTATCTTCTAGTTGCAATTACTGTATCAAAGGCAGGACTTAATGTAGAAAAGAAGAAGGAAGGATCAAGGTTAATGCCGATTCTGAAGAGAATTTACATAACTTAGGTCTTGCCAGTGAACTGAACTCATTTTGCCAATTTATAAAGAAATCAGAGAGAAAATTTTAAGACATTTTCTCTCTACCCCCTCCAGACACATTCATAGTATCCAAAACCATTTTTTCTTAAGCAGAATTCACAGCATTCAAAAGTATTTTTCCTTAATCAGAATAATTTGATTTTGGTCGCAGTTTGTACTATCCTCATTCTTGCTTTGTTTTAGATTTTGTGTCTTTGAGTATACTAACAAACAAAGGCAAAGACAAAGGCCTTTCTGTCTTTTACATCAATTTCGGAAACAACTGGAAGCATAAACACTCTAGACAGCTGAAGAGTTTTCATTAAAGGCACCTGCCTTCCATATTTTGTACTATCTGCAAGACAAGATCCCTCACAATGTAGTCAAACAGCACTAAGGGCATCAGCACTGAGGCCATACTAATCAACGCTTGGCTAGGAAGGACACATTGTTCAGATGCATGACATCCAAATGGAGCAGGTGTGGAGCTGGCAGGTGGCAGAATGAAGCAAGCTGCATAATAAAAGCTATAAAAAGGACTTAACTAAAGAGGCTTCTGTGAGACACAACATGGACATTTTTGATATCAACTCTTGTTTGTCAATGGACAGCAAGAGAAAGCAAACTGAAGAGTACTGAATGACGCTGTCCCTATATTACCTTTGCCTCAACTCTCTATGCTAACAGTGGCCACCCAGCTGCCCATAAAAATCCAAAGCTCCTTGGTTCAGGATCCTGTTTTGCTTATTTTACAATGTAAAATACGCTGAGGGCGCTGTCACTGTCTCCCTCTCTTTCTCCCTCTACAGCCACTGGCAGCTTCAGGTGACGGTTTTTATGGCTGCAAATGTAATTGCATAAAATTAAAAACATATGTAGGAACTACGTAAGTGATAAAAGAGTGTAGGCAAGATGTGCAAGTCAGTTACAACTCCAGACCACCTTGGATTAGCCAACCTGGGCTATTTTTCTCACCTCTGAGAGCAGCTAGAGACACAAATTGAAAGGAATTTTATTTAGACTTACAGGACTCTGTACAATGAGACTATTGGCACAACCATCACTGTACAAAGCAGATCTTGTACTATAGTACCATTATGTTTGTGATAAAGCCATCGTCAGTTAAAGGTAAAGGTTTCCCTTGCTTGAAAGCCAGTCAAATCCAACTCTAGGGTTGCGGTGCTCATCTCCGTTTCCAAGCCAAAGAGCCAGCGCTGTCTGAAGACGTTTCCGTGGTCATGTGGCCGGCATGACTAAACGCCAAGGCGCACAGAACGCTGTTACCTTCCCACCAAAGTGGTACCTATTTATCTACTTTGCAATTTCTTGCTTTCGAACTGGTAGGTTGGCAGGAGCTGGAACCAGAGACGGGGGCTCACTCCGTCATGCGGCACTCGGGTCTTGAACTGTTGAACTACCGACCTTCCAGCCTGCAGTTCAGTGTCTTAACCACTTGAGCCACTGCAGCTCCAAAGAACTAAATACACATGTTCATAAAACTCATAACTATGGGCTGTATTCTAATATTTGATTAGTGGTACAGGTAACCACATCTATCTTGTACTTTTGTAGTAATCAAGTATAAGCCTGTCAGAGAAAACTCATGATGGTCCAGAACTCTTACAGCCCTGCCACCTCTTTAACAGGTGCAACCCATTTCATGGGAAGAAGCACATAGGAGTCCTTTTTCCTGCCCCCACCCAACTTCAGTGCCCGACATAAATGAGTTCCATAACAATCCATACCATAAAGATCCCACCTATCAAACACTACCACTACAAAGAGGATAGGAATGCAGGCAATATGAGGAAGGAGGCCAAACTGGAATCGTAGAGGCAACATACATACAATGGCTATAAGGAACTCCATTCTGGAGAAGCACCCAAAATGGCACAGGGATGAGGTTGTGCATCCACTTCTCTTGGTAAGTATTACCATTTTAGAAGTCCTGTCCAGCATTCTGAAACAGCCTCTAACTGATTAGAGTAATTACAGTTTGCAGCCCTAGAACAAAGGCTCCAAGAGTTATCAAACTAGTGTTTCCCATTAAACATTTGGCTCACACATTTTTTTTGAAGCTTATCACTGTGTAATCATCCAGCTGTTACAGGTCATCTCATTCTAGAAAATGTGGATCCTAACTGTCCTCAAAAGCCCAAGTGCAGAAAGGAGAAAAGTTTCACCCAGAAGCACCACATTCAGTTTCATACCAACATATCCAACACAGAAGTTTTATCCTCTTCCTGCCCCAATTTTGCTTTCGGAGGTAGGTTCCATATTAAATATACGCACAGCAAATTCTCATACATCCCAAAGCTAATGCTCCCAAACGATGTGTTCATCATCTGTCCTCTAAACTGTATTCATCATGTGTGCCTAAGGATTGTATCATGTAATACATGAGTTTGCCATCCTATATATGTGCAGTAAGGATGCACATGTACCAGGTTCCTGGCACTTGCAAGGTGTATCTAGCTGTAAATATGCATCTGTCGAAGGCACATTCTATAGTTCTATGGATACTGTATAAACAAAATCCCTACAAGAAACAGTGCATGAACATGAATCACCAGACAAGCTATCTTTGATTGAACTTCCTCCCATACACATGAGGGAAGATTCTAATTAGATTATCTCAATGGTTTTTGTTGAAGTTCATCCGGAGCACTGTGCCAAGCAGCTTTCAAAATGCCATAAGGTCTTTACATATTTGTGCTGAGTTTCTGAATTATTAGAACACCTGCATTAGTGGGGATGCCTTCCTTCTTGTAGTAAGGCCATTTATTCTCCTGCCCTGTCCTGTATATTATTTTGCATCATTTTTTTTGTTTTAAAACACATTACAACTTAAGAACCTGCAGAACAGGATGAGACAAGTGGGGGCCCATGATACAAGAGGGGGCCCACGAGACTTGCAGGGGGGGAAATCCAATCCTCCCCACTCTTTTGCTGAGCCCAGCATGGTCCCTGGGCTCTCCATCCGTTGTTGCCTGGCCTGATGCAGCCCCAGGGCTCTCCATGCTCTCCCTGGGCTGTGCCACCACCAAGCCCAGCGGGGCTCCCAGGTTGTGCAGCCGTTGCCACTAAGCCCGGTCTGGAGCCCCAAGCTGTGTTGCCATTGGACCCAGTGCGGAGCCCCAGGGCCCTCCAACTGCCAGAGGTAGGTGTGTTCTCTGTGTTTGCACAAATAATACTATTTCACTTTGGGGGGAATTAAAACCCACCACCCATTATTTTAAAAATTTCAGATTTTTCTACAAACTTGGGAAGTCCCGCAAGTTTGCTAAAAAAAAATCTGTTTAGCATCCATGTGGCCCCAATCATGTCACTAACAGTATATAGATACTAAGGAAAAGCCACAAAAAAGGAAGCACTTTGAGGCTTTTACCAGAGAATGTCTTGGGAAAGTGACATCCCTATATATGTGAACTAACTTTGTGCCTTTCACCATTTCTTTTTTCTACTTTAGGATCAACATAAATTCAACTGGCTTTGGAAAACAGCAGCTTGTTTCCAAATGATACATGCACCTCAGATACAGAAATTGCATGAAAATACTGTTTATGAGCACAGTAAACACCAAACAGATATCCACACCTCATTACTTAATGCGTTTTACTGTATCATGTCATAGCCTTCATGCAATATATGCTATTTGCATTCAGAAACACACTGAAAGAACAAATGCAGGTCTATGGAATGAATGCTATAATCTGAAGATTAAAATGCAGAATTATTTCTATTAACCTGTTATTAATGTTCTGTCTGTGGATAGCATCAGGGTGACTGAGATAATCTTCCTTCAATTATTTTAGGCAAACAATTCACATGTTGGTAGGCAAATATTGAAGTAACTGTTACATCCTGCACATTTGATCAATAAAGAACTACTTTAAGAATATTTAAACTGTTAAATGTGCACAAAATACTGCTATAAATCAGTTCCCAAGGTGCTTACTTCTTTTACCATTTGAAATATAGAATCATAGAGTTGGAAGGGATCTCAAGGGTCATCTAGTCCGACCCCCAGCACAATACAGGGAATTCAATACTACCTTCCCCCCCACCCCCCGTGATCTCTGCTCCATGCCTAGAAGAGGGCAAAGAACCTCCAGGATCCCTGGCCAAACTGGCCTGGAGAAAATTACTTCCATGACTAGTAGCCACTGACAGACCTATCTTCCATGAATCTATCTAATCCCCCTTTAAAGCTGTTTTTTCCTGCAACCATCACTACATCCTCTGGCAGCGAATTCCATATTTTAATGTGGAAGTCATTGCCACTCAATGTAGTGATGGTCATAAGTGTAGAGGGGAGGGTGCGTGGAAGCAACAAGGACATACAGGGGAAGGCTTCTAACACTGTGATATGTGGGGAGAAGTCAACAGGCCAGGCCAAAGTGCCCCCAGCTATAGGCATGCACCACACAGCGATGAAGTGCTGGGCTTGCCAACTCACCTGGGCAGAGGGACGGCCAGGGTAAAGCACCACCACGAGTACACCATGGGTGATTTTGTTGATCCAGCTGAGGGTGTGGAATGCGGTTCCAGATGCCCCCCACGCCCAACATACTGTTATGGGCAAATGATCAGACCCAGTGGCATTGGGGTCCACCCATATCCAGGGGCATGGCCAGCAGCCCTCAGAGCCATCGACCAGACATGGACACCTCCAGAGGGCATTCCCCTACAGAGGCTCGCTGGGGTCACCCACTACCCAGGCACCCCAGAGGTTTTGGTTATGCAAATGAGGGGCTCATTTACCAAAAGTGATGGCTACTGAGCAACAGGAACAGCCATAGACACATAGACACGAAGGGCAATATGGTCAGTTCATCCTGGTGGCCCACCCTCAGCACAGCAACCATGACGTTAGATGCCATTACTACATTCCCATGCTATGGCCCATGTCCAGAGTTTGTAGAGCTAAGAGCATTCACCCAACTTTGGGTGATAGAGGGGCCCTGCACCATGAAAGAATTGCCACAATTTGCAGTTCTTCCCCCGATCCTTTCTCCATTATGCTTGCAAAACTTACAAAACGGGCAGCTGACTAGTTGTCTACCAGGCTCTATCTATGCCTTTCAATTGATGGAAATTCCTAGCTCTATTCCCCTTTTCCAGAGGGCCACTACTTTGTGAAAAACAGAATGGCAGAATGGGTAGGTCTAAGGGCACACAAGGAGCTGCAGTGGCTTAAGTGGTTAAAATGCTGAACTGCAGGCTGTGGAAGGTCAGTAGTTCAGCAGTTCGAGACCCGAGTTGCCGCATGCTGGAGTGAGCTCCCATCTCTAGTTCCAGCTCCTGCCAACCTAGCAGTTCGAAAGCAAGAAATTGCAAGTAGATAAATAGGTACCACTTCGGTGGGAAGTTAACAGCGTTCCGTGCGCCTTGGTGTTTAGTCATGACGGCCACATGACCACGGAAACGTTTTCGGACAGCGCTGGCTCTTTGGCTTTGAAACGGAGATGAGCACCGCAACCCTAGAGTCGGACTCGACTGCTTTCAAGCAAGGGAACCTTTACCTTAAGGGCACACAATTCCCTGACATTGGCCTCATTAGTCCCTCTGATTAGCAGTGTTGAATGGTGCCCAGACGCGAAGGCTTGGTCCCACGCTCGCAATGTGCAGGGCCAGTTGAGTCCACTTGCAGCGTTGTGTATGCAGCATTACGGGGGAGCAGCCTGTCCTGGGACTGTGTGACATACCCAAATGGTCCCCAGCTCCTCACGCAGAGGCTGGATGGCAGCCCTATCAAGACAGCTGCTGGCCGACAGACAAAGGGTGCTGATTTGGGTCCGGTATTGACGAGCCTGATGCCACCTCTGCTGCTGCTGCTGTGCCACCCAGACATAGAGCACTGGTAGCAAATGAATGTGGAAAACCCCTAGAATGGGTGGCATGGGCAGGAGGGAGCACCATCCCATCAGTGGCTGGCTGGGTCCTGTGGAGACAGGGATCAACACTGACTATTGTGACGGGTGTACAGGAGTGTTTGACCAGGGCCCCAACCTCCACCTTCACTTACCCCCCCCTCTCTCAGTGGCTCGATGCCTGCCATCCTTGGGCCCCTCCAGTTGGCTCATGGCCTTGACAGAGCCATGGGGAGCAGGACAGGAAAGGGGGAATCTGTGTTTTCCCATGGTAGGTTGGCCTGCCTCCGCATTCCCATGCGTGAGTGTCATGGCAGCTGCCACATATGGTGGAGGTTAAGGCTACTGCCAGCTGAGCTGGATCGAAGCCGAGAAGTCACTGCTGTACAAGTTGGTGGTGGACCATGCAAGTGTCGCCCTGGTCACTGCCAGGGGCAGTTCCACCACTTCTTGGCACTGTGCCTTCTGGCACACGGCTGTGGAGTGGGTGTGTTCCCTTGGACATGCCATCCGAGGTGTCCACTCTGGAGCTCTGGAACTATCACTTTGGTCTCACACAAAAGCACATCCGAGCCCTCATGACCAAAAGTGTCCCTTACGATCATGCAGGAGAGGAGGGTCTGCCCGGAGTGGAGGCTCTTATGCAAGTGGTGATGGGAGGCTGCAGGGTTGGGGTGCTGTGTGGTGAGTCTATGGGGCCCTGCTTCCGCCTGGCCATGACTGCAGGTCTCAGGACATTTCACCTGCTGCCATCTGAGGCCAGCGCTGTCTTCTGACTGGTTTTCTCCCTCCCCATAGGTGATTCGCAGGGTAGGCATGATGTTGAGGGGCCATTTTCCAAGGGCAACAAAGAAGGCCAAGGATGTAGCAGTGGCCATAGCAGTCGGGGACTAACCCCTCTCCCCACGGAGGAGGGCTACTCCACCATCGTCATGCCCCCTTCTCCACAGCTGGGGTGCTCCTACAACACCACCAGAACCTCTCAACAAGAGCCTCAGCCCCACATTGGCAGTCAGGAGGAGATGAAGCTGAGTGATGTTGAGGAGGACCAGGGCAGCCAGATACCTGGGCCGGCGACCACGGAGGGTAAGGAGAGCCGCTGGAGGGGTGGCAGGGATGTGTTGGCATCAGCTGCTACCTGGGTGCTTTCGTTCACTGTCTACTATGTCTCCCCCCATGCCCAAGTCTGTGTTCCCTAATGTTCGGAGCTGATATCGACTACCACCTCTCTGCCCTCTGCCACTTCCATCCACTCCACTCATTACTCTTGTTGGTCCTGCCTGCCCTGTCTGTCACGTCATCCCGCATAGCAACAACATCAGGACGGACCACTGCAATGGAAGCCGAATGGATGCCAACACCGCAGCACCTGCCAAAACTGGCTGGGTGCTTTTCCCCCCTACTTGGCTGCTGCATAACTTTCCCCCTTTGAGAGGCATCTAGCAGCACCACAGTTGTGTCACAGCTGGCTGCCATGGCACAGGCACAGCACAGGATTGCTCTGTGACACACACACAAACAGATCACATTTAAAAATGTCTTAAATGCATTGTTTGACCTTTACCAAAACAAGGGTCATGATTTGCTAGGCCCTCAGAACAGACTTCAACTCAAAGGTCCATTCCATGAAAGCCTTTTGAAGTGAGTATTATTACACTCTCCCCCACACCATTACAAGACACAATGAAATCTGGAAGGTTTCCTACAACAAACATCTAGGAATCTTTCCAATTTACTTAGGCCCTGGGTCACAAACAAAAATAGCCATCCCTGCACAACAATTTGAAAGCAGAAAACTTCAGCATGCCCATGTAATCACAAGAACAGGCACGTAAAGGGCAGATATTTTTAAAGCATTCTCATTTACAAGCCTGCTTTACATAGAAGAGTTATTAAGAGACATTGCACCATACCCGCTTAATTAATCTTTGCTCTACAAAAAAGATAAAACAGATGTGTTATTATGGGCCTTTTCTCCTCATCTGTGGAAGGATGAGCCGATTATTTATCTCCACACAATACGAGCTCCTATACAACAGTAAGATTAACTCTCTTATCCTCCCCCAAGAATATCTGGATTACAATCAGTAACAAGCTTCAACTGGATTTGTGTTATGTACAAACTACGGGCGCCACTTGATGCCTGCAAAGGGAACTTCTCCTGCACAAGTCCCAAGCAAAAGAAATGGAGGCAATCCCAGTGTTAAAAACAGACAAAAACCAATTCTAAATGGGGAAGCTGTGTGTGGCAAGTTTTTATTTAATTATGGTAAGATTTCTGGGTCCACAGATGAAGACTCCTATGAAGACTACTATGTGGCTAAGACAATTTCGCTATAAAGTGCAATCCTAACCAGATGTCAGACTCTTGAACAAACTTACTCCCAACAACACTCTCTGGATAGTGACTTGTTTATTGAGAGATGTGCATGTGTCAAGCTAAGACCATTCATGTCAGAACTAAGGTCTTTGGCACCAATTCTGGAATTATACATGATTCAAACAAGCCCCCCCCCCCATTAACCCATTCAGTCAGTCCATACATTCAGCCGCCTAAAGTCAGCGTGCACCGTTATTCCCACACACACACGAACCTACAGCTGGTTAGCAGAGACAAGCTTCCAAGATCACTCCACATTCTTCCCATTCAGAAGGCCCCTTAAGAAAACAGTTCCCAAGCCCTTAAGCAAAGCAGGTTCTCACACACTCACTCACTCTCACAGTTACCACCCCCCCATGCCCAAGTACAGATCATGAAACTGGAACACACAAAATTCATGGCAAATGAGGCTTCAAGTTTGACACCAGAATCATGCCTTTCTAAGCCTACTGACTTAAATGAACTCAGAAAAGTGTAACACTGGTTAGGATTCCACTGTAAAGCACTCTATGGGTGCGGTCAGACGGGGCGTTTAGTCCGCTTTCGGCCCGCCTCAGAAACGGATTTTATCTGCGCGATCACACAGTCAACATCTGCCTCCCGTCCCCAGCTGTTGCTTTCCAGCTCAAAACTGCTTTAACCAGGAGTATTTTGATACCAGGTCCCCAAGTGGTGTTTTCCAGATTCTCCAGTTCCAGCCGCACTTTTCTGATGTCTGATCACTCCTGTGGTGTCGAGCCACTTCCGGTTTAAACCCTCTCCCCGCTCGAAAGCTGCCCAAGGCTTCCGCTTTTCGCCTGCCATTTTTTTCCAAGCATTGCCAGTGTGCGCATAGATGGAGCTCCACCACCGCGTTATTAAAAACAATGTTTAAACAGTGCCTAGTTTTAGCCCTTAGATGAGTTTGGGATCTCACGGAGGCCATTTTCGGGGTAAACGTTTAAAGGGGAGTGTTCCTTTAAAGTTTAAAGGGAAGTGTTAGAGCAGTCAGGTTGAAGCGAAAATCACTGTTCTGCGCACGCGCAAAAAATTTAGTTCTACGGATGGCTGCCTTTGTGCATGACCAAACTGAGAGAGAGAGAGAGAAAAAACAACAGTGAAGCACGCTTCCACGTGTGGACGGCGGGGAGCGATGTGGCTACGCAGCGAACTGGAGCGAGGAGGTGAGTGTGATCGCGATTCTCCAGGTTAAAAAACACCGCATCAGGGCCAGAGGAGTTTAACCCGCTCCCAGCCCGCCATCTGACCACACCCCTATGCCTCGTTCTGGAACAGGAATCCCCAACCTGGCACCTGTGGGCACCATGGCACCTGCTGACACCTTTCCTGGTGCATACCAAGTGTTTTTATGAAATGGGTAAAGTCAGGTGGGTTTTTTGCCCAACAGGGCTTCTGATTGGCTATGCAGATTTTTTTAAAAAAACCCTGCTTCAGCAGCACCTGCCACCACAACAAAAGAATCTTTACTATGTGACTGAAGGTAAGGGGTGTGTATGCAAGAAAACATTTGTAAATTATATGTTCACTTTAAAAGGTATCCTGTTAAGCAGTTTCTCCCAAAAATATTGAAGGGCTACTATTAGATTTATACATAATCTCACTCTCTGACACTTTGTGGATGGTTCTGCCTCCTGCAGCAGCCATTTTGTGGTTGCACCCACCAGCCTGAGTCAGAATCCCAAGAATGCCCACAAGCTCAAAAATGTTGGGGACCCCTGTTCTAGAAGGTCATGTGATCTTGGGGGTAAGTCCATAAATTCCCATTCCCTTAACATCACAAACTATATTCCTCCAAAATTATTTCAACACATCCTGTTCTTTTCATAAAACCAAATACCATCTAAACATCATATATATTCTTGAAAACATTCTTGAGGATGCTTTTCTCAAAGGCAATAATTTGAAATTTGTGTATTTTATCCATTGAATCCATTCTTAAGTATGCTAGCTGCTTCACAAGCGGGAATTAAGATTGCTGAGGAAAAGATCAACAACCTCAGATATGCAGACGATACCACTCTAATGGCAGAAAGTGAAGAGGACCTCAAGAGCCTCTTGCTCAGGGTAAAAGAGGAGAGCGCAAAAGTGGGCTTGAAGCTCAACATCAAAAAAACTAAGATCATGGCATCCGGCCCCATCACTCCTTGGCAAATAGAAGGGGAAGTCTTGGAAGTAGTGACAGACTTCACGTTCCTGGGATCCCAGATCACCGCAGACTGTGACAGCAGCCATGAAATTAAAAGACACCTGCTCCTTGGGAGGAAAGCGATGGCGAACCTAAACAGCATGATAAAAAGTAGAGACATCACCCTGCCAACAAAGGCCCGCATGGTCAAAGCAATGGTATTCCCAGTAGTCATGTATGGCTGCGAGAGTTGGACTATAAGGAAGGCCGAGCGCCGAAGAATAGATTCTTTTGAACTATGGTGCTGGAGAAGACTCTTGAGAGTCCCTTGGACTGCAAGAAGATCAAATCAGTCAATCCTAAAAGAAATCAACCCTGACTGCTCCCTGGAAGGCCAGATAATGAAACTGAAGCTCAAATACTTTGGCCACCAAATGAGAAGGGAGCACTCACTGGAGAAGACCCTGATGCTGGGAAAGATTGAAGGTCAAAGAAGACGGGGACGGCAAAGGATGAGATGGTTAGACAGTGTCATCGATGCAAAGAACATGAAATTGAGCAAACTTCAGAGGACGGCGGAAGACAGGAAGGCCTGGCGTGATCTGGTCCATGGGGTCGCGAAGAGTCGGACTCGACTGTGCGACTGAACAACAAAAGCTGCTTTTACTATTACAGTTAATTATTGTTTTATTTTTATTATTTTTAATGGAAATCGTTAGTCTGCTTATTCACTGTAGGTATTCCTTGGAATAAGAAGGGCAGTATAGACATCAATTAAGTCATAACGACACTTTAAATTTCTACTCAAACTCAAAGCTTCAGAAGAAATCACATCATCACACATACAAGGAACACTAATATACTGAGCAGAACAGGCCACAAATATTTTAGCACAATGTATCGAACCCAGTACAATTAGATTCGTTCACAAAATGAAGATAAAAACTATCTTCTGCTTCCAGAAGAAAAATATGTTTCAAATCCATTAAAATTAGTGTGACTGATTAGTGAGTACTTCCTATCATTTTTAGTTTGTAAGATTAAAAAATAACAGTTTAATGTGAAATGTTTCGCTTTCTTCTTTTTTGTTCACATCGATGCCAAGCCTTGACGTTGTTATACTAGTAATTTGCTATAAAAAGTGCTGCCCGCTCATTTCCTTGAGTGCAACAGCAGGTTCCCTCAAAGTGCCACATCTCATGCTGAAGTGCTAACCAAAGTGACCATGCTGCGTTTTCTGCCTCATTCCCACTCCCCCTTGAATGTTCTTGCCATACTTGTCATGACTGAAAGTTTTTAAGAAATAACAAGAAAATTAGGGGTTTTTAAAACGTCTCTTAAGTATATGGTACACTTAGACTGAGTGAGTTGGTGCAACCTTGTTTTGGCCAGCCTAGGAGGTGGATTATATGAGCAGCTGTCAAAGGCATGGAGAGACATCCATGAAATGCTCTTGTTTCAGAGACAGGTAAGAACCCATAGAGCACCTACACAATTAAGAATGTGTCTGTGTCTGCTCTAAAACATCATTAGAATGGATGGAACTCCCCAACAATGATATAAACAGTGTCCATACTGAAGGAGAAAAAACTCCTTAGGAAAAAGCTCCCTACATTTTTCAGAAGAGCAACTTGGAGGCAAGCCATTCCTCTGGACAATGCACTATTTAAAAAACAAGCAAGAAAGCAAGCTCATACCCCACCATATATTTTGTAAGTCTTTAAGGTGCTATTGGACTCTTGCTCTTTTCTAAAGCAAGCAAACAGTTAAAGAAGTCACAGTCCCCTGACAGCTCTTCCCTCAAATGCAATGAAAACGAGAGGGAAAACACTCATGTTCTTCTATAAAGTTTAGAAGCCCCCAAAGAAAATACCAAGACTATAGTACTCAAGCTGAGATTTAATTGGCCACACCAGTAAAAAAAAAAAGAAGTATTATAATGGTCATGACAGAGTCCAGGAGAAGAATATAATGATGAGATGATGAGATGAGATTGGATTTATACCCCGCCCTTCACTTGGAGTCTCAGAGCGGCTTACAAACTCCTTTCCCTTCCCCTCCCCACAACAGACACCCTGTGAGGTGGGTGGGGCTGACACAAACTGCTCTTTCAGGCACAGCTGTGCCAGAGCTTGTGACTGACCCAAGGTCACATCAGCAGGTGCAAGTGGAGGAGTGGGGAATCAAACCCGGTTCTCCCAGATTAGAGTCCGCACACTTAACCACTACACCAAAGTATCAAACAGCATCACAGCTGACCTATTCCTTCAGAAGAGAAGCAGTGTTCCTTCCCAGTCTACACAGAACACTCCATAGACTGTTGCCATGGTAAAACAAGACAGAAAACCCCCTAACTTTGGTCTTCTTTTGAAAGCAATAGTTTATCTAAATCTAAATCTTTGGTTTGAAACTGCAGAGAGCATGAACTACATCTCTCTCACTGTATTTAATCAACATATAAACTTAGGGCATTAATTAGGAACACTATAACTGAAGCTTGCCAGGTCCAATCTATTAGAGACAGCAGAGACAAACCATGATGGGGGAAGAATCTGTCACATTGTTTGGGCTTTTGAAGGAGGACATTTGGTTGTTATTTAGACTCAGTCCCTTTGGCACTTAGCTGGTAGGCGCAGTGAAAATATCACATCAGATTAGCATTCAGCCTATCAGTCTAAGAAATTCAGCTGCAAATATGAAAATGCATTCTTAATCAAATCAAAGGATAAGTTATACCTCATAGCCAAATTTCAGTTAGAGAAAGTGACATCCAGCACCTTGCCTTACTGAGAAACCATTCCCCTCATGAGTAAGAAAGGTAAGTCCAACATAGTGAAGAACTGGTAATTATAGGGGATGCTCATGTTCATGACTAAGGGTTGTGATAATCCTGTGGAAACTCAGCTGCTTGTTCCTGGTGTATAGAACAACAGAGATTAACCCATAAGAATGTAAGAGAAGCCATGCTGGATCAGGCCAGTGGCCCATCCAGTCCAACACTCTGTGTCACACAGTGGCCAAAACCCAGGTGCCATCAGGAGGTCCACCAGCAGAGCCAGAAGCCCTCCCACTGTGGTCCCCCAAGCACCTAGAATACAGAGCATCACATAGTGTTCCACCTATATGTTGTGACTAATAGCCACTAATGGACCTCTGCTCCATATGTTTATCCAGTCCCCTCCTGACGCTGTCTATGCCAGGTAGCTAGTTGATGAACAAAGTCTTCCACGTTTTAATTACTCTTTGGGTGAAGAAGTACTTTCTTTTATCCATTCTAAGCCTACTGCTTATTAATTTCATTGAGTAGACACAAGTTCTTATATTGTAAGAAAGGGAGAATAGTACTTTTTTCTCTATCTTCTCTACCCCATGCATAATTTTGTAAACCTCTGTTATGTCACCCCTCAATCATCATTTCTCCAAACTAAGAAGCTCTAATCTCCTTAACATTTTTTCACAGGGAAGACGTTCCATCCCCTTATGCATTTTAATTGCCCTTTTCTGCACCTTTTCCAATGCTATAATATCTTTCTTGAGGTACAGTGACGACACTGTACACGGTATTCCAAATGAGGCCGCACCATAGATATATACATGGGCATTATGATACCACTGATCTAGGGCACGCTTTGAAGTGTTGATCTGCTGTTTTGCCAACACCATGCCCTCTTTTTGAATGACTCTGGCTGCCTGAAGCTTGTCTTCTGGGAGGTGGGTCAGGAGTTCGGAGAACCGTTCCCAGAGAGTGTATTGATACCTGCTCATGCAGGCCAGATAGTTAGTGGTTTTGACACCCAATGCTCCAGTGGAGTAGAAGCGTCTGCCAAAGGCGCCCAATTTTTTACTTTCTCTGTCTGAAGGTGCAGAGTGTGTTCTTGTAGATTTTGAGGAGGATGTTACAACCATTGAGTTTGGTTGAGAGTGGGAGAATAGGAATTCGGCACCTATCTCTTGGACTCTGTACATATGGTCCAGTCGTCTTGTCGACACTGGGGCTGACAAAGATCTCTCCCATGGTGCCTTCGTGGCTTGCAAAAGGACTGTGGACATGGGTAATGCCAGAGTGGAAGATGTATCAAGCTGGACGATGTCAAAAACTGCATCCGTCACTTGCAGGTGTTGCTGGACGACAGAGAGGCTTAAGGCAGTGGTGGCGAACCTATGGCACGGGTGCCAGAGGTGGCACTCAGAGCCCTCTCTGTGGGCACGCGTGCCATAGACCCAGAACATCATTAAAGTGTCGAATTCTCTGCCAAATAATTTTAAGTAAATGAAAGCATTTGGGATTGCTTTCCTTACTTTGTTTGGATCATCTTAAGTTAATGTATGAGTTGTTTTTTCTAAAGTAAAACCTCAGTATTCAGGTTAAATTGCCGTGTTGGCACTTCGCGATAAATAAGTGGGTTTTGGGTTGCAGTTTGGGCACTCGGTCTCTAAAAGGTTCACCATCACTGGCCTAGGGAATGGGCCATTCTTTTGACAAGATCTGTGTGCGACGTGAGATTGTCGGATGGGGAGTTGGGTAAATCATCAGCGACAGCCTGGTTAGGAGACTTATGGTCAGGAGAGGTGTGAGCCTCAGATGCTTCAGTATCGGAATTGTCTTCCATTGAATCAGAGGAGTCCTGGTGTGGCATTTGGACAGGAGTGTCCTCTTGACCAGTTGAAGGTCTAGGTGGAACGACAGGGGTTGGAACGACTGGGATTTGGACGACCTGAGGGTTAGGAGGACGACTGTGTTCCAAATTATGGTGGGAAGGATCGTCTGCAGGAGGACGAGACAGAGATGCTGAAGGTCTCGACCTGTAGAGCGATCTCGATCTATGAGCAGAGTGGGATGAATATCGATCCCAGTCGGAATAGCTCGCCAGAGTCAACCATGGCATGGATGGTGGATAAGCCCCATACAGATACCTCATCTGCCGTTGATCCCAAGACAGAGGTGGTGGTGGGGGTAAGAAGACTCGGGGGGATCGACTTCTGGACCGTGGACGTCTTGGAGACAAAGCGGCAGCCTGTCTTTGAGAGGAGCCCATATAATCTCGGTTGTCGATATCGACAGATTGACTGTGCAGTTGTGGAGGATGACGCTGCATGTCGCATGAAGCATATCGGTGCCGACGTGGATCGATGTTGGGAGCTTCCGATACCGTCGACGGGGAAGGAGACGGAGAAGGCTCTGCATCCATTTGATGACTTAGAAAATAAAGTTTGGGGGTTTTTAAGTTTTTGAAAGAACGAAGAAAAGGAATGAACTGAGGAAAAAATTCAAAGAGCTGTGAGGCAAAAAGCCAAAACACGCAAATCGATCAGACCGACGAAGAAAGAGGTCATTCCAACGCGGCGGTAAGAAAGGAAAGGTCCACGCCTCACTGGTTTTCACCACCCTGAACAACTTCGTATCATCCGCAGATTTAGCCACTTCACTGCTTACTCCCAACTCCAAATCATTAATGAACAAGTTAAAAAGCAGTGGACCAAGTACTGATCCCTGTGGTACCCCACTGCTTACCCCCCTCCACTGGGAGAACTGCCCATTTATACTCACTCTCTGTTTTCTATTAATTAGCCAGTTTTTGATCCATAAAAGGACTTGTCCTTTTATCCCATGATTTTTGAGCTTGCTTAGGAGCCTTTGATGAGGAACTTTATCAAAAGCTTTCTGGAAGTCAAGGTAAACAATATCTATTGGATCCCCCTTGTCCACATGTTTGTTCACCCCCTCAAAGAACACTAACAGGTTAGTGAGACAAGATCTTCCCTTACAGACCAGATGCTGAGTCTGCCTCAATAGGTTTTGTTCATCTATGTGCCTACTAATTCTTTCCTTAATAATGGTTTCCACCAATTTAGTGTGAGCTAGCTCAGTTTTTTAGCCTCTGGCTCACACATTTTTGTCTTAGCTTAGGAAGGATGGCTCCAGAGCAAACTAATTTATGCAGTAGCTGACTTGCTCACAACTTTAATGCCAGTAGCTCACAAAGCAGAATTTTTCCTCACGAGACTTCACAGCTTATAGGGAGCATTGCCTCACAGTCCTCCCTGGTTCTCACCATCCTGGACAACTTAGTGTTACCCACAAACAGCCACTTCACTGCTTACTTCTAATTCCAGATAATTAATGAACAAGTTAAAAAGCACCGTACCTAGTACCAAGTCCTGCGGTACCCCATTGCTTACCACCTTTGACTGTGAAAACTGCCCATTTATACTCGCTCTCTGTTTCCTGTTAATTAACCAGTTTTTAATCCACAAGAAGACTTGTCCTCTTATCCCCTGACTGCTGAGTTTACTAAGGAGCCTTTGATGAGGAATTTTATCAAAAGCTTTCTGGAAGTCTAGGTAAACAACATCTACTGGGTCACCCTTGTCCACATATTTGTTCACCCCCTCAAAAAACTCTAACAGGTTACTGAGATAAGATCTTCCCATACAGAGTCCATGCTGATTCTTCCTCAATAGCTTTTGTTCACAATAGCCATACACAAGCCATTGCTGCAAATACCACAAAAAGCTAGAAAATATCCAGGCAGGAAGATGCTACAGGAATAACACTACCTGAACTCAGGAAAAAAAGATGAGAAAGAACATATATTATTTGCTATCAAGTACGATGAAACACCTTCTGCACACAACACTGTAATAAGGCAGCTAGGATGATGCTTGTTATGAAACAACATGGTCTCCCCTCTCCTTTTGCCACACAAAAAGGTGGTTACATCAGGACTAAGTAGCTGGTTGATGAACAATAAATCAAGTTCACACCCTCTGTGGAGAAACCCGCTCTCCCCACTCTGAGTTTTTAAAATGTTCCTGGGTTGTGTTTTTGGTTTTTTTAATCTCTTCTCTCTGGAATGGCAGGAAGCTAGGTCAATTACCAGCCATGGTTATGCAAATAGCTTGAGCTGCAAAGGAACTGAGAGATTTGGAGTTAGGAATCTCCAAGTGACTCCTGGAGATCTCCCAGAATGCCTGCAAGGAATGCTCCCAGGATGCACCTGGGTGGCCCAGGGTCCACTTGGGTGACCTGAGCAAATCAGGTCAAAGGGGGTGGTGACTGTGATGTTAAATGGGTGGAGCCAGAGGTTTTTTTGCTTTTTTATTGTTTTATTTATAAGTTTTTAAACCATTGACGGAATGGTAATAAACATATACAAACAAAAATATGCATTAGAGTCTGTTTTCTCATTCTTTCTCTATCCACACATAGAGTCCTGACCATCTTTTCTTAAAAACCTTTTAATCCTTCCCATTTAATAACATATTCAGCTTATCTATTTCTGCTACATTCATTAATTTATAAAGTCTCTTTGAGGTGTTTTATCCAATTTCCAGTATTTGGCCCAAAGAATTCTTACAGACGTCAAGATATAAATCATCACATACGTTTCATTATAATCAAATTCCTTCGGGATCATATTTAACAAATAAATTTCAGGCTTAAGTGGTAGATCTACATTTACTACTTCTCTTATTATTTTCTGAATCTCCTTTCAGTATGTTTGCATTTTTACACATGGCCACCATATGTGAAAAAATGTACCTACATTGATTTTACATTTCCAACAGTTTTTGGAACAATTAGGGAAACATTTCACTATCCTTTCTGGAGGCCAATACCATCTATGGAGTATTTTAAACACATTTTCTCTATATGAAATAGCTCTCATACATTTCGTAATTTTCCATATTCTAGACCAGTTGTCAAACTCAATACCATGCCCTATATCTCTCAACCACGATATCAGAGGTTTAATAAAAGTGCTTGCTCCCAGGAGGGAGGGTCTTTTTGGCTCTTGGGGATGACCCTTGGAAGAGGACAGGCTGATGCGCTCTGTTCAGCAGTCCCGTGGCTATCTTGAACATGCTGGTGGTCCTGGCTCTCTGGCTGGAGGCAGAGAACCTTAGGCGAGAGACCTTTAGAACCTTTTGTAACATTCTAAACTTGAAATTGCTTACTCTATTGCAACATCTAGTAGAGTACTTTTTAGAACCAGGGACAGGGGATGCGATTATGACCAACCTTAATTTTCCCTTCTGGTTGTAGATCTTGTGCTGAGCTAAAAACATGCTTGTAACCTTTTTCTCTTTTTAATACATATTTTACTTTTGAAGCTGGTAGTGTTCTCTGGACTACATAGTTTCCCCAACCACCTTAGACCATGCTACTTTAAGAGGGGAGTCCCAGGAAGGGGGAAGGCAAGCAGTCAAGGCACCTGTTGCCAATCCTTCAGCCACCCCCCCCCCCGAAGGAATCTGATCTTTGGTTTAACCAGGAGCTGGGTAGCAGGAGACCAGAGGCAGGGCCTGACTTTGAGAAGGGGTATCAGGAGGCTGTCCCTCCTGGCAGGAAGACCCCAGCAGGACAGTGGTGGCAGCGGTACCCTAGTGGGAAGAGGTGGAATGGCAGTCTCCATGAAATGGCACAAGCCAAGGGGGGGGCTGGCAAAACAGAGTCTGTAAGTCAGCGCAGGCCTGTTCCGTCACACCCTCCAAAACAAGAACCAAGTTGTGCAGTGATGTCAGCTGTCTTGTACTTGAACACAGGTATCCTTGGTTCAACCCCACCCACCCGCGAAGAAAAGCTCTCTCACAACCTCTCTCATAAGATTGCCCTTATGAGGAAATCTCATAACATAATGGGGGAAAGCTTATGACTGTCTCCCAAAGCTGCTTCAAGGAAACAACAAAAACAACTGAGATCTAAAAAGAGAAATGTGCTTTTATACTGAGGTCCACCAGATTGGGTTAATCACATGGCCACTGAAATCTCAGGTTACATTTCTCTAAACATGCCAAAATCATTTATTACTTTTAAAAAATTGCTTAAGCAATATATTTTGTAACAGGGGATATATACATTATAAATACCATAAACTCAGACAGACCCAACCAGTACTACAGAGTAAAGAATGCATGGGTTGGGAAGACAAATGCAAAGAGTTCCACATGCTGAATATTAATAAACACACACATAATGAAATCAAGAATACCTCCAAAATGCAGCAGTGATTTAGCACTTGTTTGCTACCTCCTGTTCTCCCTCTTAATTCGAAGAAATATTATTTCCTTGAAGAAAATGAACCCAAAGATACGCAATAGAAACCCAAAAGGAATTATTTAACAGCTATGCAAAGTGCATTCACCTTTCCATTTCGAGTCACAAGCTCCTGCTCATCAATTGTAAGGATCCAGGCAAAAGTGGTGTAAGTTTAGAGTGAAATAAGAGAAGACAAACGGTTTCCAGAAAACATGAACACAAAATCTGAAAGATAAAAGTCCTAGGTAACTCACCCTGAATAAGTATGCCCTTATTGGTCTATGAATCTGCTACAGCAGTGGTTTAGAAAAACATTTTATCTTCAAGGTTCCCTTCCCACGTCAACTTATATCAGCTAAAGAACCCCTGGAGAGCGGCTATAGAATCCCCATATTACAAAGGCCAATACCCCTTGAACAAACCACATGAGGTTCTCTCACACACAGCCCTAGTCACACTGATTTATACGAAAGTCTGAGACCCAAATCATTATATCTGGGACAAGGAATCAGAATACTGCATGTAGGGACTCCCTAGGCCATCCCTAGTGCTGCAGTCCTAAACCAAATTGGGCCCCGGTGTGCTTCAGAGCTCAGTTTCCCCAAATCTCTCTCTCTCTCTCTCTGTGTGTGTGTGTGTGTGTGTGTGAGAGAGAGAGAGAGAGAGAGAGCGCAAGGGAGGGGGAGGCAGGCAAGAGGCAGGAAATAGGAAGCAAAAAGCCATGAGGGATCTGGGGGGAAAACAAGCTATGATGCGGCTGCAGCAGCAGCCCTAGGAAAAGGAAGCAGGAGAAGGAAATTGCTCAGGGGCTAGATTTGAGCCCTTTGCCGGTTGCATCGGGCCCACAGGCCACATGTTTGACATCTCCCTCCTAGCTATTAAGATATTTCCAGGTCGCTGAGAAAGTGGAAAGCTGACACACCAAAAGCCCCATACACACTGTGTGTGTAAAATGCCCTCAAGTTGCAGCTGACTTATGGCAACCCTGTAGGGTATTTCAAGGTGACATACTAACAGAGGTGGCTTCCTCTGCATAGTGACCCTGGAATTCCTTGGTGGTCTCCCCTCTCCACTTACTAACCAGGGCTTACCTTCTTTAGTTTCTGAGATCTGACAAGATCAGGTTAGCCTGGGCCATTCAGGTCAGGCCCCCAAACACACTAATTATCAGAAAAATCTGATAATAGGACACTTACTTGCAGCAGTATAAAACCAGGTAGTGTAGCCATACTGAGAGATGCATGAGGAAAATTAATTACCCTGAAACATTATTACCATTTAAGGCAGGGGGTAAAAAGCAAAACTGAAGAGGGGCTATTAAAAAAACAAAAAAGCAAACAGGGAATGTTAAATTAAATTCATATCCAAATTGATTTCATTCCAAAGGATCTGTGAAATGCATTTTAGTAATCATAGTAAACCCTGGCTCATATTTAGATAGATAAAATTAATGTTTTACTCTCTGTTAACAATGTCCTTTTACTGAAGCCTCGAAAAAACTAATGGTAAATGATGAGTCTAGATAAATTATAGCTCAAAAGTTTAAAAAATGTCAACAACAGTTCAAACTTAACAATGAACTGAAATTGCGCTAGTCTACTTATTATCTACTATAAAAGAAGCTAATTTCAAGAAGAAAAATAAAAGCTAATGAGCAGAGTTTCTGCCTGGAAAAAATAGCAGCAGAGATATGAGAGAATCAAAAGATTATCAAGGATATCTCATGGCATTTGCATTCGCACTTTCCCAGCAACTACCATTCTTCAGTTGGAATTTAATAAACTTCCACCCTAACAGGAAGCCTGTTTTCTTGAGAATGTATGGTGAGAAGAGATTCAAATACAATCCTTATTTGCACCTCCACAATGGCTCCCAGAAGAAGAAAAAGGAGGAGGAGGAGACTGGATTTACACCCCACCCTTCACTACCCGAAGGAGTCTCAGAGAGGCTTACAATCGCCTTCCCTTCCTCTCCCCACATCAGGCACCTTGTAAGGTAGGTGGGGCTGAAAGAGTTCTGAGAGAACTGTGGCTGGCCCAAGGTCACCCAGCAGGCTTCATGTGGAGGAGTGGAGAATCAAACCCAGTTCTCTAGATTAAGAGTCCTCTGGTCTTAACCACTACACCATGCTGGCTCTCCTGAAATCTGGCTCATCTTGTACCCTACACCTCCATACTTCACTAGTTCTTCTTTGCTTTCCTTCCTCAGTAAATGGATGCAACACTGAAGATGACTGCTTGCCAGTAAGGAAGAGCAAGGTACCCGTAACTCTGCAAAATCACTGCTGGGCCACACATTGTTGTCCTCCCTCCTCTCAGGACTGGCAGAACAGAAGCAAGAAGCATGCACAGTCAAGGCAGGCATGAACCTGCCCCTACCCCAAAACAAGACGTTATATGGGGGACGGGGACCAAGTCTCACCTCTCTCCTTTCTTTTGTTTGTATACCCCCTCTTCCAAAAATGAGTGACACATATTTGAGTCAGGAGAAGGGCCTTTTCATTTTGCCAGCTCTTCCTCCATCTTCCTCCACTGGGTTCACTATCATTTCATCGGATTTTTGTTTCACTCATTCTCCAAGGAACTCGGGTTATCCCTGTCCATTTGGGTTGGTAACTGGGGGAGTCACTTGGCTCTGAGGGACTGAATTGACTAAAGGCAGTAAGAGCACACACTATTTTTCCATCTCTTCATCTTTCACACAAAAACCCCCTTTCTCAAGCTTCACCTCCTCCGACCCATTCATCCAGGAACGGCTTCCCTATGGTGCTAGCCCACACAGCCATATCATGGTGTGACTGCATGGGTAGGGATGTGGGGAGGACCTCTCTGCTGTGCCTGCAGAAGGTCCAAGGTTCAATCCCTGGCACCTCCAGTTAAAAAAAAACCAGGCAGTAGATAATGTGAAAGACCTCTCCTTGAGACCCTGGAGAACTAGTGCCAATCTGAATAGACAATACTGACCTTAATGAACTGATGGTCTGTCTCAGTATAAGGCAGCTTCACGTGTGTTCATATAGGTCTCTGTCATCCAAACACTGCCTGCAATCCCTCATGTCTGCAGGGCAACTGTGTTGGAAGACCCATGCAATGAGCAATATTCACATACATATACCACATCTACCTGGAAATGCCCCCCCGACAGCCTCATGCGTGAAGGGGATCTCTCACGATGATGTAAATATAGGACAAAGCAATTTATTTGATGCTCTTGATGGGTGCTTGCTTCTTTAAAAAAATGTTTTAAGCATTTTGATCTTTTTCAAATGATTGCAGAATATTCCTAAAACGCAACAGAAATTGAGCATTCCTTGACAAGACTGCCATCTACTGCATATTCTGAAACAGTATAATACTTATTTCAACAATATTCAAGTCCAGTAGCACCTTACAAACCAACAAAATGTGGTATAAACTTTCATAAGTCAAAGCTCACTTCGTCAGATGTCAGTTCATGAGTCAGCTTTGGTTCATGAAAGCGTACACCCTGAAAAATATTGTTATCTTAATGGTGCTGGTGGACTTGAATTTTGTTATATAACTACAGAAGAAGAAGAGGAGGAGGAGGAGGAGGAGATTGGATTTATACCCCGCCCTTCACTACCTGAAGGAGTCTTAAAGTGGCTTACATCCTCTTTCCCTTCCCCTCCCCACAACAAACACCCTGTGAAGTAGGTGGGGCTGAGAGAGCTCTGAAAGAACAGCTCTGAAAGAACTTATGACTGACCCAAGGTCACACCAACAGTTGCATGTGGAGGAGTGGGGACTCAAACCCGGTTCTCCCAGATTAGAGTCCATGCTCCTAACCAGTACACCAAACTGGCTCTCAATTTACCACAGTTACCCACCTAAAACTGATTTTTACAGCCCCTATCAACAGAGCTTGTATACTGCATCAAGCCTTCCATCGTGAAGGATCCCAGACAGCTAAAGGTCTTTCCCAACATCCAAATTAAGGTCTTTTAACTGGAAATATGCTAGGGTTTAAATCGGGACCTCCTATTTATAAAGTGTACACTTTGCTGCCGAGCTACATAACACAGTAACTCTATTAAATTGATAACCAAAGCAAAACAAGTTTTGATCAAATCCCAGAAAATGTTCCTTATGTTGTGTGACTCTGCTATGAAGTTACACACATTTTCAGTATTTCCTAGAAAACAGTATTAAGTTTTTACCATCTTTTAAAATGGATATCAACATCACAAACATATATTTAGAAATCACTTTGCATACATTTAAAAGCCATATCTAAAAGTGATATTCAGGTAAAACAGAAGTGCTTTGTCTTAAGACCTGTTCAAATGGAAGACAGGACAAGTCAAGATGCATTTGTATGCCCAAAGCAGCTTACATAAAAAAAGAGAGGTCAAAATAGAGTAAGACATTAATATTTTAAAACAGAACTAAAATCAGGATAAAAGTTTTATTAATATGAAGGCCTTCTGGAAAAAAAAAATCTGCATTAAATGCTGGAAAGCCAGTTCTGATGGGCGGATACATTCAATTCCTGGGGAAGGAAGTTAGAGACTAAAGAGGCAGGTGTTGATTCCAACCAGCTATATCTCAGACAAAGTAGGTTTCCACAGCAGCCTATCTTCAGAGGATTTTTGGTTCACAGGCAAATATAGGTGGAGGGAGGCAGTCCTTCAGGTTCTTTGGGACCTAATCATTTACAGCTTTAAAGATTAAAATTAGCACTTTGTAGTGGGACATAAAACAAACTGGAAGCCAATGTAGTATAAAAGTGGTTTCTCATGTTCGTTGCCACAAGCCACAGTTAGCATTCTTGCTGGTATGTACTGAACCAACTGAAGTTTCTGGACCATCTTCAAAGAAAGCCCCACACAGAGCATGTTACTATAGTCCACACTGGATGATACCAAGGACACATAATAGTAGCCAGCTTTCCTCACTTAAAACACCAGACTGCAAAGAACATGGACTCGGGAACGCCACATTTTCTATAGTACCTTGCTTTTAAAAAGGTAAACTGGACACCGTCTGATACTTGGTTAAATGTGCAGGATCTAATGTTGTTTTTTCAGAAAATGTCTCACCACCGTCTTTTAAGGCCAAAGGTTCTGATCCCTCCACTAATGAGGCATTGATGATGTTCACTATCCACTGAAATAGCCCACTCTGGCAGATTCTACTAGCCAAGAAGGGTATGGATCCAGCAGGTAGTGGTGGGTATCAAAGGTCCAAACATTCTGATTGTGTCCTTGGGTTATACCAACTGAAAAGTACCTATATGCGTTCAGTCGCACCGTTTGATCTGGTGTCGTGACAGTTCAGCAACGGATTTTATCTGCACGATCACACAGTCGACATCTGCCTCCCGTCCCCCAGCCATTGGTTTCCAGCTCAAAACCACTTTAACCCGGAGTATTTTGTTACCCGGTCCCAAAGTGGTGTTTTCTCAGCTCTCCTGTTTAAAGCCTCATTTCCCCCCAGTGTGATCATTCCTCCGGTGTCAAGCCACTTCCGGTTTAAACCCCCTCCTGCTCGAAAGCTGCCCGAGGCTTCCGCTTTTCGCCCACCATTTTTTTAATGCGTTGGCAGTGTGCGCATAGGCGGAACTCTGCCACCGCGTTTAGAAAACCGACATTTAAACGGTCACTTGTTTTAGCGTTTAGATGAGTTCGAGATCTCACGGAGGCCATTTTTGGGTCAAACATTTAAAGGGAAGTCTTTTGTTGGAGGGGTTGGATTGATTCTCCCTGGTGGTTCTGTGCATGCGCCATGATAGTTCCCCCCCCTTCTGCGGAGGGGCGCCTATGTGCATGCGGAAACTGAGAAAAAATATTTTAAAAACGCCGACACACGCTCCCACACGTCGGTAGTGTAGACAGCGGGGAGCGCTGCGACTGCACGGTAAAGCAGGATAAGGGAGGTAAGTGTGATCGCGATTATCCAGATCAAATATAATCCAGTTAGAACCGGAGCCGTTCAACCCGCTCTCAGCACGCCGTCTGACCGCACCCAGAGAAATCTTGTCAGGAGACACCTCAGGAACATTCTAAACCACTGTAGTTAACCTCGTGTTCAATCAGATGTGAGCGACTTTATCCTCAAACTGCTAAGCTAGCTGCTTCACTGTGCCCCTCTAAGACATTTGCTACTTGCTCTGAGAGGGTGAGAGGCAACAAACCTCTCACTGCACAGAATCACACTGCTGAATGACATATGCAAACAAGTAAATATTCTTTGTTGCCAATACCACCACAAAACAGGATCCTAGGCTGGAATGGGTGGGATAGAAATCAATAAAAATAAATAAATAAAATTAATCCTGAGGAGGAAAGTGAGATTCTAGAAAGAGCTCAGCAGAGGTAGGCAAAGGATTTAGCAGTTTTATGTTTTGATGGAATTGTAAACAGGAGTGGTGAAGTATAAGAGGGGTTGTAGCTCAGTGGTTGACCACATACCTGGCACCACAGCTTAGATGGAATGGTCAGTTGCCCAGGACTAACATCTATTAATAGGGTCACTACCATATTTACAGATCTCTCCACCCCTGTGATCTCTCCAGGCCCTGGCAGTGTGAGAAAGCGCTCCAGGGTCTCTGTGTCAGGACAGGAAGTTCCATGGCATTCTCTCAATTTGTGCCCCCTGCTTCCCTTCAGCCAAGCCTTCACTTTTAGTTTAGGGGCATTCCTAGGTGGTTATCACAAACTGCCCCCAAACCCTGAAGCCCTAAAGCCTGAACCATGAAGTCAGACTTGCCTAAGCATAAGCATTCAATGCAGAAGGTCCCAAGTTCAATTCTTGACAAAAGACCTCAAAAAAATCATGGCTGGGAAAGATCACTGTGCAAGAGTAATTGGCATATATACACATGAACCATCTTACTCAAACTATGGCAACTCTCTAATACTTATGTACACAGCAACTAAATGCAACATGGGAAGTGGCCTTCAGTATGTTTAGGTGTGGGGACTCTATTTAACATGTAAGCCAAACTCTGCTGTAACCGTGGAATGCTGGTCCCCACAAATCTGTTTTCATTCACTAGGTTATGCTGCCACCTAGTGAAAATTCACTTAATAAATATTAGCACAGTATTTTGTTTTAGAACACACAAGTTCTAAAGTACAAGACGCATAAAAAAACCAGGTACAGGTATCAAGTAGCAGAGCTTTTGTAAAGAACTTTTGTGAGGCTAAAAGCTACTCATTTAGGAAAAGGTTCTCTCTTGCTGAGAAGGCATTAGGACATTTGCTAATTATCTGGTCAATTCCTGAAATCCGTGAAGAGCAGACGTCAGAGTATCAGAGTTCCTAAACTGATCAGGCTTTAAAAGACTGCATGGAGGAGGAAAGATAAACGGGTGTACAGGTGGGGTCTCACCTATTATCTCCTCAGGATTTTCACCAACCCCTCCCCTTGGTAGCCAAAAAGCTCCCCAAAATGTTGCTCCTGGGCAGGTCCATAGCTAATGTGGGGCCCATGGGGGCCGGCCCCCTAGCATTTCTTCCGGCCCCCCAACAGTGTTCCCTGTAAGCTGAGTTAGATGCACTGGGCACATTAATTTCTGATGCCCAGTGCACCAATTTCCCTCTCAACGCAGGGGTAGTGGGTCCCCCTCCCCCCATGCCTGCACTAACTATAGAGGGGGGCCACTCCCGGCCACCCACCTTCCAGCAGAGTGGAGCGACCTGGGAGCTGCTGTCGACAAAAACCAAGCCGCTTTCCCGCTGAAGCTGCTGCGCCCAGCCATCCTGCAGGTCCAAGTGGGAGACGTAGCAGAGCTGGGATCAGAGTGCTTCTGGCCGCCACTGATTGGCTACTGGCTCAGCAAACATTTCAAACAGGGTTAAAGGGGGATTCGTAGCTTTCAGGAAGTGGGCAGGACAATCTCACATACAGGTACATTCCCCCTCCAAACAATCCTGCACAAATTGCTTTTTACATTTGAGCCTGTTTAAAAGGTGGTTTACTGACAAAGGACAAAAAAAGAAAAAAAAATACGTGCATACATCCTTACCTGACCACTTCTTATTCAGCTTGCTATATCATGGTAACAATCTTTAAGTAATTAATAGCTCATAAGAGAATTCAGTACAGACCCAAATTTTACACTTCAATACTGCCGTTGTGGCCAAAATTTGTATTTATAGCATCCCAAAAGAAAGTGTTTATTCCCACTTGGAACTCAAGATTGGCTGTGAAATGAAGGGGGGAAACGCAAAATTTAGATGAAACCTTGGCAGTCAAACTGCTGACACAGATTCAGTTTCCCTTTACATATCTGAAAGAATTTTGCCAATGGTTGATTAGAGCACAAAAACTAAGAACAATCCAAGCTTGTGATTATTTTGTAGAGAAATATCATCAACACAGATGTTTGAAATTTATATTAAGAGCCTAAATAGCAACAAAAATTTAACTCACCTGGGAAAATATATTTGCAGTTGGAGCAACTCTGTAGTCGATAATGCTGTGTAATATTGCTAACAACCTGTCCAGGGGAAATGTCTTTGGCCCAAGAAGGTGATTGCTGGTCTGTAAAAAGGCAATATACATTCTTTTCAAAAGCTCCTACTACTTTATGTGAAGCACAATCAGTTCCATTTCTATTTCTGTTGGATTGTTCAACAGCTTCTTCCTCCCTTTAATCTACCTTTTAGTCCATACGGGTAGTTCAAAGATGGAGTTGTTCAAAGGATGGAGAGATCATTTACATTCACACGCATTCATTTCCTACTTTTTCCACATCAAGTGGATCAAGATCCATTAAATCCTGTGGAAAGATAGCCCAAGATTCTCTTTCATTGTTTTCTCCCTTCAACTTTGATGATCCCACCTCATTCAGCAGAAGTAACTGCAACAGAACTGTCTCCAACAACAGCATCAAGCATCCAACAACAGCATACCAAGGAAAGAAGCACCCTTTCATAACAAATAGTCCCTCGAGACAGAAGGACACACTCCTGTAGCTTCAAATTCTAATTTAAAATTCCACTGCCTTAACTGCTAGCTCTGGCTCACCTCCCTCCAACTCTGGCCACCTTCCCCTCCAAGGCACTGCCACTGGCTCCTCTTCATCATCATTGCTACAGGCAGTTTCCCCATGCCATATTGGGTTGCCACAGCAACCCCAAGTGCAGCACAAATTTTGATGGTTTTGTTTTTGTGGGGTCTGCATATACATAGACATCACCATTTATTTACGTATTTGTTTGTTTGTTTATTATTTTGATTTCTAGACCGCACTCCCCCAAAGTACTGGGGCTCAGGGTGGTGTAAAGGTAAAGGTTCCCTTGCTCGAAAGCCAGTCGAGTCCGACTCTAGGGCTACGGTGCTCATCTCCGTTTCAAAGCCGAAGAGCCAGCGCTGTCCGAAGGCATTTCCGTGGTCATGTGGCCGGCATGACTAAACACCAAGGCACACGGAACGCTGTTACCTTCCCACTGAAGTGGTTCCTATTTATCTACTTGCAATTTCTTGCTTTCGAACTGCTAGGTTGGCAGGATCAGGGTGGTGTACAACAGCTCATAAAATACATTCAGATCAAAATTAAATACAATGGACTATAAAACAATAAAATATTAGAACAGTTCAAAATTCATTCCAGATGGCACCTAGAATGGGACATATTAAATCACCATCCCAGTGGGAAAGGAAAGAAGGAGCCAGACTGATTAAAAAACATTGCTGTCCTCAACCACAAGCCTCTCTGCCTTGCAAGCCCTGCAGAACTGCATTAGGTCCCGCAGGGCACGGATGTCATTCGGCAGAGAGTTCCCCCAGGCCGGAGCCAGGGCCGAAAAAGCCCTGGCTCTGGTTGAGGACAGCCGGATGTTTTTTGAGCCAGGGATCACTAGCTGGCTCAAAAAACAGTGTAATGCTCTTCAAGGGGGGAGTATGCCAAGAAAGCATATCCCAAATTAATGATTTTGGTAAAAAACAGGTTGCTTACCTGTAACTGATGATCTTCGAGTGGTCATCTGTGCAGTCCCACTCATGGATTCTGCGCCTGCACTCGAACCCAACCTCAGAGAATTACAAGAGCTAGCCTCTGAATTTTGGCGCGCTTCCTTCCCGTGCTTTGGGGAGCAGACACCCACTGTGCATATCTGAAGTGAGGGAGGAAACGCCCTCCCACTCAGTTTCTTCCAACCGCCACTAGCAAGTCCCAAGAGGAGAGAAAGAAATATGTCATTGAGAGATGCCAGCAGTGGGGAAGGCTGGGTGGGTGGGTGTGGCTGCACAGATGACCACTTGAAGATCATCTGTTACAGGTAAGCAACCTGTTTATGTTCTTCGTGGTCTCTGTGAAGTCCCACACATGGGTGTTTAGTGAGCTTAACCAACCAGATGGTGGGTGTGGGCATCTCTATCCTGTAGGGAGAGAAACATACCACACTGAAAACAAATAAAATTGTGTCTGGATAATGTAAGCAGGCAGCCTACCTGATTTAAGAGGAACAGCAGCCATCACTGGAAGACAGATCGGCGTGCCGATTGGCCGAAGGACGCATCACGGCGTGCCTGAACGTCAAGGGCGTAGTGCATCACAAATGTCGTTTGCGAGGACCACGTGGCAGCATCGCAGATGTCCTCCAGAGGAACTCCCTCAAGGAAAGCTGAAGGTGCCGAAACAGCTCTAGTACAATGAGCCTTCAACATGATCAGCAAAGGCTACTTCGCCAGCTTATAACAAAGCCGAATGGCCGAGGTGATCCACTTTGACAGGCGCTATGGGGAAATTCTACATCCCAATCGGGGCTTACTATAGGTAACAAACAGACGAGGGTCCTGACGAAAAGAGGACGTCCTCGAAAGGTAGAAAGAGAGTGCCCTGCAGACGTCTAATGTGTGGAGGGCCCTCTGGCTGTCTTTTGCCGGGTTAGCAAAGAAGGTAGGCAAGACAATGGGTTGGGATAAGTGAAAAGCCAACACCACTTTGGGTAGGAAAGACGGGTCCATCCGGAGGACCACTTTGTCTTAGTGGAAAATAGCGTATGGAGGATCGGCTCACAACGCACACAGATCACTCGCCATCTTGGCTGAAGTGACAGCTATCAGAAACGCTGTCTTCCATGACAAGAGATGCAGAGGTACAGTTGCAAGAGGCTCAAACGGTTTTCCCATCAATTTTGAAAGGACAAGAGACAAACTCCACGCCGGAATGAGTGGTTTGACAGGGGGTGGAGCTTCAGCATGCCCTTCGGGAATGACTTAGAGGTATTGTGCAAAAACACCGTCTTTCCCTCGATAGGGTGGTGAAAGGCAGAGATGGTGGAGAGGTGGACCTTTAGCAAGGAGTAGCCCAGACCAGACTGGTGAAGGGAAACAAGATAGGTGAGAATCATAGGTAAGAGTGCCGGGTTTGGGTCTTCTCCCTTACTGGAAGCATAGGAAACAAAATGCTTCCACTTCGCCTGGTAGGAGCGACAAGTGGCCGGTTCCCTCGCATTCAGGCGAACATGCTGCACCTCAGGAGGGAAGGTCAGGGCAGTATTCTCCAAGCAGTCAGCTTGAGAAACCCTGGATTGTGGAGGATCTGGCCCTGATGTTGGGAGAGCAGGTCTGGTACCGGAGGAAGACATCGGTAGGTTGCACGGGACAATTTCAGAAGACTGGCAAACCAATGTTGTCGTGGCCACCATGGGGTTATCAAAATGCACTCCAAACGATCCTAAACAATGAGTTGTCAAGACTGACAAAGCAACAAATTAACACCGTCCGCCATGCGGTATCCTGCTCCTCTAAGGCCATGGCTACTTCAATTGCCCCCCATCATCACGCATGGTTATGCTCCACCAATCTGCAACGTGACATAAAGTCAAAGGTAGAAGATCTACCCTTTGACGATGAAGGCTTGTTTCACGCCACCACAGATGAGACCAGTGTTCCCTCTAAGCTGAGTTAGTGTGAGCTAGCTCATAGAATTTTAACCTCCAGCTCACAGATTTTTGTCTTAGCTCAGGGAGGATGGCTCCAGAGCCAGCTAATTTATGCAGTAGCCAAATCATTTGCTCACAACTTTAATGCCAGCAGCTCACAAAGTAGAATTTTTGCTCACAAGACTCCACAGCTTAGAGGGAACATTGGATGAGACCCTCACCAATGTGGATGACATCCTCAAGAGAGCCCGCAGCCTGGGAGTATCACAGCCCTTCCGACCGCGGACCTCCCGAGTCAAGCCCTGGAAGCCCAGTGGCCCCAAGCGTTCCAGATCCCCCCAACAATCGGACTGCTGGAAACACAAGGCTCCTCCAGCTAAGCGGCAGCACCATCAAAGGCCCAAAGCTCCTTCCACCAAAAATACCACACACCCCGCGAAGCAGTCTCTTTGACTTTCCCCTTGGACTGTTTGTTGGGCTTACATTTTGGAGCCCCCGAGGCCGAAGATGCTGCCGACTTAGCCGAACCTCCCCTTGGAGTTGGGGGAGGCGGCGAGGACTCTGGAACTGGAGGACTGGGACATCACCAGGCGTAAGGAAGCCTCTAAAAGGTTGCTCTCCAGTCTCGCAGCTCGGTTCTTTCGAGCCTGTTTTGTAAAGTTGCTGCAGTGGGCACAAGAGTTTCGCCCAGACAGAAAAGACACAGGAAGTGTCTGTCGGTGGTGGTGGTGTTTTACCCTCACAATTTCTGCAGCATTTGAAGTGAGTCTTCCCTTCCATGTGCCGACAAGGGCCAGGAGGAAGGGAGGAAAGAGGGAGGGAAGGGGGAAATGCCAACGGACGGCACTAACTCACAGAAAGGTAGGAAAGTTTTTCTTCTTCTTTCTTTTTTTTTTTTTTGTAGAGACGAAGGCAGAAACGAAGAAAAACAAGCTGGAAAAACGACAAGGAGATGATGAGGAGAAGGGGCCTAAGAGGCAGCTCAGCAGAGAGATGCAACGAGGTAGGTCTGACCAGCACGGCGGTCGAAAAGAAACTGAGTGGGAGGGCATTTCCTCCCTCGCTCCAGACATGCGCAGTGGGTTTCTTCTCCCCAGAGGGCGGGAAGGAAGCGTGCCAAAATTCAGAGGCTAGCTCTTGTAGTTCTCCAAGGTTGGGTTCGAGCGCAGGCACAGAACCCATGTGTGGGACTGCACAGAGACCATGAAGAAGATCCTGGGCTTGCTCCTAGATTTGCAGAACCCCGTAGATGTAGAAGTGGTCCATTCCATTGCATGGATTTGGCTACCTACATGGGGGGAGCAGCTGCCCACTCTTCATTATGGGGATTTAATTTACCGAGTACCAGTAATATGGGAATATTAGTTTCTCACGTAAGCCAGTATTTCATCTCAATGTTCCTTTTTTTCAGTATGCACTGACCCAATTTTTTTCTGGCAACATACTCAGGATTCAAATGAAGGGAAAGCATACTTCTAAATCATTTCTGGAAGGTGATCTGTCTCAATAAACTCAGCATTTCTACTCTGCTTGTGATCCATATGACACCTCAGCCTTCAATTTCAAAAGTAAAAATAAGACTATTACAATTTTAGGAAATAGAACTAGAAACACATCTTCAATTTTGTAGGCAGATAAATTCAACAACCAGCATAAACTATACAAAAAACCTGAACCCATATATGTACATATATTCTTATTTTACACATTTATAATCCTTCCATCAGTAAGGGGGTGAACAGAGGCATGTAGGACAGAGATGTCCAGTACCTGTCCACTAGAATATTGGATGCATGGGGAAGAACTGATGGTATAGCCAGAATTTTGTTCGGAAGATTATAAAATAGCAGTTTCCCATGCTGAAGAAGCAAGCCACTGCCAAACTAAAAAGCATGTGCTTCTTTGATGGGGGAAACTCCTTGCACAAAACTTATGCACATCCCACACCCATGCATTTCACAAGTTCAGATCCTGGCTATATTTTCTTGACACTATACTGTTTATTAATTACGGACCAAATTGAAGAGAATCAACATATATTTCAGGAAGAGCGAGCCAAATACCTTTTCATGTTTCTTCTGATTTTTCTTCTTCTTAATAGTTCCACGATGCTGTGAATGAAAAGAAGCAGCAATCAGTTGTGCAATACTAAAAGTGGTACACAGTTTAGAGAGAGAAAAAATAGACCTAGTATCTCATGTATCTGCAAGATCAGGTAAAACCTTTCCACACTTTCTGTCCCTAATGCCTGGAGCTCATAGAGATAATACCATCACAATATTATTAT
This sequence comes from Gekko japonicus, assembly GCF_001447785.1. Lineage (NCBI taxonomy): Eukaryota > Metazoa > Chordata > Lepidosauria > Squamata > Gekkonidae > Gekko > Gekko japonicus. The sequence goes on along the minus strand of NW_015168652.1, from coordinate 1,218,444 downwards.
TATTGTTCTTATTGTTTGCTGCTTTTCTTTCCAATGGAGACCCACAGCAACTTACATGTTCTCCTGCCCTCCATTTTCCCCTCACAACAACCCCATCAGATAAGTCAGGCTGTAAGTGTGTGACCAGCCCAAGCAGGCTTCCTTGGAATAATGAAAATATAATTCTGGGTCTCCCAGATCCTAGTCCAAGACTCTAACCACCACAAAATTTTGGCATGATCACACATTTCTCCACCCACTTCAGATTCCTCTAAAACTACCTTTACCACAAAGTCTTTGGCAGTCTGACGTTGTCTTCTGAAACTAAGGGCCAGTTCACAAGTTATAAAGACATGTTGTGGAGTTCTCTGCCTTGGAATCAGCACCATGGCATGTGAGGAGAGGGTACTTAAGCCTCCCTGCCCCTCCCTGCCCTATCAGTTTTCTGACTTGAAACAGCCCTGGGGAGATGCCATTTGCCTCTTTGGGGAAACACATATACTGATGGCTACATGTAAGTTTCCCCAACCGGAGAAAAGTGGCTCCTCCAGGCCATTTCATTTCAAAAAATGGCACTTGGGGAAGGTGAAAATGTTGCATAGAGCCCTTCCAAGGAGATGCCATTGCAAGCAATCAGAGCCCACTCTGAAACAGCTCTATTATCTGGATTATTCCTGCTTAAACCTTGCTTCAAAAGGGAGAACTGTTCTTGATTGAACATTTGTTCAAGAATAAAAAGACCTTGTTCATGTTATGTGGAAAATGTAATAAAATCCTGCCCCTTTGGGGGGGGGGCAGTTAAAAAAAGAAGAGAGAGAACATGTTTTTTAAATTTTCTTTAGAAAAATGTGAGTTTGTGCATGTACAAAACACAGTCATCCACTTTCTCCTCCTAGCCCATTCTGTCTCTCCAATAGCTTGTTTTTTTCCCCCCTCTATTTTCTCTGTTCTGATCCCATTTCATATACTGTTTTCACCTAAAAAAAAAAATCTTGATTATTTCAATAGCATCCTATAACAATCAGATGCTTCTAATCTTGACTCTCAACAGAGAAATCACTATGAATGTATTTAGTTGGTGTTTTAATGTGAAGAACAATTTGTAAAACTAAAAGAATTATTGTTATGGTGTTTATATGAAAAAAATAAAATAAAAATTGTTTTGAAAAACAGAGAAATCACAATCGAAAGGCTTCTTGGGGTCAGCCAAGGATGAAAATGAAAATAACTCAAGGTCACTGTATTCTTCACAAGGCAAGAACAAAAACAAAGTACAACTAGAAAACAATGCAATCTAAAAAACAAAGACTGACAGCACATGCCATGGAAAAGAAATGTGTATAAAAATGCTTAATTGGAGGGCAAAAAAATAAATAAATCAGAAAGCAATGAAGAAGTTTGTCTTTCTGAAAACAGTTATCCACAAGCCATTAAACCATTTCTACTATTTACTCTATGTAGTGTTTTTTATTGTTAGTGTTATAACATCAGAAAAAAATCTAGAAAAACACTGTCAACCACTAAAGACCAACAGCGACTTGTTTGGCTTTTATGCTGCTAGCCATTCGCTGCTTTGTTATCAGGTCCAGGAAAAAGAAGTTTGCCTCAGGTACAGAACCAGTGATCAATTCACCAATCAATTTGGGGCACAAGGCAAGACATCAACAGATGATAAGAGAGACAGGGCCAATTATTCCAGAGTGTTGCCAAGCAATAGCCAACACCAGTCCACAGCCCACTTGGGGAGTTTCTTCTCATTTTGATAAGTACTGATTTGTGATCCATCAAATTGTTACCTTGCTGGGCATTTATATAATAAATACATATCAATGATTGATTCTGGCAGTGTTAAAAAATCTTTTATCAAATAATGTTGGCAGCCTGACAGTTTAGCATGCATAACTTTCAAAACACAAAGATACAGTTACAGTAAAACTGTCATTTTTGAACGGTACAAGCCTGAACAAAGAAAAACCAACCCATTTAAAGAAGATGAGAGCATAAAAGAGCAGAGATAAGTAACCTTTCTGGGCAGAAGTGCTGAACACAACACAACATCTACCTGTGAAGATGCTGCCAAAGGGGAAGAGGGAGATGGGCTGTGCACTCTCCACATGAGGGAGATGGCAGTGGTGCTTCTGCTGCTCAGAGTGGTGGCAGCACTCCACATGCCTGCCTGCCTCCATCCCTCCATGACCATCTGAGTGTACTAAAGCAGCAATACAGCATGGCTGTACAGTGCACGGCCGATCACTGGGGTAGGGATGCTGGCACTTACTGGGGACAGGTCCAGAAGGAGCTCCAGTTAATAACACTGCTGCTCCAGGTCCCTAAAAAGGTCCTGGTGCTGTGCTCTGGCCCAGCCTGGCTTGGTAACACCCCTGCCCCTGGGGGTGGAGTGAGGGAGTTACTATGGTGAGCAAAATGATTCAATGTACTGCCACGCGTGTCCTGGGTTGCCTATCTCTGAGGCAGACCAAAGATGTCAAGGAAGAAAAACAAAAGACAAGACCCAAAGGGAGCAGTGCCTGCACAGGTTGGGAAGATAAAGAAGAACAATGGTACAGCTTGCAAGTTCTCATGACTGAAGTACCGCTCACAGGGGACAATGCCCACTGCATTTCCACATGACTCACTGTTCTTGCATGCTCCTATCAGCTGCGTTTGGTACGTGCTTTGTCTCTGCAATTGTTGTGTATAAACAGCAGACTGTGAGAAGAACAATGCTCCTCAACAAACTAAGGTTTCTGAATTGAGGTGTTATTTTTGTTGTTGTTCAGTCGCACAGTCGAGTCCGACTCTTCGCGACCCCATGGACTAGATTCCGCCAGGCCCTCCTGTCTTCTGCTGTCCTCTGAAGTTTGCTCAGTTTCATGTTCGTTGCATCGATGACACTGTCCAACCATCTCATCCTTTGCCGTCCCCGTCTTCTTTGACCTTCAATCTTTCCCAGCATCAGGGTCTTCTCCAGTGAGTGCTCCCTTCTCATTTGGTGGCCAAAGTATTTGAACTTCATTTTCATTATCTGGCCTTCCAGGGAACAGTCAGGGTTGATTTCTTTTAGGATTGACTGATTTGATCTTCTTGCAGTCCAAGGGACTCTCAAGAGTCTTCTCCAGCACCATAGTTCAAAAGAATCTATTCTTCGGCGCTCGGCCTTCCTTATAGTCCAACTCTCGCATTTCGCAAGATGTACTCTGCATATATATTAAATAAGCAAGGTGACAATATACATCCTTGTCGTACTCCTTTTCCTATGCTAAACCAATCAGTTGTTCCATATCCGGTTCTAACTGTTGCTTCTTGATCCTTATACAGGTTTCTCAAGAGACATGTGAGGTGGTCTGGTACTCCCATCTCTTTAAGGACCTGCCATATTTTGTTGTGATCCACACAGTCAAAAGCTTTAGCATAGTCAATGAAGCAGAAGTAGATGTTTTTCTGGTACTCTCTTGCTTTCTCCAGCACTTTAACAGCATCATCTTTTAAGACTTTGAATAGCTCAGCTGGAATACCATCACCTCCACTAGCTTTGTTGTTAGTAATGTTTTCTAAGGCCCATTTAACTTCACATTCCAGGATGTCTGGCTCGAGGTCAGTGATTATACCATCGTGGTTGTCAAGGACATCGAGGTCTTTCTCCTATAGTTCTTCTGTGTATTCTTGCCATCTTTTCCTAATATCTTCTGCTTCTGTTAGGTCCCTACCGTTTTTGTCCTTTATCATGGCCAGCTTTGCATGGAACGCTCCCTTGATTTCTCCAATTTTCTTGAAGAGATCTCTAGTCCTTCCCATTCTATTGTTTTCCTCTATTACTTTGCACTGTTCATTCAGGAAGGCCTCCTTATCTCTCCTTGCTGTTCTCTGGAAATCTGCATTCAGTTGGGTAAATCTTTCCTTTTCGCCTTTGCCTTTCTCTTTCCTTCTTTCCTCTGCTATTTGTAAAGCCTCATCAGAAAGCCACTTTGCTTTCTTGCATTTCTTTTTCTTTGGGATGGTGTTATAACAGACCACAATGAATACAAACTGGCTAACAACCAGCTACAACCCCCAATTTGAAATCCCAATTTGGTTCAAACCAACAAAACCCCCATCAATAAGCCACAATTTATAATAATGTTAAATCCAGTTTGGGTTTCCTCTTTCCAGTGAGGAGGCACACCCAGATCAGTAGCTTATGCAGAAAAATAGGTGTGGGATCCTCTGAGTTGTCCTTTTAAACTGTAAGAATGAAGTGTCTCTCTAGTTTAGATTAGTAAAATAAATGGTCTATCCACCATTACAAATACGGGAAACACTGATGCAGTCAACATGGTAAAAGCAGAACAGGAAGTTCATTACAACAGAGGGTCAAGTAACTGATGCCAAATATAGTAGCACTACCTCTACAGCCTGTGTCCCTAACACTGTTGAGTCAGTGGGCACTGCCCTCACCTGGATAGCCTAGGCAAGCCCAATCTCGTCAGATCTCGGAAGCTAAGCAGGGTTGACTCTGGAAAGTACTTGGATGGGAGACCTCCTTGAAATACCAGAGGCGGGAGGCAGGGGCAGGCTTTATTCAGCCACCTCTCTGAATATCCTCCAAGGCTCCAGTAGGGGTCAGTCACCAGAGGTCACCATGGCTTCCAGGTGCACACACACACACATATTTAAAAAATACAAAAAATACCCCACACACACACACACAAAAAGAGTCAGTAGACACTATTGGAATTTTGAGAAAGGGTAATGGGGGCCACCATAAAATGGTTGCCATGAGAGGCAGGACTCATCTCAAAATGGCTGCTATGGGGAGGCAATTACAAAAGCTTGGGAAGTTCCAAACCAAACATCCTCCTATGACGGAGGCTATTGCTTCTGAATGATGCCTCCTGAAGCACCTCCTGCGACAAGGAAATCTAGGAAAGCCAAGATTGGTTCCTGCACTGCTGAAGAGATGTTTTTGGGAACAAACACATCAGTGAGCGCAATGGCTCTCATGCGTGCCACATTAGGGATCACTACTCTGCAGATACAGAAAACACCACAATGCATTTATGATACTATTTATATAAACAGAATAATGTACCTAGAACCAGCTCCATTATATTGTGCTAAAAGCCATACTGTGACATTTTAATGATCTTATCCTTGTACCTCTGTGCTATGTGTCATTAAAAGTAGATACATTTAATAGACCTACTACATAGTGATTAGTCAGGTTTTTCAATGATGATTAACTCCTCAATATCAAGATTGGTTTGTTCTTTGTTTTGAATCATTCCCCCACCCCCACTTTTGCTAGACAATCTGGTCCGGAACTGGGTCAGGATGACATTGCAGACCATATCTGAAAATGTATCCACAAGTAAAAACATGGAACATGCTTATATATACAGCCTAGGAACCAAAAAGCTGTTTTTAGGTATGCCCAGCAGGATTCCTGACTTTTAACTTGGACACTACAGCTATCTAAATCTCACATCAAAAACTGCTTTAGAAAATTTCCTCTGTATCAAGAAGCAACTTGACATGTAGCATTGAAACACAAAACCCCAAAGATGCCTTGTACACCCTGCCAGCTGTTTCATATTTGCACCTTTAGACAATCATACAAATCAGCTTACAAAAAAACCCTAAAATAGTCCCATCAACCTTTATTCAGGATAAAATATAATTAGCAATGAATTGAGCATGCCTTCAGATTATGGCACAAAGAAGAAACACGATTACCTTAAGGAAGAACCTTTTATCTGTTCTGGCAGGGTTGTAAGAAGCAAGGTATGCCGCTATTAGAAGGAATTTGGAGTAATATGGCAGCTCTACATGAGCATGGGCTGAAAGTCCTAGGGAAAATTCATAGACAAAAAATATTTTTGAACTGGTCAGATTTACAAGTAAGCCAACATGATTCCCATTCATAAGAGAGGGGAAAAGAACTTCTGGCATTTTTTGCTGCCTGTTCAGCTTTTTTAAACTGGCAGATTTACAGTTGTTTCCTAAGTGACAGAGCCACTATAAATTGCATGGGTATTTTGTCATCAATAATTGAAATCACTGTGTATGCAGATACCTTTCAGCTGTCCAGAGTCTCCATCTTCTTGTAATTGTTCCCATTGGGAGCTAAAAGAAAATGCAACCATTCAGAGAGAATGCTCACAAAAACTGAAATTTTAAAAGCTGAATGCTTTTACAGTATTAAAACCATATTACAATTACATTGTTTAACAGAACATGTTCTATAACATAGCACTTCTATAAAATAGATTTTCACTGGCCACACCACTACTAAGAGAGATATACATTCAGTTGTTACCAAATTTCTCCTTCCTCCCTCTACTGTGCTTCATTAGCTATTGGATATAGGGAACGGAGAAATTCTGGATGCAGTTTTCCAGAGAGCGTTACTTAGAAAGAAGAAGAAGAAGAACCCAGTTCTCCCAGATTAGAGTCCACACACTTAACCACTATACCAAACAGAACATAAGAGAAGCCGTGCTGGATCAGGCCAATAGCCCATCCTATCCAACACTCTGTGTCATACAGCAGCCAAAACCCAGGTGCCATCAGGAGGTCCACCAGCGGGGCCAAAACTTCAGAAGCCCTCCCACTGTTGCCCCCCCCAGCACCAAAAATACAGAGCATCACTGCCCCAGATACAGTGTTCCATTCTATCAGTAAAAAGTTAAAGGCTTTACAGAAGTATTTCGTTGGACTAATTTCTCTCACTCTCCAATATTTCTTGCCTTTGGGTGGAACAGGCTGAACACAAAGGTAACATCAGCCATCCTCCCCATATTCAGATAATAATATTGATACACCATACACAGGCTTGTCATAAGAATTACTGAGACAAAGGTTTTAGCCACAGCCACAGCAATAGACAGACTCCCATGTAAATATGAGTTATCTCAGAGAACCCGCACTGGGATATTTTAATGCCCCCTCCTCATGACTTGTGTCCCTCAAGAATCGTCGCTTCAAGCCTCCCCCTGTCTACACACATCTCTTTACCATGTCTCTCTCCCCAAGAGTCATCATCTCCATCCTCCCTCTGTCCACATCTGCCTCCTCAAGATTCCCCCCCCCCCCGAATAATCGCTTCTGGCCCCCCAGCCCCGTCCTCATCTGCCTCCTCTAGATTTCTGTCCCCCATCTACCTCATAGCACAATGCCCACCTCATGAACACTTACCTCATGAACCCAGATCAACCTCATAGCATAACACCTATCTTGTGGACCAACATCTACCTCATAGTGCAACATCCACCTCATGAACCAAGATCTACCTACCTCCTAGCATGACACCTGCCTCATGGACCAACACCCACCTATACAAACTTCTACCTCATCAAAAATCCACCCATACAAGCGAGCGCAATTGCCTGCACCCAAGATTTCTCCATCTACAGCAACAATGTCCCCAACTAGCAGGTGGGTGGGTGACCGCCTCCCGGGCATGAGGACAAGGGTTAGCAGCCGCCAAAATCCATCTTCACAATGGGCAGGCGGGGGGGGGGGTGACTGCCTCCTGGGCACAAGTAGAAGGGTTGGCAACCCCAGAATACATCTTCACAATGGGTAGGTGAGGGGGTGACCACCACTCAGGCACAAGGGAGTGTGACGAGCCATCCCCCCAAACCCAGTCACCGGGGGGAGGTGGGTGGGTGACAGCCTCCCAGGCAAGAGGGAAAGCATTGGCCACCCCTGGAATCCATCTTCATAACTGCGTAACCACCTCCCAGGCACAAGAGGGAGTGTGGCAGGCCATCCCCAAAAACTCCAGTCACCAGGGGGAGGTGGGTGGGTGACCACCTCCTGGGCCAGAGGGAAAGGGTCACCTCAGTGATTTCCTCAGAGAACACTTTCCTGGGGCACCTACTTTGGGGGGCTGCTACTGAGTCCCCCCAAAGCCAATCTGCACCAAACTTGAAAGGCTGATAAAGGGGCATCCCAGGAAGATCTGCTGTGAGTTTGATGCCTCTAGCTTGCAATGGGGCTGTGTGACACACTCTCCAACCTGTGGCTGTGATTTCCCCAAAGAGCACATTCCTGAAGGCACCTGCTTTGGGGAGCTGTAATTCACCCCCCAAAAAAACAATCCTCACCAAACTTCAAGGGCAGGTTAGAGGAAGAAGAAGAAGAAGAAGAAGAAGAGATTGGATTTATACCCCGCCATTCACTTGGAGTCTCAGAGCGGCTTACAAACTCCTTTCCCTTCCCCTCCCCACAACAGACACCCTGTGAGGTGGGTGGGGCTGAGAGAACTCTGACACAAACTGCTCTTTTTCAAGGACAGCTGTGCCAGCGCTTGTGACTGACCCAAGGTCACATCAGCAGGTGCAAGTGGAGGAGTGGGGAATCAAACCCGGTTCTCCCAGATTAGAGTCCACACACTTAACCACTACACCAAACTGACTTGCTGTGAGTTTGGCATCTCTAGCCCACAGGGGGGCCTTTCTACCACATCCTGAACCCAAGAACATCACGAACCATGAACCAGTGCATTAAAAGTTCATGGTTCATGAAACCCATGACCATATTATGAACCTCCATTTTTTTGGTCCATGCCCATCCCTGCTTTAGGGCACAGCAAATCAAATGACTGTTCAACCAAAACAAAATGCTTACAATATCATAAATGACAAAAAGCCAACATAATACACATTTTTAAAGAAAGTACAAAAGAAATTGGGAAAACATTAACAATAAACATTAATCAACATGGATTCCTGTGCAGCTCAGGTGTTTAATTCTTAACCTTGAGTGTACTGTGCCCATAGCCCTTTTCATTATCTCCTTACAATGGATGTGAGGGCGATCTGGTTGCGACATCTGTCACCCCACTGATTGCTAGGGTTGATTCAGCTGATCTAGCTGACTAGGCGGGTGTCCCCCACCTCCCTCACCGCTCCATGTTTGTTCCTCCCAAAGCTGCACACTCGGTGGAAGAGGACGACCATCCCAGACAGAAGGAGTGTACCATTCTTCGGTCAAGGGTATCTCCTTACAATTTATTTACTTCATTTATACCCCACCTTTTTCCCTGATGAGGACCCAAAGCAGCTTATTTCAGTCTCCTCTCCTCTCCTCTTAATCCTCACAACAGCCATGTGAGTTAGGTCAGTCTGAGAATGTGCAACTGACACAAGGTCCCCCAGCAAGCTTTCATGGCACAGCAGGGGTTTGAAACTATGTCTCCCAAATCTTAATCTGACACTCTAATCGTTACACAACACAAGATTCCTACACTCTGGCCACTGCATTACACTAATAGTTTTTTGTGCTTGCTAAACGGAAGACTCGTTTTTTAAGATCCTTCGCTTTTCTGAATTTACAACAACTTACAGTACTACTTCATGTAACCACCAGGAAATAATAATAACAAATTGAAGCAGCCCACACAACCACAATACTCAGCAGATGGACTATAAACCCATTATGCACTAAACTTCTTCCAGAAGATTATTTCATAGGTGGCGGGGGGAGGGGAGGACCTACCAGATCAAAGGGATCACCCAAAGAACCTGCTGGGCTAACTCATCAATTGGCCCATGCATTCATGAAGGGATAGGTGGTCCTTGACTCAACATTAAAGCTGAAGATGGAACAGATGCTATGTGATCTGGCTTGACAGTCTAACAGTCACACATACTCACATAGTTCAGCCATGGAGAGGTTCTGTCAAACATCACCCTGCGAGTCAGTTTGCCATGGTTGCTGGAGGAGGGGAATTCCTGGGGGGGGGTGAGTGTGGAGTGTGTGGCTGCACTATCTTAGAGGAGTAATTCTTCCGAAGGTCCTTGAAACTTTTGGTGCCAGCTTGCTTTTGTAGATAATGGGATCGTATATTTCCCAGGTGAAAGGGGAGTAGAGTCACTGGGGCTAGGCAGAGTGAATGTGACGTATGAGTGGGCCTTAGGAGGGGTTACATTTGAATTACCTATATCTATGATTGTACCCGCCAAAATCTTCAGAACTGACACAACACTGTTATGACCTGGATCTTGCTTATAACTCAATAAACATATCACTGCCACAGAGAATGTTGTTGAGAACAACTTGCCTAGGATTCTGACAGGTTCATACTTTTCATGGAGCTCTAATTAGCACTCGTCTGCACTCCACTGAACATGGCCAAGTGTGTGACACATCCCATTCTTTACAAAAGTGTCTACCTTGCACCTTGTCCAGTTCACCTAGAAACTGGAAGCGCTGCTACAGCTTCGCCAACTCTGCAACCCCTTGTGCAGAACTTCTTCAGGGATGGAGATAATGAGGCTAGATCAGAGCAAATCAATGAAATCTGAAGATGTCTGCTGCTGCCCTTTCTTCAGATTGCTCAAGAGGAAAAGGTACACCTGATCTAAGCATGGCCATGGCACTTTCCCACTGGCCTCATCACACTATGCATCTTAAATATGCATTTGACCTGGGGACACTAGTTTGTTGTTGTTGCCTGACAAGATTTATTTGAAATATAATGAAATGCCTTTTTTAACTGGATAGCCCTTGGCTGGGGAGTGGTTTGTTGCAGCTGAATTTCAGATGAGCTGTCATCTATTATATTGTCACAGCTAAACTTTTCCCCTAAAGTCTTACTTATGGGCAAGTCCCACTTTTTCCCCATTAATGGCATAAATTAAAGTCAAGCTGTTTTTAAAAGGCAGGAGATCCTTTTTGACAAGAAAGAATAATGTCTACCACTCATACTTAATATTCTACATAAGCCTCTTCAAATGCAACTTTCTTAAGTGGAGAGTGAGGGAGAGGGAATACAATTACCTTGATATTTCTCGCAGATAAACAGTCTGCATGGCTTTCTTCAAGTGGGGTTCAATATTTTTCCAAAGTCGTCGTGTGTCTCGTTCAGTTGCTGCACCAACAGCCCCAACGCAAAAGAAAGAACAGCAAGAGAGAGGAGAATCAGTTAATATGAACAAGAAAAAAGTGTTCAGCTGACAGAACAGCTGTGCATAGTCTTCAGACCAATTAATAGAGTAAGAAACGCAATATCCTTTTGAGATCCAAGTACTGAAAATGAATGTGTGCCCAATCTATAGGTCTGCTATCTGTTACACTACAAATGCAAAAATACAACATACTGGAAAGCCCAGTGACAATCTGTAACTGGTTCTCTCAGTCAAGTCTCTCAGGATTCTTGTCCTGCCTCGACAGCTAAGTGTTGATGCATTCCAATACAATCAACTTATTACACATCAGAATCTGGATTTCTCTGCAGGCCTGCATACCACCCACCTACCATGCCCTTCCCTGCACATTTCACCCTCCTGCAGTTTTGGCACCAACTATGTATAGTATGGGTTTTCTTGGCAAAAATACTGGAGTGGGTTGCCATTTCCTTCTCCAGGTGGATCACGCTTGGTCTGAGTTCTCTGCTGTGGCCTGTCCGTCTTGGGTGGCCCTTCACGGCATAGCCCACAGCTTCATTGAACTGCGCAAGCCCCCTCGCCACGACAAGGCAGTGATCCAGAAGTACAAGCTGGGTTTCGAAGAGGTAGAGGAACTAGAGATCAAATTGCCAACATTCGCTGGATTATGGAGAAAGCAAGAGAGTACCAGAAAAATATCTACTTCTGCTTCATTGACTATGCTAAAGCTTTTGACTGTGTGGATCACAACAAACTATGGCAGGTCCTTAAAGAGATGGGAGTACCAGACCACCTCACATGTCTCTTGAGAAACCTGTATAAGGGCCAAGAAGCGACAGTTAGAACCGGATATGGAACAACTGATTGGTTCAGCATAGGAAAAGGAGTACGACAAGGATGTATATTGTCGCCTTGCTTATTTAATATATATACAGAGTACATCATGCGAAATGCTGGCCTGGATGAATCACAAGCGGGAATTAAGATTGCTGGGGAAAAGATCAACAACCTCAGATATGCAGATGATACCACTCTAATGGCTGAAAGTGAAGAGGATCTAAAGAGCCTCTTGCTCAGAGTAAAAGAGGAGAGCGCAAAAGTGGGCTTGAAGCTCAACATCAAAAAAACTAAGATCATGGCATCCGGCCCCATCACTCCTTGGCAAATAGAAGGGGAAGTCGTGGAAGTAGTGACAGACTTCACGTTCCTGGGATCCCAGATCACCACAGACTGTGACTGCAGCCATGAAATTAAAAGACGCCTGCTCCTTGGGAGGAAAGCGATGGCGAACCTAAACAGCATGATAAAAAGTAGAGACATCACCCTGCCAACAAAAGTCCGCATGGTCAAAGCAATGGTATTCCCAGTAGTCATGTATGGCTGCGAGAGTTGGACTATAAGGAAGGCCGAGCGCCGAAGAATAGATTCTTTTGAACTATGGTGCTGGAGAAGACTCTTGAGAGTCCCTTGGACTGCAAGAAGAACAAATCAGTCAATCCTCAAAGAAATCAACCCTGACTGTTCCCTGGAAGGCCAGATAATGAAACTGAAGCTCAAATACTTTGGCCACCAAATGAGAAGGGAGCACTCACTGGAAAAGACCCTGATGCTGGGAAAGATTGAAGGTCAAAGAAGACGGGGACGGCAAAGGATGAGATGGTTAGACAGTGTCAGCGATGCAACGAACATGAAATTGAGCCAACTTCGGAGGACGGCGGAAGACAGGAGAGCCTGGCGGGAGATTGTCCATGGGGTCGCGAAGAGTCGGACCCGACTGTGCGACTGAACAACAACAACAATGTATAGTATGATGTCAGTGCCAACATTAACAATAAATACCCCTAGCCCCAATCTACACTATACAGCTATAACCAGATTTGCAACAGCCCAAGAAGACATTGCTCAGCTTGCCCCTCCAAAGGTTGTATATGTTCAGACTAGGGGTGTGCATTTAGCATAAACCAAACAAAAAAAATACCCGGAAAATACCTTATTGGTATGAGAGCTCCCAGCACCCCGGGCAATCCTGGGCTGGTGAGTTCACCCAGAAAGTATTTAAGGATACTGCCCTTTAAATGCTTTCGGAGTTCTCAAAGCCGTGGAGTCACGCAGCTTTCAGAAGGGACCACAAGCTCTTTAAATGCCTTTTCCCCATCCACTGATTTTAGGGGAGGATGGGGGCACCTTCTTTTGGGGCCCACAGAATTGGACCCTCTGTTCCAATCTTTTTGAGACCCGGGGGGAGGGGGGCTGAGGAAAGGCACTAGCAGCTATGCTGCAAATTTGGTGCTTCTACCTCAAAAAATGCCCCCTCAGAGCCCCAGATCGATTCTCCATTATACCCTATGGAGACCATTGACTATAATGTTCCCCATAGGGTACAATGGAGCTGGGGGAAAATTGGGATTCCCGAATATTTCCCAAAGCTGAAAAACATACCGATATTGGGATTTGGGAATATCAGGAAATACTGATATGTTCAGGTTCAATATACCTGAACCCGAAAAATACAGAGTGGTTTCTTGGGCGGCTTTTTTGCACACCCCTAGTTCAGACATGGCTAAAAATGTGTTAACTCCAAAACTGAAAGAGAGGAACACTGGAACACATATGAGGCAGCCTTAAGCCAAGTCAATTCATTGGTTCACTAAGGTCAATATTCCCTGCTTTGACTGGCGGCGGCAGCTATCGAAGGTCTCAGGTGGAGGTCTTTCACATCACCTGCTACCTTGATCCTTTTAACTGGAGTTTCTGGGAATCAAACCTGGAACCTTCTGCATGCAAGGCAGATGCTCTGCCTTGGTGTAGTGGTGTAGTGGTTAAGTGTGCCGACTCTAATCTGGGAGAACCGGGTTTGATTCCCCACTCCTCCACTTGCACCTGCTGATGTGACCTTGGGTCAGTCACAAGCTCTGGCACAGCTGTCCTTGAAAAAGAGCAGTTTGTGCCAGAGTTCTCTCAGCCCCACCCACCTCACAGGGTGTCTGTTGTGGGGAGGGGAAGGGAAAGGAGTTTGTAAGCCGCTCTGAGACTCCAAGTGAAGGGCGGGGTATAAATCCAATCTCTTCTTCTTCTTCTTCCCTTCAGGCCTACAGGAGAGAAAAATGGAAGAGCTCCAGAATTCCTAACCATGGCTAGGTTATTAGGCAGCATTATGTCTGCACCAGGCTGATGAGAAACGTACTGTGATTCAGACCCAAGTCAGCTCTGCAGAGTCTAAAAAGAAGGATACTATTTGTTGCCACACATGTAAAACACTCACCTTTTCCCTGGATCACAGGCTCACAATACTTAGAAAAATTCAGCACAGCCTACAAGACAAAAAGAAGAGGTATTATGTGGTATAATTTAAATTCCTGTATCCCTGTTTGCTGAAAGGTATCACCCCCTTCAATCAGTTTCTGCCCCAGTAAGGAAATCACCACAGACCCTGATGGAACATATCAGCCAATGACACTTATACAAAAGAGGGATAAAGATCACTACCAGAAGATGGAGAGTTGGCTGCCAAGAGCTAGAAAAGCTGAAGGCAAACCAGGGGGCAATATACCTCATCCCTAGGCTTAGAGTACAAATTCTGGCAGAACGCAATGGTTGCCTCCAGTTCAGGGGCACTATCAGAATCCAAGAATTCCTCTCCAGCTCAGGGTGTGATCTCATCAGGAGAAGACTTACTGCTCCCCGTCTCCTTCCCTCCCAGTCTCCAGATTGGCTGCTATCCTCGACTGGCTGCTGTGGCTGAGGAACTGACATAAAGGGAGAGGGAAGGCAGGTGCTGTTCCTGAGGAATCCCAGGAAGTAGATCTTCCCACAATGCTGGCAACTAAGACTCCACAAGAGCAAACAATGCTCTGTTTGGGGGGGGGGGGGGATAGACAGAGACAGAAAGAGGAGAAAGACCAACCCCAAATTGCTACCACCTTGCTTTCAAACGAAGAGGTCAATCTTACATAGACAAATACATGCCCACAGCAGACCCCGCCACTGCTTGCTCTTTATTGAAAATGTTAACTCCTTTGCTGAATGGATGGTGAAAGATCTGATGCATAATGTCATAAATGATCTTGACGACCCTTTGTGACAGATGGCCTCTAGTTCCACCCTCCATGAATCCCAGCAAATCCCTGCCTACAAAGGGAATAGGCCAATACTAAGCATTTTCAGCCGATGAGAGGCTGTGAAACCTCTGGAAGGGTAGGAGGAGGACAGTAAAGTGGAGGTAAGCCGTTGCCTCAGATATGGCTTGGGGAAGCAGCAGAGAAACAGGAAAAAATTACCAGAATAGTTAGGTGAAGGACAAGAACTCAGACATCTATAGTATAAGTACACAGGACTCAGGGGCCAATAAAGAGGCAGGTATAGAGCATGCATCCTTTGTTGTCTTAGGGAAATGCATTCTGTGTTACCTTAGGGAAACAGTAGGCTAAGGATTGAGGGAAATATCCCAAGACACAGGTTTACCCCATTTCAATAGGCTGAGATTCTTGGGTTTAAGGAGGAGTTCCAAATGAATTCATTCTTTCTCTCTGACAGAAACACCCTATGAGTTCAGTGAAACTGTGTGTGAAACTGTAACTTTTCAAAGCAGAGTTCCCTTGTCTCTTGCTGTAATACCCAATAACTTGTTACATTCCTTGTCTTAGCCACCAAACCGCTAAACATTTAGTTCTACTAAAGAAGAGACAAACTTTCTTTCATGTTTGTTGTGAAAGGAACATATCGGTGTGAAATCACTCCAGAAGGGGAAATACTAGACAGAAGTGGGGACCTGCAACAAAATGTTGCATAATGTGTTGTAGTTTGAATTGTGTGTTAACTTACAGTGCCAGCCCGCTTCACCATCTGAAAAGGCTAACACATATGATAATGAATCAGTGTTGGCTGTAGGGATCCAAATGCATCATTTATCTTGTCTTGGTGATACTTCTCCCTGTTGGTGGTGCTCCATCACTGGTTTCAATTTTCTGCCACTTGTGGATGATTGCAACACTTTGTATCTTCATTTAGGTAAATTTCCCTTGCTCGAAAGCCAGTCGAGTCCGACTCTAGGGTTGCGGTGCTCATCTCTGTTTCAAAGCCGAAGAGCCAGCACTGTCCGAAGACATTTCCGTGGTCATGTGGCCGGCATGCCTAAACACCAAGGCGCACGGAACGCTGTTACCTTCCCACTGAAGTGGTACCTATTTATCTACTTGCAATTTCTTGCTTTCGAACTGCTAGGTTGGCAGGAGCTGGAACTAGAGACGGGAGCTCACTCCGTCATGCGGCAACTCGGGTCTTGAACTGCTGAACTACTGACCTTCCACAGCCTGCAGTTCAGCGTCTTAACCACTTGAGCCACCGCAGCTCCTTCATTTGGTTCATGGTAAAAATGGATTGAATATTCTACTGGCAATCTTCCTTGTTCTTTTGCTGTTTCTTCTTCTGTGTGCAATATTTCTTTCATATGTGCATTAATTCTACATTACGGTTTGTATTTTCGGTTCTTTGCATTCTTTTTTTTTTACTTTAAACTTATTTGATTTTCACTAATATATAGGACATTTTAGGAAGGGAAGGACATGGGGAAGGGGATAAGACAAAGCAAAATTTCCCATCAAGCTTATATAGTAGCTATTACAATACAATTTCCATCTTAAATCTTTGTTTCCCTACCTCTTTCATTTATATAATTTCTAAAGCTATAGATGATTAATCCAATCACTAAAATCTTCTGTTAACGGTTCCTGAAAAAGGACATATTCTTTACAGTTCAAATTATATTTATTCTAAGTTTATAGTGACTATAATCCATTATTCATAATTTTCCTTTTCAGTTTCTTTTCACCCATTCATAAAATGGTATCCAATTTTCTCTCACAAGTTCTTTGCATTCTTATTTGATTTACTTTAGTAGTATCTATAATATATACCTGGCCATATTCTGGCAGTCTTTGATAATCTGGGTAAAGGTTTGTTATGCTATGGTACACAAATCCCTGAATATGGAAGTAGAAATTTCCATGGCCTGGTGCATTATGTATTTGAGTTCCCACTGAAACGAATGAAAGTGTGCTATTGTATTGATGAATGTTTTCTAAGAAATGCTGTGAAAGAGGATGCTGTCCATTTAAGAGTGTTTTAAGTAATGTTGGGCACCGTGATGGCAGAATGGTTACTTTTTCATTGTGGCAGCAACTGTTATAGTGATCTCTTGATTTTTCAGTTATGAAATGCTTTGCAGTGGTGATAGATATGCATCATGCCTCCTATATCATAAATAATAATATGTTCTGCATTTAAGTGCTTTTGGTTTTTCCATATATAAAGGTATGTTGTGTTCTCCAACTGCATTGTTGGCATGATGTGTCAAAATATCAATATTCTTTGTTTCTGTTGGCTGTGTATGAATGCATTTTTTCTGCATGTATTTTTAGACTAATGTCTTTTTCATAGTATAGTTGGGTTACTGTTTAAATGGTTTTTTTGGAATAACTGATTTGCTAGCTTTTTGGATTTTCTCATTTTGGCAGGGTGTCCTCTTTTGTGAGGTACTTTTGGCATTGTATTGTTTAGTATGGTACTGATGAGGGATTGTTGTTTCTGACAAAAAAGGCAGAGATTCTTTCAATTGTTCTGAGTGGTGCCCTCTTAAGGAAAGAGGCAGCTCTGTGACAGCCTTCTGTGAAGGGAAGGGAGTGGCAGTTGGAGCCGACTTTCCCCTTTTCCCCTTTGTTTCCCCCTTTTTCTTTATTGAACACTGGAAAGAGAGCCGGCTAGCCTTGTTCAGTTCCCTTGTGCGTAGTCAGCCAGCCAACTGACGTTGGCTTCAAAGAGGAGTTTGCCTGGGAATTACAATCACTTTGTTCATGTGAGGTGAGATTTCAAAGATTGCCTTAATGGGTACTGCAGGTCTTGAGGTGCTACAGGTGTCCTGTACCACTTTCCTTCTGAGTGCCCTTGTCAGAAGCAGCTGTTTAAATGGCCACTGGTTTATCAGTGGATCAGCCTTTGCTTGTTCAGTCTCTCGCCTTGCCGTGGAGAATTGTGTAGTTGCAAGGCTCCAGTCTTCTTCAGCCAGAGATGAGTGCACATTCACCCACAGCACCACAGCTGCCTTTGGCAGTTTATTTGCCTGTCAGGGTTGCTAAGGAACATTTTAAAAGCTGGGGTGTACAAACTGACACTGGTTGGAGGAAATCCCACCTCCTCTCCACCTGCCCCCTACCTCTCAGTCACTGCGCCCACTCATCCATTAATAATGCCTCAGCTGTCCTTTTATAACTTCCCTCTGGCTTCTACTCAGTCAGAAGAGAGATGCAGTGGGAAGAAGCAGTGCCCAAGCTGGTGAGGGGGGAGAAGAAGTTAGAAGCCGGAGATAATGTTTTTAAAGGACAGCAGAGCCTGCAGCTACAGAGACTGGGTGAGAATGATCATTCCCTCCCGTTCGCAGGGCTTTGTAGTTGCAGGCTCAGATATCTTTTAAAACTTCCCCCTGCTATTTATGCATGCTGCAGGAAAAACAGCATTGGAGATGGGTGGGTGGCAGTGAGGAATGCTCCCCGATCCCACCTCCAGTTCTGCTGTTGCTTCCTCCCCTCTTCCCCCACCCATTATCTCTCTCTCTGTGTCTCTCTCATTCTCAGCCAGTCTGTCTTTCTCAAGCTGATGGAGGGAGAGAAGCAGTTAGAAGCCTCCCCCACCAAGAAAGTTTTAAGAGGACAGTGGAGCCCACAGCAAAAGAGCAAAAGAGGTAGGAGTGAGAAGCTCAGATGCCTTGGAAGAGGAAGAGGAAGGAGAGGAAGGAGAGGAAGAAGAGGAAGAAGAGGAAGAAGAATGGATTCATATCTCGCGCTTCACTACCCAAGGAAGTCACAGAGCAGTTTACAATCCCTTCCCCTTCCCCTCTCCACACAGCTTACAATCCCTTTCCCTTGCCCTCTCAAGAACTGCCCTTGAGAAAACAGCTATGAAAGAACTTATGACTGACCCAAGGTCACACCAACAGCTGCATGTAGAGGAGTGGGGAATCAAACCCGATTCTCCCAGATTAGATCTGCGCTATTAACCACTACACCAAACTGGCTCTCTTGGCACCGTTCTTATTATTGTTTTTAAGTATTTTAAATGCTGTTTTAATTCAATTATATTGTATTTGCCTTTGATGTAAGCTGCCCTGAGCCTTACTCATAGGGAAGGGTGGCTGATAAATCAAACATGATAAAATAAATAAAATGCCCTCCTGATATTTAGCCATTCGTTCTGCAGGAGGAATCGTCCCCAATCCCAGCTCCAGATCTTCTATTGCTTCCTCCCCTCTTCCCCCTCTCTTTCTCTCTCTGGCTATCATCCAGTATATTTCTCACTGTTGATGAGGTGGGACCTGGAGCAGATCCCTGCAGCAGCCATTTCAAAAGGTATTGTGGAGGGAATTCAACCCTCAAGTTTATTTTTTACTTTTTGTTACATTTTGGATTTTTCTGCAGACCCACAAAGTCCCCTGAGTCTGTAGAAAAACCTGTTGGGGGAGAGTGTTCCCTCTGCTTGCGGAAATATCCACAGGCAGAGAGGACTGTTGAGAATTAGATATATAGATTACTTCAGATTCATATTCTACATTCCCAAACTTCTCTGTAATAACAGCAAGTAATTCAGCAGTTATATGTTAACACTGCCTTATTGATCACTTGCTATCCCACACCATAACTAAAATCAACTCAACAGAGTTTGAGTCCAGTGGCACCTTTAAGACCAACAAAGTTTTATTCAAAGTATAAGCTTTCGTGTGCAAGCACACTTCGCCAGACACAATGAAATAAAATGAAATCTCCTCAAGCCCCACTTACAGGAAAAAGAGGGTGGGGGGCAGCCATTACAAAGGCCCAGTCACAGCCAAGATGCATAAGTAGGGCTGAAAGTGGAAATGGTGGCCAGTAAGATCAATGAATGGCAGCAAATTAGCACGTAAATCCAAGGGTTAACATCTCGTTGTTAACACTTGCATTTATGCACTATTTGCTGCCATTTACTGATCTTACTGGCCACCTGAACCAATTTCAGCCCTACTTATGCATCTTGGCTGTGACTGGGCCTTTGTAATGGCTGCCCCCCACCCTCTTTTTCCTGTAAGTGGGGCTTGAGATTTCATTGTGTCTGAAGAAGTGTGCTTGCAGCATGAAAGCTTATATTTTGAATAAACCTTTGTTGGTCTTAAAGGTGCCACTGGACTCAAACTTTGTTCTGCTGCTTCAGACCAACACGGTTACCCACCTGAATCTTAAAATCAGCTCAGTCACTGCTACTGGAAGGTGGGATGAGGTAGCTGAGGAGCTGAGAAAGCACCTGGCTGTCACAACCTTTTTTATGGAAAGGTGAAGCATGGAGTTAATCCAAGCTGTCCAGGTGCCAGAGGAGAAGCTGGCTGCATTATTGGTACAAGATAACAGCAACACCCTAGTGTACCACTGGCACAAGAGAAGCACAAGAGGCCTGCCCTCAACTCAGTATTCAAGCAGAGACACTTCTCCTTGGGGAGAAGCTCCACATCTTGCAGGGCTCTCTGAACAAGCCCTTGAGTAAAACAAATGCATGTGGGGGTTGCAGGCCCCGTTAGAGCATCTTAATGTCGATTACATGCAGGGCAGTGGCTCTTACCTAGAAAGGACTACTGCCAGAATCCCACATTGTCACCTCAGGATTGCAAAGATGGCAAGGAAGACACAACAAATGTAATTCTCTTAGTCCAACTTTAACAGTGTCAGCATATGGCAAGGCAGAATGGTCCCATTTACAGGTCCATTTGGATGCACTCAGCAGCCTAGGGTTCAAGGTCTTTGGGGGCTCACTAATGCAACAGGCATTGACACAGTGAGCTGTGGAGATCCTGAAGTACTGGAATGCTTAGATGTGAAGCGGCTGATCACTGAAACATTTGTGCAGTGTTATCTCATTTCTTTTTAAGCAGAGTGGCACTTCAACTTGACTAAATTTTATCTTCTTTAGAAAAGAGAAAGGCCAATGGCTTTCCACATCCTACTGGTTATTTAGGGTGCTATCCAAAGGAGGAACCACCACCAACACCTCCAGACTTATGGCCAAATGGAAGGAAGTGGGGCAGGCACCACTGCAGCGCCTCTGTTCCATCTCTCAGAGAATGGCGCACAGGAGCAAGAGGAATGAGCAAGAGCTACCACAAGTGAAGGTGGCTTGGGGGAGGCGGCAAGACTCCAGTTGGAAGGACAGGCTGGCAAAGAGGGCAGCCATGCCACTCTCTCCACAGGGCTGCTACCTTTGCGGAAGGTTGGAGACCCTCTCTGGGCAGGCACATCTTGCCATGTTCCTCTTGGAAAGGGCATGGGAAGAGGCTAATGAGGAGCTGCCTGGGGTCTGTTCCAAAGGATGAGGACTCAGGAAGAGAAGAGGAGGGCCATCCCCTCTCCTCTCAGCAGGCCTGCAGAGGGCACTCCCTGTCCAGGAATTTGGTGCGATTGGGCCCACTCCCCCCACTCCCTGGGACTGTGATGATCTAACCAGTCAGTCAGTGAACTTCAGGGCTACTGAATCTCCTTAAAAGGATGTGTTCATCACAACCTATGATAACTCTGTCCACAGCCACCTCCTTTGGGGAAACAGAACCAAGATTTCCACAGCAGTTTAAAACTATGGTCCCATATTCAGTTAACAGCTCACACTGGTGTGTTATATGGCAAGGGAAGAGAGGTACCACTGCAAGAAAAAAAAATTAAAGTCCTGCTGAGCGTATACACACCGTTGGGCCTACTTGCAGCTCTCTAGTTTTGCAGCCTTAATTACTTACATAGCTTACATCTTAAGATACAATACAGCATCCATGATATGCCTGTGAGATAGTTTGCAAATTCCAACAGCAACAGCAAAATGACAACTGGCACATTTGTTAAGACAAATACCCAAGAGGCCCCTCACCAGATGTCGGAGCTCCTTCAGGTCTCTGCAGACTGGATAGAAGACACCAAGAAGGATATTTATGTATGCAGCATAGAAGTCATACGAATACTCTGGAGGATGATCATGGGACAGAATCTTTTGCAAGTGCCCTGTTAAAATAAAAATCAGAACAACATACTTTAAAGCTGACTGCTGCTTCACAATATTGCTGGCACATGATAAACTAAGCAGAAAGCTAACAACAAAAGCATTCACACGATGTAGTCACGCTAGCTTTTCCATACTTGAACCTCTCTAGGAAGCACCCTTTCTGGTTCGAACTTCTTTACAGGTAGTCAGGCATTAAAATCCCTTTACCTAGCAGTTTGAAAGCAAGAAATTGCAAGTAGATAAATGGGTACCACTTCGGTGGGAAGGTAACAGCGTTCCATGCACCTTGGTGTTTAGTCATGCCGGCCACATGACCACGGAAACGTCTTCGGACAGCGCTGGCTCTTCGACTTTGAAACGGAGATGAGCACCGCAACCCTAGAGTCGGATGTGGCTTTCGAGCAAGGGAACCTTTACCTTTACCTTTTTACAAATCCCAACAGTAACCCTAAGTACGCTGTGGCACCCCATGTTAAAGAGCATCAACTTGTTGCCAGAGGCGCTGCCTTTTACTCTTGGGTAGCCCCAATAGCAAGGGCACCCCACTTCTAACCTGACCCAGAGACCCATAAAACTCAGGCCAAGGAAGGCACTCTTGGTTCTGAAACACAGAGCTAGGGGTCTCCATTTTCAGGTGACAGGCAACCTCAGAGCAAGCCTCCAGTCTTCCCCCTCCACCCAGCAGAGATTATGTTTATGGAATAACAATGAGTTCTAGTAGGTAAAGTATCTACATTTCTAAAGTCTATTTAATTCTTTGTCTGAATACTTGTCTTTTCTACTCTGTCCCTCAAGATACCGGGATAAACCAATCAAGCATTCAAATTATTAACGATCCTTCCTGACGCTAATCAGGGACGTCTCCCACCTTTTGTTTACCCTGGCCAGGACCATTAGTGGCCAGATAATCCATTTAACTAGCCACCCAACACCTGGCTTCTATTGTTAAATCCAGACCCTGCCTCTCTGGAAGCTCATTGGTCACATCTAGGCCTTGCCCATCCTGATGCCACACACCCCTGGGACTCATCACCGGTCCAGGAAATCTATTGTTCTCACCTGAGACCAGCCCCCAGGACTGCCCATTGGTCTGCATTCTCTTCCATAGGGTATATCCCAGTGTAAACATGGCCTCAGCCCGTGTGTTTTCTGCCATAATCAAAATGGCAGTCCACCCCTAAGCTCTCTGAATTTAGGTCACAATCCATGGACCTCTGCACATCTGGACCAGGTTGTATAACCCCTCTATAAACTATCAATCACCTCTGGACCAGGTTGTATAACCCCTCTATAAACTATCAATCACCTCTGCTTCCTTAGTTCTACATTGTGTGTGTGTGTGTGTGTTTGAATATAAGAAATCATTATTTTAGCCACCCAGTTTCTGTGCCTATTCCTGGGTTCTTGGGAATTCTAACTCTGGTATACACAGGTCAGATCCTATAGATAAGCCAATTGCATATTAATAGTTATAATTCCCCATCTTTATTAAATAATAGAGCAATTTGGCTAACAAACTGGAAGCATATCAGCCCACTCTGGCTTGTGGTTCAAAGCGGTCTTTTATCTCCAAACTCAACACACCTGACTTTCAGGTGGAGAATCAACTGCTGGAAACACAACTTACAGTGATAACTAGGAGCATGGCAACATTAATCCACTCTGCCCTACTCCATGAGCTGGATCCTCCCACTCCACTGAGCTAAGTGCAGAGGAAAGTTTTTCATGTAGCTGAGTAGAGTGGTAGGATAAGACAATTCCCAGGTCATAAGCCTAAAAAATAATATTAAAATTATTCTGTTGCAAAGCCGGTTGCCAAAACAGTGACAAAAATCCATTTGTGAGAGGAACACATTCCTGACAATTACTGGAAAAGCAAAATAATTTAGACTCAAGTTCAATACACATGAAGCTGCCGTATACTGAATCAGACAATTTGTTCATCAAGGTCAGTATTGTTTACTCAGACTGCCAGCACCTCTCCATGGTCTCAGGCAAAGGACTTTCACATCTCCTGCTGCTTGGTCTTTTTAACTGAAGGTGCTGGAGAACAAACCTGGGACTTTCTGCATGCCAACCAGAGGCTTTTCCACTGACCCACAGCCCCTCATGTTCTCAGATAAAATGGTGGGGCAGATAACAATACAAACTGCTTTGGGTCCCCACTGGGGAGAAAAGCAGGGTATAAAAGAAGTCCACAAAAAACAGAATGCCTATATATATATATATATATATCCACACCAACAATCATAGTAGCCATAGTCAGTTTAATTAAACCACACTTTTATGCAATGTTTAAACTGATTTAATGGCTTGGATCCTACTGAAAATCACAACTGACGGAAGGTAGCATGACTTTCTTGCCTTCCTCTTCCTGCTACAGCCCTGAATGGTGCTCATGGGACAATCACCCTCCTTCCATCATGACAAGTGTTAGACAGGATTCAACCCTATAACTGCATCCAGAGGTCATGAACAAATCATATTTGTTCAAAATGAGAATGAGCCTGAAATCTCTGGGTTCATGTGCCCCCTGAAGAACAAAGCCCGGTAATGATATTACTGTTGCACTGATAGCACTGAATCTCAGAATGAGAATTATTTCCCACAAGGAATGTAAAAATAAATCCACAGTACTGGGTTTTATTATCCTGTTAAATACCAAGTTAATCCTCTCAAGCAAGGAGTCTCAGGGTACGGATGGAAATGAGATCCCACTGAGGCCTATCATTGTTGTATTAGGATATTTAAAGTACTCTGCTTAAAAGAGATCGTGGATGTTTTGTCAGTAATCCACTGATTGCAGTGCAGACTTTATTAGGTAAAGGTAAAGGTTCCCTTGCTCGAAAGCCAGTCAAATCCGACTCTAGGGTTGCGGTGCTCATCTTCGTTTCAAAGCCGAAGAGCCAGCACTGTCTGAAGACGTTTCTGTGGTCATGTGGCCGGCATGACTCAACACCAAGGCGCACGGAACGCTGTTACCTTCCCACCGAAGTGGTACCTATTTATCTACTTGCAATTTCTTGCTTTCAAACGGCTAGATTGGCAGGAGCTGGAACTAGAGACGGGAGCTCACTCCATCATGCGGCACCCGGGTCTCGAACTGCTGAACTACTGATCTTTCACAGCCTGCAGTTCAGCATCTTAACCACTTGAGCCACCGCAGCTCCTGCAGACTTTATTACAGATAACAAAAAGTTTACTATCATTTGAAGTCTAGACTTTAAATTCTGGCTTACGGCACTCAGAAATAAGTTGACTTAATTCAAACATCAGTGGGAAAGAAAAAGTCAGTCTATGTAACAGATTTTTATAGTAAAGGTACCCATTCATCGTGTTCTGGAAGATGATAGGACTGAAAAAACATGTCAAGAATGGGCCATAGTGCAATTAATTATATGGACAAAAATGAAGAGGGTTGTGAAGCTCAGAACGTAAGGAGGTAGTGAGCGAGCCTGGAGAGGAAAGCAACAGCTCTCTTTGGTGCAGGTGGTTTAAGACAGGGCATGGCTGTGGAGAGCAAGGGCTGCCTAAGGAGTAGGGAACAGAGGAGGGTGGATCTTAGCACAAGGACCAGGTGTGGAACAGGGCTACCAAAAGGGAAGGAGACTGGCTAGAGAGACAAGGCACAGGAGACAGAGGTATGGGGGGGAAACAAGCCAGCCAGGAGGAAAAGAGAGAAGAAGTCAGAAAGATGGAGAAGAGTTACCTCAAGAAGATTCCTAGGCAAAGCGGCAGGTTACAGCATTAGCTCTTCTCCCTCCTACAGCGCTGTAAGCCTGAGGTGGGTGAAGCTAACCATTCCTTCAGGTGCTTGGACTGGTCAACTTGCAATAAAACAGCCTTTTCAAGAAAACAGTGACTGGGCTGGTGTGATATTCCCGTGCTTCCAGAGGGCATCACAGTTAGGTCCTGAGGCTCTGCTGTACTATCAGAGGAACTTTACTCTAGCAGAAGCAGCTTGATTTGTCTGCCCAAACCCAAAATAAAGCTACTAATCTATTCATTCTACAAAGAAGCATAAATTATTGCTGGAATAGTCCAAGGTCCATCTTGTCCAGCATTCTAACAGTACCCCAGGAAGATGCTTCTGGGAACTCACAAGAAGCCACAATGGCTGCTCCCAGTTTTGGTACCTAATAGAGAGTCCATTCAGTTTCAATCAACTTCAGATAATAATGTACGAGAATAATGTACGTTACCTATGCTGTAGTCTGGGAAATACAAAGGCATTGGTTCAAGGCATCCTGTATTGGGACGAAGAAGCTCCCACACAATATCACTAAGGAGAATCACAGTCACATTCTGGTCAGTCTATAAGAGAGATCATGAAGGAAGGGAAAGGGGAGGGGAAGGGTTGTTGGAGGGAAAAGGTGACCTTGTGGTTACATTTATAGTCCAAGGAAGGTTCATTAAGGGTTTTTTTAATCAAAACAAATGTATCTGATTCAGCATTTATTATAAACTGTTTGCATAATAATTTGCCTTCAGCAGCCTAATCAAGCAGCTAATACATTTGCAGGTACTTTTTTAAAAAAAATGGACAAGGATTCTTCTTTCTCTTTACTTTAAATATTTAGGCATTGTGAGCTTACATACCTCAATAGTCATCAGATGGCAACTTGCTTTTGCTAGAAAATTATTCTCATTGGAATACCATGCCCCATGGAGATGGGTAAGATGTGGGGGTTTTGTGTGTTTGTCTGTTTTGTTTTTATTTGATGGTTGGATTGGATCTGAGTTGTATGGGGGATGCAGGAGAGGGAATGTGGTCTGGGGGCCCGTGGGGTTTCTCAGCAGCCATAGTGGTAAGGACTGTATCCTGGTGACCAGACAGACAAGTTTTTATAGACTGAGAGAAAGAAAAACCCCTATCTTCCTCCAGGTAGCTGATGTGCCACAAACGACCTGGGGCACTGGTAAAATACTTGCAGATAAATCGGGTGTTGTGGGCTTCTTTGTAGTTATTGAGAAGTGACTACAAAAACAAAGGAATACTAAACAGAAGCATGGACCACTCACAAACTAAACTTGCTTGCAGTACAAGATAAGCTATCAATTTGAAGTCTGCCAAAATTACAACTTTTAGGGAGAAAATATTATGGAAATCACATCACTACTGTCATATGCTTATTAAAACGATACAGTCAACACCAGAGATTTGTTTGCTAAGAGTCTATCTAACGAAAGGGACTCAAAAACTTGAACTCAAGGTC
This sequence comes from Gekko japonicus, assembly GCF_001447785.1. Classification (NCBI taxonomy): domain Eukaryota; kingdom Metazoa; phylum Chordata; class Lepidosauria; order Squamata; family Gekkonidae; genus Gekko; species Gekko japonicus. The sequence continues at coordinate 1,191,323 of NW_015168652.1, read as the reverse complement.
ATTGGACCAGGTTACTCACCAGTTCATTTAGTCTAAGAAAACCTGGCAGGATGTTTGCCTCCATCTCCCTGAGCTGCTCTGCTTTATCCAAAACCTTCAAACAAAGGAAGTATGTGTTATACAATAATAATTCCAGAGGAGTAGCCATGTTAATCAGTTGCAGAAAATATAAATAGGAGTCTTGTGGAACCTTAACGGTCATACATAAGGAACCAACAACACTCAACAGTATATATACATACAAATTACAGTTAAGTTCAACTCATACTTGTGTACATTTACTTATCTAAGTATAAAACATTCTATAATGAAAAACAACAACCATCTCTGTCAGAACAATACAAACCGTAGAACAAAGGAGAGTAAAAAATGTCCAATGAAATTTTACAGTCTTTATACTTGTGGAGAGAGATGTCTTTTAGGATGCAAGGATGTAATACTTCCAGGACCTCGTGATTAGTAAGATATACTGAATCTTAAAGGTTAACACAATTTTATTTCAGCATAAGCGCTGATGGACTACAGTCCCTTCTTCAATTGTGCGCTGCTGACACCTGAAGAAGTGGGCCCTAGTTTGCAAAAGATTATACTGTAATAAAATCTTATTACTCTTTATGGTGCTATATGAGACAAAAGCTTATCTCCTACCAACAGCTGCCATTTCATACAACAAAGTGTCTACCATATCTCGTATTATGTGTGGTGCTAAGTGCCGTCAAGTTGCTTCCTATTTATGGCGACCCAATGAATTAATGGCCTCCAAAATGTCCTATCATTAACAGTCTTGGTTCAGGTCCTGCAAACTGAGGGCCGGGGCTTCCTTAACTAAGTCAATCCATCTCATCCTGGGTCTTCCTCTTTTCCTACTCCCTTCGACTTTTCCTAGAATTACCATATTTTCTTGTATTCTCATAATTTTAAAGGTAAATGTAAAGGTTCCCTTGCTCGAAAGCCAGTCAAATCCGATTCTAGGGTTGCGGTGCTCATCTCCGTTTCAAAGCCGAAGAGCCAGCACTGTCCGAAGACATTTCTATGGTCATGTGGCCGGCATGACTAAACACCAAGGGGCACGGAACGCTGTTAACTTCCCACTGAAGTGGTAACTATTTATCTACTTGCAATTTCTTGCTTTCGAACTGCTAGATTGGCAGGAGGTGGAACTAGAGACGGGAGCTCACTCTGCATTGTGGCACTCGAGTCTCGAACTGCTGAACTACCGACCTTCCACAGCCTGCAGTTCAGCATCTTAACCACTTGAGCCACCGCAGCTCCTTTCCTCATAATTTTACCAAAGTACAATAGCCTCAGTTTGAACATTTTAGCCATCCAGGCTCTCAGCTTGTTCTTTCTAATAATATTCGGACAATATTCTCATCACAAAGCTAAATTCCATTCTCTACAAAAACAGCATGGTATTTTCAAGGAAGCAGGTCATTATGGTAAAATAGTATCCTTTGCCAAAATAAAAGTGATGAAGGCATGTTTACAATGGTGTGGACCCAATTAATAAATATATAGGCAGAACATTATAATGTTCAAAGCACCTGATGTACATTTTCCTCGTAATTCTTACAATAACCTTGTAAGGGAAGTCTGTGTTATTCTCCCCATATTGAAGATGGGGTGTGTGTGACTAACTATGGCTAAGGCCATTGCAAAGACAATGGGATTTATGGCTATTAGCTCAAATTCTTAACCATTATCCTACACTATATATTAAGATACATCATATTAATTACAATTCCAAACACACAAGAGTAGAAACATGAAGGACACATTGTTCTCAACACAAGCGTAAACATCAGGTTTTATTGGCACCATCCTTCGCCGGGCAGAATGAATCATTTTGCAACTCATGATTAATCATGATTGTTCCATACCTGTGCTTAGACTAAGAAGCCACTGCAAAAGACCGACCATTTATCTTAATTTTCCCTGAATTAATTGAGGCTGAAATATCTTATGTTATTTACCAATGAAACCGAAATAGAATAGATTCGTTTTGCCAGCTTGAGCTACCAGAATGCAAGTTCTTCCATCAATCTCCATTTAAACCGACCCATAATAAATCCATAAGACACAGGTTAATTCACATAAATTGATTTCCACCCACTCTTGTCTGTTTTCATGCAGAGCAGAGTAAGACACTCTAATTTAACACTTAATTTTACTGATTTAACAATCAATAGAATTGATTGTTCTGCGGCATCTGAGGCCCCACCCTGGTCTTTCTACAATCTGTTTTCTAGTAATATCTAATATACAATAAGGAACATTTTTTAACATAAACTGCAAACACTGCAACTGAAACCAGTTAACTGATATTGTTAAATGAGTAGCCTCCTCCAAACTGCATTTTTAGCATTTCAATCGGAATTTTGTAGTAGGATAATGTTTTACTTTTTGCTTAAAAGGGTTATTTTCTTAGAAGTACTCTGGCTTATAAAGCACTCTGATAAATTTCAGGCAAGGCATTTATAAAAAATATCTCCCTGTGGCTGGCCCCCGTAGCAGTCTGGGCATCACTTCACTATGGCAAGATTCCATACTGTGATAGTAAGTGTACATGGGAATTGCACCAGGTGGGCCAACTGCAATGACTGGGTGGAAAGGAACAGTATGAATGATCCAATGCACCCAGCTCTGATGCTTTCTGGTGCACTCAGGGGTCTCGCCATGGGAAAGCAGCTCCTGTGCTCTTGGGAGTTAAACGTGAACAGCACCCCTCCTTCAAAAGAAAAGTCACTGCGTTTCCAACTTCCCTTTCTACTCATCATGACACTGACATGTACGTGACCATGTAGTTCCAAAGACTTGACAACGATTAACAATTTTACAATGATCGGGGCTCTTTTTTTAGCAGGAACTCCTTTGCATATTAGGCAACACACCCCTAATGTAGCCAGTCCTCCACCGGCACATGCGCACACTGTGGTGAGGGGAAAAAATTCCGTTTGCCACGGAAGTGGCGCCTAGCAATTGCCAGTGTGATTGCGCCGTGCCGCTTCTTCGCTGCACTACAGGATAGCCATGTGATCGGCACCTCCACAGGACATGTGATCGGGCTGCCACGCGTTACTTTGCTCCAGGGCAAACAGCCACGCTTCCCCCCTGCATTTTCCGGCCTGTGTGACCGGGACCCTTGTGTCTCAAACTGTGTCAGGGGTTGGGATGGGAGAGTTCTGTGATGGTTCATTAATACATGCAAACCCTCATCTGATGTCTTTTGAGGTTTGTGTGTTTTCCCCCACACACATAAATGCTGAATGGTACGTTGAGGCTGAGTGGTAGGTTGAGGCTCAGGATTACTTGCATCGTGACAATCAGGGTTTAAATTTAGGGCATACCCGATCTTATCTCAGTATCTAATACATTACACTGCCCCTTTAACCATTAAAAGTTGCTATGTACAGCCCAATTCTAAGCATATTTCTTCAAATGCAAATCCAGTTAAATTCAGTGGGACATTCTCCCTTCTAAGAGTGTTTAGGACTGTAGCCTTTAATACAAATAGGGTTTTATTGCTAACCTCTGCTGTGTATGCCAAGAATGTAAATGTCTCAAGGCTATTTGCATTGAGCGTCTTAAAACTGAAGTTGTCAATAATCTGAAACTTTCTTCTTGAAACTCTGACTACATTCCATTGCATCTAGTTCTTTAAGATATAGATGTTCTATTCTAAAGCTTTTATTTTTCCTTGTTATTAGCAGTCTTCCATCTGGAGCCAAAAAAATAAAACGAAATATTCATTATATTAATTAACCTGGCTTGATCATGCAGTTCTGCTTGCAACTCTGTCATCATGGTACTAAACATGGAATAATTATGGCCAGTCAGGCTTTATGCCAACTTAAGTGCTTTCTGCAGTCATTATTTTGTAGTTTCCAAAAATGTCTTTCTTTTTTTTTCCAGTTTAAAAAATAGTGATATAATCTGGTCAACATGGAGCTAAAAGATCAAAGAGCAATCTGTTTTAAAGGAACCTTTGCAGAACTGATCCAGATTTTTTATATGCAGAATTGTTTTTATTATTTTAGAAGAAGAGATTAGATTTATACCCCGCCCTTCACTACCCAAAGGAGTCTCGGAGAGGCTTACAATCTCCTTTCCCTTCCCCTCCCCACAACAGACACCCTGTGTGAGGTAGGCTGGGCTGAGAGAGCTCTCCCAAGAACTGCTCATGAGAGAACAGCTCTGAGAAAGTTATGACTGACCCAATCATAACCCGCCATGACTCAGGTACAGGACCTTCCTCTTCGTTGGATTCAACTTCAGCCAGCTCTGTTGCAAACATCCAGTCACAGCCTCTAATGTCCTGTCCCAGCCGGGCCTTCAGGGTAAAGTGGTCTGACCATGGGAACACGTCAGTGGCCACCAGATGCGCATTTATCCCCATGACAAAAATACGATCTAGCATGTGGCCTGCTTGATGTGTAGGAGCTGATACAAACTGGGAGTGTCCCAATGCCACCATCGATGACACTAGGTCCCTGGCCTGAGAGGAGGTTGCATCATTGGTATGAACACTCAAACCCCCCAGAACTAAAAGTCTGGGGTACTCCAAAGCCCAGCCAGATATATCCTCCAACAAGCCTGGCAGGGTATGTTTGGTGTTTTTCTTTAGAGTTATTCTGATTTTCAATATTAACAATTCATGGACTGTACCACAATCAGCTTCTGGTCTTGTTTTAGCAGACAGAATACAGCTTTTCCATCTTCTGCTTCCAGTTTTGTAATCTATTTAATCTCTGTATTGGCCATCCAATGATGTCTATCCTTAGCTGACCCATTTAATTTTTCTGTACTACAGTCCCCCTTCAGTAACACATTTAACAGACAACGTGCTGATAGTGGCCATTTGTCCTCTTTTTTAATGGGACAACCCTCGTTTAAGTCACATTCTGTACCAAAATGCTAAGGGGCACCATACACTCGGCTTTTCTTCCTAGAGAAGCAGAAGATTGGACAAGGAGGGTTGATTGCTCTTCCCTGTTGTCTTTGACACTCACATTGGATTGTGCCAGAACTCACCTAGTTACTCATGATAGCTGTGGTACTCAGGTGGTGACTGGCTGGCTAGAGCTGAATGACATTTGGCTCTGCTAAGATCCCATTGTAAAGGTTCCCCCTGCTGGCATGCAGAGATTTCTGCAAAGGGCCAACTCTATAAGCTTTATTAATAGGTACTGCCCCATTTAAGGGCTCGGCTCCCTGGTTATGCTGGCAGTATATTTCCTGGATGGACGGGCTAAGCTCCCCCTCACTGCACTCCTACTGCAGAAGGGGAACGCTTCCCCCTCATTGTACACTCCATAAGCTCAGTTTCTTCCCAGGCCATTTTCCTCCAGTTGAAGAATCCCATTTTTCATGGCAAGATTCAGGAACTTCAAAAACCATGCTTCTAAACTATTTTTTTTAATTAAGTGCTTCTCCTTCAGTTCTGTTAATATAATATAATGACTATCACATTGTTTCTCTACCCTAAAGAACTGTTTATTCCATCTAGTGCTAGAGAAACACCTAGCTGCTGTAGATTTTCCGGGTTGTATGGCAGTGGTCTTGGCATTGTAGGACCTGACATTTCGCCAGTAGCTGTGACTGGCACCCCACCCCCTCACTTCTGCAGGAATATACCGCGTACCATGCAGTTGTGGACAAGTTTACATCGGGACCACACAGCATAGCATTCAGACAACAATAAAAGAACACGAAAGACACTGCAGACTTGGCCAACCTGAAAAATCAACAGTGGATGAACATAGCCTAACTCAAACAGGACACAGTATTTTGTTCCAAGACACTGAAAGGCTGGACAACACTTCCAATTACCATGTCAGATTTCACAGGGAAGCCATTGAAATTTATAAACATAAACACAATTTCAACAGGAAAGAAGAGAGTTTAAAAATAAATAGGGCATGGTTTCCTGTCCTGAAAAACACAAAAGGCTCTACATCTGACAATAGCCCTACAGATAAGATTAAAATTTCAACAGCCAATCCACATACAAAAGAACCTCCTCAGGAAACAGGAAACCTCAGGAAACAATCCATATACAAAAGAATCTCCTCAGGAAAGCTCCTCCATTAGCATGTTCATAGCCTGGGGAATTCCTACAAGATCATGACTCAGCCCTACCCTACGTTCCTGAGTAGATATAAATTACCTGCCTAATATTTTTCTTCTCACCTTGACACCTTCTCACCTTGACTCCATCTTTCTGTGTTATACCTCTGAGGATGCCAGTCACAGCTACTGGCGAAACGTCAGGTCCGACAATGCCAAGACCACGGCCACACAACCCAGAAAATCTACAGCAACTAATGAACTCTGGCCGTGAAAGCCTTCGACAACATAATCAACACCTAGTTTTCATATTTTCAAAATGGAAGCTGTCATTCTCCCTTGATCCCAGAAGGTCACAGGGTGTGAAAACTCTGCCCCCCCCCCCCCCCCCCGTTGTTTTACATCTAGCCTGATGAAGAGTTCCACAGAACTCAAAGTTCACACATTTATTTAGGGAATGTATCTTTCTTATTGCTCCTAATAAAAGGTATGGCACGGTTTTTGTTTTTGGGTTTTGCTTTGGACCAACATGGCTGCACTTCACCTGCCACCTCCTTTTTCAGCTGAATGAAATGAAATTTAGAAGTACAGTAACAATTTTGTGGAATTGTCTCATAATCCTGAACATCTGGAGCTATTCCAATGGGCTTGGAATATTCAGCTAAGAGGATCACACCTGCTTCTAAGCATGCTGGAGGTAAAAAAAAAAAGCACAGCCAAAATTTCAGAATAAGCACATCACTATCCTTTCATGGCATATACATCATATTTGAGCTAGACTTTATCTTTTTATTCACCCACAAGACAGCAGATCTGCTAGATACTCCTTTCTCCAACGTCCAGGGTGGACCTAGATACTATATAAAATGGATTAAACAGGAATATGCATACTAGACCACCCAACAAATTACAGAAAGAACTCCAAACCCTGATGATCAATACTTGGGTTTTAGCACTTATTCTCACATTAGACTATAATATGGCACAGCAAAGTTATATTTTACCTCATCAGTTTATTATATTGAATACTTATCTTCACTTCATTCTCAAAGGGTGACAACTGGTTTTTATAAGCCAAATAAACTCAGTTTTCAGTGCTTATCCTGACATTAAAAAATACACAACTCCTGCCAACTGAAAATACATTACAATAAGATATTAATCTCAGAAAACTGACATTACGGGGACCTTACCACATGAAGTAGCAGCATAAGAACCAATTAATAAAATTCAATGAGTTACTAGCTCTTATTTAAATACCAGCTCAGAAGAGGATTTACAGACTTACAATATATACAGTTTGATCCTGTAGACTGGGCGTCATCATTCCCTGCTTAAATAAACGAGCAAAGTCATTGAACGTGTCGCAGGACGCAGGGGCAGGATCCTCTTCCCTAGAGGAAAGGCACTGGAGCTGTCTCAAAACTTCTTCCAGCAGCAGTCTTGAAGTGAAGTATTCATTACAGTTGACAAATGTGTAGGGGAGCTGACGAGAAGAATTAGTTCAGATTGATTTGCATTCATGTCATTACAAGGATCTGTCTAGAGCTGGGGACCCCAAAGTGGTGCATGTGGGCATCATGGCACCTACAGAAACCTTTTTTGGTGCTCACCAAGTATCTTTGGAAAGTGGGTGTGTAACGAGAGGTTCTACTTCCACATCCAATTAGTAATCTGTACTACATAGTTTCAAAAGCCTTTCCCTATGCAAACTGTTTAGCAGCAGAGTTCTCCAGGATGTATGTATTAAAGGATGAAAATCAACCTTTAAATCAAATAATACAAATAAGTAAGGGGTGAGTTTGGTTCTTTGAACTCTAATGAGCAAAAACAGACCAAAAACCTGTAGACTTTTACCTTTTATTGAGAAAGAAAATTGTTGGACTTCCGGTTTATGGCGACACGCAGGCAGACGCATCTCCCGGACGTCCCGGGGATGCACACTGCACACCAGCGTGTAGGAGGGGGTGGGACGGGTCGCACCCCCCCCAGGCCTTGGTAAAAGGCTCCTAGCTAGGGGGCTTTTGAGGGGCGACCTCTTCGATGGCGTGATGCCGGAGAATTGAGGCGCTCCTCCGCCCCGAAGGTCTTGCCGCTGAGTGACCGTATGGTACAAGTTCTGCTGACCGGGACAAGCGTTGGAGATCGGGCGAAAAAAAACGATGCCGAGCGAGGCCGGTTGGCCAACAACAAGCTGTGAGTCGGGTTGAAGCGAGTATGAAGAATTTAAAAGAAAGCTGCCTCTCTTAAAGAGCGATGGGAAGCGAGCGGGGGAGGGGCCCCTCCCATACGCATGAACAAAAACACGGAATAAAGAGGAGGGAGTGGAAAAATTAAGCATTTGCAACTGCTTTCAGAGACTTACCAGAGCGCAGATAAGCATTTGGGCGACTATCAGAGACTTTAGCAACTTTTCGATAAGTAAACAAATCCAAAAAGATGGCGGGGAAGAAACCGGAGAAAGAAAAACTTTTGAAAGCGAAACTAGTAGGTAGTCCTCGAACGGAAGAGACCACGGAGCTTTCAAAAATGTTGGCAGATTCCTTGCGCCCTCTGCTGGATGAAATGACCAGTATTAAGCAACAACTGTCAGTAATTGGTCAGAGTTTGGCTTCACAGCAGCTACAATTGACTCAATCCTTAAAAGCAACGGAGCAAATGGGGGAGAAGTTGAAGGAAATGGACGCCAATACTAAAAAAGTTAAGAAAAAGGTGCAAAAGCTGGAAATGAAGCAAGCCACGGAAAAGTCACAACTTTTGCAGTTGTAAATGGAGAAAGCCAATTTGGTCCTACGGTTTCAAGGGGTCCCAGAAATTAAAGGAGAGACTCTGAAGCAACAACTGAATGAAGCAATAGCCCCAATGACAGATTTGACAGCGGAATACCTCTACAGCGAGATGGATGTGATCTATAGGTCCTATTCCTCATACATCAAGAAAAATAATCTGCCTGGGGAAATAGTCGTCAGATTCCTGAAGAGACATGTGAGAGACTCTATTTTGAAATTAACTATGGGAACTCCCTTGAAAATTGGGGACAACAACATCAGGATTTTAAAAGACATTCCATTTGACATAAGAAAGAAGAGAAAAAATTATAAAGAACTAATCCTATTTTTACAAAAAAAATTGGCATCAGTTATAGATGGTTAATCCCAGAAGGCGTCATTTTCAAACTCCACGATAAAAAAGAAAAGATTGACTCTGTTCTTAAGGCACGTGATTTTCTGAGAACACAGGTCGGGGAACCAGCTGAGGACGAGAAGGAAGAAGAAGAAAGCAAATCTGATGGCGAGTTAGGCTCGGGGTCTTCGGATGAGGACTCACCCTCTGAAAAGGGGGCGGCTGCCCCCAAAACTGCATATAAATTGAGGATTAGAAAATAGAACAATAAATAGTGGCTGAAGGACTCTGATTTGTGCCTGAAAACTATGAAATGATTTTGCGATGCTCGGGGGGTTTATTTAAGTAGTTAAATGAATAGTTAAAAGATAATTAACCTAGCATAGCCGACTATGTTCATTGTTTTAATAGCTTTTTAAAACTAACATTGAATTAAGCTGATGTATTGATCTCCTACTCTTGGGTTTTTAGTTATTAGTAGGTCTTTTTTCTTTCTCCTTAGATGTAGTTCCCCTTCCCATATTTTCGGTTGTAGTTTGTAGTTTGTAAAAACTTAATAAAAAATTCCCCTTAGGGGGATCCCAAAAAAAAAAGAGAGAGAGAAAGGAAATTGTTTTCTTTATTATGCAAGACAGTAAAAATTAATCCTTCGATCACTGTAAAACTAAGTGCTAAAATTATCAAAGCTTCTAGCATGGCTTAATCATATTACAGTGAGCAATAGTTTAAAAAGCAAACCAGGTTTCAGCTTTCTGTCTCACTGTTTTTAGGGATTATCAAAAAGCCCAAGTTAAACACCCAGAAATCTCACCTAGTCTTCTTCTGAGACTTCTATCCAGAGATCTCTGATTTGCTTATCACAGGCCCCGGTCACACGGGCAGGAAACTGCGGGGGAGAAGCGTGGCTGTTTGCCCTGGGGCAAACTACTGCGCAGTTAAGTGATCAGACCTCCCGTGGAGGTCCTGTGGAGGTACTGTGGAGGTTCCATGGCAAGGGAGAGGTGCTGATCACAGGACAAGCCGGCGCGCAACGAAGAAGCGCACGCTGCGGCAAACTGTTTTGTTTTTGTGTGTACATGACAAATGCGCATGCTCCGTTGGGTGCGTGTGCGCATCTACAGAGACTTGGACAAAAAAACCCCACCTTATTTGCAAGGGGACATGGGCGGGCGCCGGATGCCACCGGAAACGCGATCAGACGCCCGCCCTTGCCCCGCAGTTTCTGGAAACTAGTACCTCCAAGGTACTAGTTTTTTGCCACGCAGTTTCGGCTGGAAGCCTCGGTTGAGCCATGGGAGTGCTACGCTTCCCAGATGTGCTGGTGAGATCGTGCCCGGAAACTCCACCTGTTTTCCGTCTCACTTGTGTGGCTTCTGTTCCGTGTGACCGCAGCCATAGTAGTGCATATTTATAGAAAAACAGCAATCTTATCATTTTTAAGTCTGTTCTATCATAATCATGTGATTATTATCTAGATGATTTGATTCTTAACTAAATATGAGATAATCAACACAAGTACAAATGATCCAATCAGCAAGAGCATATGAGCTACATCTGATATACCAAAATAAGAAAGCCAATCTCTTAACCTTTATTAAAAGGGAATTAATCTAACTTTTCTGTAACTGGTTCAATTAACTTTTCAAGATGAAAGTAACATTGATCAAACAGTTCACTGACTGTTGAAAAGTGCTTGAACTCTTGTTTAGTTTGCAAATTCAGCAAGAAAAAGTGAGTGATGTAATAGCTATTCCTACAAGTACCAGCAATTTGCCAGCAAATTTGGAAAACACAACAGTGGCCACAGGATTGGAAAAGGTAGGTATACATTCCAATCCCAAAGAAGGGCAATGCCAAGGAACGTTCAAACTATCGCACAATTGCACTCATATCACACGCTAGCAAGGTCATGTTCAAGATCCTACAAGCTAGGCTTCAGCAGTACGTGGATAGAGAACTGCCAGAAGTACAAGCTGGGTTTCGACGAGGTCGAAACTAGAGATCAAACTGCCATTCGCTGGAGTATGGAGAAAGCAAGGGAGTACCAGGAAAAAATCTACTTTTGCTTCATTGACTGCGCTAAAGCCTTTTATTGTGTGAATCACAACAAACTATGGCAAATCCTTAAAGAGATGGGAGTACCACACCACCTCACATGTCTCTTGAGAAACCTGTATAAGGGTCAAGAAGCGACAGTTAGAACAGGATATGGAACAACTAATTGGTTTAGCATAGGAAAAAGAGTACAACAAGGATATATATTGTCCCCTTGCTTATTTAATTTATATGCAGAGTACATCATGCGAAATGCCAGCCTGGATGATTCAGAAGCCGGAATTAAGAATGCTGGGGACAACTTCAACAACCTCAGATATGTAGACGATACCACTCTAATGACAGAAAGTGAAGGGGACCTAAACAGCCTCTTGCTGAGGGTCAAAGAGGAGAACGCAAAGGTTGGCTTGAAACTCAACATCAAAAATACTAAGATCATGGCATCCAGCCCCATCACTCCTTCGCAAATAGGAGAAGTCATGGAAGCAGTGACAGACTTCACGTTCCTGGGATCCAAGATCACTGCAGATGGTGACTACAGGCATGAAATTAAAAGACGCCTGCTCCTTGGGAGGAAAGCTATGGCAAACCTTGACAGCATAATAAAAAGTAGACAAAAAAAGGGGGGAAGCCAGTGTACAGTACAAGGAACAGCAAAGAACACACCACTGACTGAAATTAAATGCACAAGCAAATTAGCAAGTATATAATAATCATATAAGCATAACAGCAAGTATAATAAGAATCAATTGGCCAAGGTGCAATAATAAAGCATAATAGAAGCACAGTCTACAGTCTTTCCATGTGTCTACTCCAAAATAGAAGCAAATATCAGAGTCCAAATTGAAGTGTAAGTCATCGAATTTTCTGAGCCATAAAAAGCCGGCGCGTAATCCGGATGCCTGATGCCGCGTTTCGAATAATTCTTATTCGAGCATGGCTGTAATGGGACTGAATGCAAATTCAAAACATATACCAGTGAGAATGCACACAGGATATAAATATTTGAAAAGTTCAGAGCTCCAAGGGGTGAGTTTTCCTTGCAGCTCTGAACTTTTCAAATATTTCTGATCAAAATTTCTGATCAAAATGTCAAAGTGTTTTTTCCAGTGCAAAGTATGGCACTATTATTTGTCTTACCTCTAAGATTTTCAGAAGAGTTTGCATCACGTAAGTCTTTCCACTGGATGTATGTCCATAGATGAAAAGGGATGGAAAACTAAAATGCTGACGCTAGACAAAAAAGAGAGAGATATTCAGTCTTTTTTTTTTAAGAGTAGGCCTTTCTTCAGTTGAAAGATTACCATAACTTCAACTCATCAAATTTTCTGCTAGAGGAAAAGCTGACGAATGAAGGGACGCGCAGCAATTAAGATCCTCCAAGGCAGCCTCTCCCTTTGATTTTACAGTCCATCAGCTACTTGAGAATTAAGATTCAACAGTACCAATGGCCTGAAGCACTGAGAGCTCCCAAAACACTACAAGATTGGAACAGTCGGGATTAGAGCTTGTGGGCATAACAGCATCCAAGGCCTCTTGTGCCAGAAGATTCAGAACTGGCTGCTTTTCAACCACACCATCACTGCACCCTTTCTGAGTCACGAGACAAGCAAACCTTTCGGGCAGTGCAGGCAGGATGAGTCCTTAGGTGACCTATTGCTCTGTTATTTATTCAGCACCATCAATACAAATTGCATTTCACAATTTTAGGAAAAGGAGGAGGCCCCTGCCTGACGGGAGCTTACAAACTGAAGTCTGAAACTGAGACAAGAAGAGAGGGGGAAATGAATGCAGTCACAGGTACCTATGACTTTGCTGCAGCCGGGTGGGGGACCAGACGCTCAATGGGGTGTTTTGCAGGAGGATTTGAGGAAAGGAAGATGGAGGATTTGAGGAAAGGAAGATGTGGTCTTAATGTGTAGCGTAAGGCCAGGCAGTTGCCATCATGGGACACTAAACACTAAGGTCACCGCAAGTAGAACAAGAAAAAATACTGGGGTATGACAAGGTCAAAAGCATTGAATTGTCGAGTATGCCATGTCAGATGGTAGCTGGCTCATTCTCCCCTTCCAGTCTAAAGGTACCGATCCTAAGCAATTCCAGGTAGACAAAGAAATTAAGAGATGTGAGGTACTACGTTTTCAGAGAGTGGCTGCTCCCAAGGAAAAGGGACAGGACCATAAAAAATACATTGCCAGTGTGTGAACAGGCGCCCTCCCCCCCCAAGGCTTGACTCACACACTCCTTTTGAGTGGGCAAAACCTGGGAACAGGGAACAATGGCAGCGCTACACCACTTTCAGACCAGCTGTGTTTACATCTGGCCAAGCTGGCCAGAGCACCCCGCCACCACCCAGGACTCATGGACCGTCTCTCCCAGACTCATGGCAGTTACAAGCACTTCATTCCTGTGATGCTTGGAGCTGTTAAAATGGGTCAGTTGTAGAAATCCAAGGAATAAAATGCATAAATGTTCATATATGTTCATATATTCATGTGTCATACTATACATGCAGATCCCACTCAAAGGAGGTAAACAATGTCTACTCTAACATTCAGATTTTACAGACTGGAAATGTTACATACTGTCCCTCATAAACTAGAGGTTGCAGCAGAACGACTGCATCTTTACCAAGGTTTTGGTTAGTTATTCAAAGAAAGAAAAGAGAAAGGAGTAGGCCTGCAACCCACTGAAACTGAAATTCCTGAAAAAATCCTGGATGTATTTGGGAATTATGCTCCCCGCCTCTCAGCTGTTTGCCAGGCTTCTACTGTAGTAGAAAGTCCCATTTTAAAGTTTAAAGGGATTGCAGAAGACAGCCTGAGGATCAGCTGTGCTGTGGGGAGCTGACTGTTCCCATGGGCTCAGCTTCGGGCTGACTTCTCAGGTTTAAACTGGGCTGCAGGAGAGGCCAGGCCCAAGATCTGCTGTGCCACAGGGAGCAATCTGCTAGCCACGGCACTACAAATCCTGGGTCTGGCTTCTCCTGCAGTGTGGTTTAAACCTGGCTACACAAGAAGCCATCCCAGCCAGCATCTGCCTGCCACAGGGAGCGATCTCCCCACAGCACACAGATCCTGGGGCCGGCTTCTCCTGCAGCCCAGTTTAAACCAGACTGCACAAGAAGCCAAGCCAGCCCTAGGATTGAGCTGGCTTTTTGTTTTTAACCAGTACTTTTCTTCTCAGGTCACTTGGACCCAGAAAACTTCGGCCTCTTTGAAAAATCCCGGAACACCATACCGGTATTGGGATTAGATATTGGGGTCCTGGGGGTTCATTCAGGGTGTAGGAGTAATGACTGCAAGCCAAAGAACACTTCCCTGGGAATAAACCCTATTCAATAAAATGGAACTTACTTTTAAGTAGACCTTCTCAGGTTTGTTTGTTTAATGGCTAAGCAGATGTACTTGGAAGTAAAGATGTAAAGCTTTAGGGATGGGAAAAAACAAAAACTGGGAAGACTGGATTTATCCTGTTTTTCCCCCCAAGGACTTCTTCTCAATGTTTCCAGCAGAAAACCTGGGAAACTTGGGAGACTACTGGGGAAAACCACTCCTATGAAAGATTTTCTTTTTTAGAATGAGTGAAATGCTTCTTAAGGCAAGGTTTTTCTCCCATAAAACACATAGCATAAAGAAGCCTGAAGAATTCTTCAACTTTTCCAGTTGAAAATTAGGGGGAAGCACTGAAAAAACTCCTATGAAATATGTTCTCTTTTGGAATGAATTAAACAATTTTTAAGACAAGGTTTTTCTCATTCAAATGCATGGCATGGAAAGGTCCTCATTTTTCCAGTGGAAAAACTGGAAAATTTGGAGAAACTGGAAAGAAATTCCAACTCCCCCCATTTTGGAATGAGTGAAATGAAAAATGTGTAGCATGAACATTTTTATGTAAGCCCATAAACAGTGTTAGATAATGATAACTCCTGTGTATACTGCAGACGTATACACCATTTACAAATACAGCTTTTCTGTTTAAATATAAATAATGATGGAAGCAATTAATATGCTATATTGAGTTTAGTGATAATACATTACTAAAGAGTTCAATGACAGCACAGCGTGTAGCAGTTTGTAACTCCTTCTCAGGGAAGTACTGGGTATACTTGCAATTTTTATTATAGAAAATAAAGAAACCTATACTTCTAAATGTCATAAATATTCAAATAATAGATTTGCATATACTAAGTTATACATGACACAATTGATGTTCATCAGTAAATATAGTTTAGGTTTGACAGAAACACTAAGTATTGCATGTATTTCAATTTTTCCAAATTTTGTATCTCTACTTGGAAGTAAGTCCCATTTTCTTCAGTGCAGCTAACTGCCAGGAAAAGTCTTAAGAGTGCTATCTTCGTTAAGTATCATGGCTGAGTCCACCTTTCAACCCAGGTCTTCCCACTCCAGTGATACCCTCTCTCCTTTATCACTGCCAGCTGTCAAGTGCTGAACAGCAAGCAAATATGTTACCTTAAACATGGATTTCAGCCCAAAACATGTCCAAGCATCTTAAGGGCAGTGAGAAAAAGAAAAGAAGGAGGGGAAGAGATGCCATCATTTTAAAAGACACACAAAAAGTGTTACCTCTCCAAAAATCAACAACAGAGTTGATACTTGAGATTCTCTGCAGGGTACCAGGCCTTCCAGGCGGAGCAACACCTCTTCTGGATACCCAAGGTGTTTGAAAGCAGGCATTTTGATTCCCAAATCCTGCAGCAAAGTGCATTCACCTGGCACTTCCCAAGATATATGAAAAATGGACCTGGTACAATTGAAATTGTAATTGTGATAAAAGATTTCTCAGAGAACTAGCTAAGTATGAAGCAACACCCCCCCACACACACACACACAGAGCATACCACCCTGTTTTAATTCAAGGAATGAATTACATTACAGCTTTCTTAAATGCTTACTTGACGCCTTAGACTATAGAGAGTTAGGCCCTACACAATTATAACAATATTTTAAAAGGTAAAGGTTCCCTTGCTCGAAAGCCAGTCGAATCCGGCTCTAGGGTTGCGGTGCTCATCTCTGTTTCAAAGCCGAAGAGCCAGCGCTGTCCGAAGACGTTTCCGTGGTCATGTGGCTGGCATGACTAAACACCAAGGTGCACGGAACGCTGTTACCTTCCCACCAAAGTGGTACCTATTTATCTGCTTGCAATTTCTTGCTTTCAAACGGCTAGATTGGCAGGAGCTGGAACTAGAGACTGGAGCTCACTCCGTCTTGCGGCACCCGGGTCTCGAACTGCTGAACTACTGACCTTCCACATCCTGCAGTTCAGCGTCTTAACCACTTCAGCCACCACAGCTCCATAACAATATTACAAGGCCTCAAAAAGCTTGTGTTCACAATATACAGGATACCAAAATTACAGCATGTAAGTATATAAGATGCATGAACAGAAGTTAATCCAGACAAGACTGAGGAGATGTTGTGATTCAGGAGTTGGCCTGTCATACACAAGCTTCCCTGTGCCCTGGAAGGAGGAAGTTCACAGCTTGGAAGGGCTCTTAGATCCTTTCCTGCAGAGGTTCAGATATCATTTGTAGCCCCTTTAACCAACTTCTATTGGTTTGCCAGCTACATCCTTTTCTGGAAGTGAGATCCGATTGCTACAAGGAGCTCTCTGCTATGGAAGACTGCTCAAGAACTTCAGTTTGGTCAGAACCCAGTTGCAAAATTGTTGGCAAGTAAAAATTATTGAAAATATCTCTCACCCACATGGAGCAAATTCATTTAGCTGGCAATTTCCGGCCCACAGCTCAAAGCACTGGTTCTGATCTTGAGAGCCCTAAACAGTACAGGACTGACATACCACAAGGGCTACCTGCTCCACCATTAAGCTCCAGAGCTGAAATAGGCAGCTAGCAGAGTTGTTTCTTTT
The DNA here is from genome assembly GCF_001447785.1 of Gekko japonicus. Taxonomy (NCBI): domain Eukaryota; kingdom Metazoa; phylum Chordata; class Lepidosauria; order Squamata; family Gekkonidae; genus Gekko; species Gekko japonicus. The sequence continues at coordinate 1,174,187 of NW_015168652.1, read as the reverse complement.
TATTGTGGAACCTCAATTTCATTTCTGCATTTATTCACCTGGTAGATGCTCTGGTGGGCCGCCGAGGACAATCCCTTTCCTACATTTTCATTGCTCTCCAAGGCTTGTTGCTGGATCCATTGCCTTTGGCTGCCTTTTTTTGTTAGCTGGTTCTGCAAGCTCTCATGTTTCTGCAACCATTATTATTTGATGCAAGTTATTTTAATGTTGTTACTTTCTACAATAGGATACCTATTATACAGCCCTTGTTCCTCTTAAATCTATTGGTTTAAATTTTAAAAATGGTAACTTATGATGTTTTTATGTATTTCACAATCTATTTTTCTCCTTTTAATATAATATAAATCTATTTACTTATTGTAAAATCTTCTATTCCTGTATTTTAATTGGAGTTCTTAATCTGTATATTTGAATGTCTGAATAATGTTTGTTTTTAACTGGATCTGGTCATGGACCGTAATATAATAAATTACTTACGGGTATTTTAATGTGTAGATTTTATTGGTTGTATTAATTTATTTTTATAGGATGTCAGCCACCTTGAGAACTTGTTTGGAAGCAAAATACAAATGTTCCAAGTAAACAAATATGTGGTCCAGTTGTCTACTGTATTATCAGAGCAAAGAATAAAGTGGAACAAAGGCTCCTGCTTAACAATAATGTACATTTTCTATCAGCAATGAAAAAAGCATGTTTTAATAATGAACTTTAAGGTTTATTTGGGCACTTATATCCCACTTCTCTTTTGAGCAGGGAGCTAAAGCAGCTTACAACATCATTCTCCATTTCATCCTCACAATAACCTGTACAGTAAGTTAAGCTGAGAGTATGTCACTGGCCCAAAGTCACCCAGCAAGCAGAGTGGAGATTCAGATTTGAGTGTCCCAGATCCTAGTGTTCCAACCACTATACTACACTGGCTCTCCCACACATGTGTACTGGGAAGTAAGTGCATTGAATGGTTTGATATTTCCTCTGATTAGACAACACAGACAATGGTAGAGGGTAAAAGCCGCAGGGACTTGAGCCTGCTTAGAAACCACACCCTTTGATATAACAGCTCGTATATCGGCTTGGTGGTAGTGGGTACTTGTGGCAAAGCATGCCACTCTGTACATGCTCAAAGACACTCTCTACTTTATTATGTATTACTTTATCTAGCACTGAAAAATGATTTCAAAGCTGAGTCTCACATTAAGCTCAGATTAAATACCCAGGCGAATAAGAGGACGAAACACTACACATACAACAATGAAACGGCTGAAATTATGGGAAGAACACAGGTATTAATTGGAAGGATGAGACAGGCACCCATTTATTTCCCAAGACTGCAGGAATTGACATGTACCAGGGTTCAGCAGTGCTTAGTATGCCGATTACAGTGCTGCTCAGAAGTCTACATAAATGCACACTCCCACCCAGTTGCTGGTAGGCCTGGTTTGTAGAGGTTCCTCTCCCTGCCAAAGAAGCTCCTCAAAGCTCCTCCGCTACACTCTAAACCACATTCAAATGAACAAATAAGTTCTGGAATACTGAGACTTCATTCCTGACAATAAGGGCAGTGAGACACACCCAAGGGAAAACACAGGCATGCTGCAGTGGTGAGAACCAGTGTGGTGTAGTAGTTAAAGAGTGTCAGATTAGGATCTGGGAAACCCAGGTTCAAGCACCCACTCTGCCATGGAAGGTTGCCAGGCGACCTTGGACCAGTCCCACACTCTCAGCCTAAACCAACCTTAGAGGGTTGTTGTGAGGGTAAAATGGAGGAGAAGAGGATGATATAAGCTCCTCTGGATCCCCATTGGGGAGAAAGGCAGGGTGTAAATGGAGTGAATAAATAAATGCACTACATGTGCTTGTTACAATGGCACCCCACCCTGCAGTTCCATAGTTCCCTTAAAAAAAATAAACCATGAGGAAGCTCACAAACAGTATTCCAATACAATCTTACGTAAGTACAGAAGAACAATATCCTGGCCTAAAGACCCTGCTGAAAGATCTCCTGAGCAGGTGCAAAGTGCAGTTTCCCCATCTCCTCCAAGAGAAGTCTTCACACTTCTAGGATAAAGGAGAGCGTGCTTCTAAATCATAAAGTCTTGCTTCCACACCCTAGTTTGGACTCTCTTTTTCCACACATGGACTCTACACATTCGGATGTCGACAGACTAGGAAAACGGGGAGAGATGGCGGGAGCAAACACGCGTTCCTTTCACACACACACACACACGAGCCAAACACCCGACGCTCCAGATCAGAGCGCTGTCTCCCCCCTCCCGCGGGCAAAGAATTCGAGCCTTCCCCTACCAGCCCGCGATAAAGAACGATTCCGAGAACATCAACACCACGCACCTTCCCGCCGTCCACTCCAACTAGGCACGGCCAAAGATGAACATGCGCACAAAGAAAGAAGGCCGCTCACGCTCTCAGGGCGCAAGTGCCGGTTATGCGCAGTACTGGCTAGTGTAGCCATGAAGGGCTGTGCTCGGTGCCCTGACTTGCCTTGGCGGGTTTTCTTTCAGGTGGGAGGGCGCTGCTCAGGGAAGGATGCCGTTGAAACCCGGAGGACGCTAGACTGAAGTGGAAGAAAAGAGGGGGCAGGCGATTGTTGCCGCGGTCGGCCGACTTGGGGAAGGAGTTGGATCACAGGCTAGTGCCTGGAACGGGGGAGAGTAGTAGAAGAAATAAATATCGGTTTTATAGGATTGTTTCGTTTATGCTCCGAAAGAAATCCCGTTCGATACAGGCAAAGGTAGAAGAAAATTAGAGAAAGATTCCAGGTAGCTGCATTGGTCCAAAGCAACATTCCAAAACGAAAGCCATCTCCCACTCTTTATGATGACCGAATGAAATAACACAAAAGTGTGCCCGCTTTCGGGTCCCATAGAACTTTTCATTACGCTAGGTGTTCAGGGGAAAAAACGGGTGGAGATAAAGGATATCTCAAAAAAGCCATGCAGATAGGAAAAATCTAATTCTCTTTTAAGAGAAAACAACTCTTGGATTTCAGTACAGACCGTCTTCTAATGATTTTCACAGAACGAAGACAAAAATGTGTGCAATGCCATGTAAAATCACACAGTAGTACTCTCCTACTCTTTGGATTGCATTTACGGGGCCACCCACCCAATCTCGTCCCCTTTCTCCCTGCTCTCCCCAGTAATGCAGATACCACTTCCCACTTTTCTCCCCTCTTCAATTATGTCAATATAAAAGCCATCACACACACCCACCCAGGAAGATTTCCACTGGGTCTCCCTCGTATCCCCCAGGCTCAGCCTCAAAGCCAAATGAAGGGATATGACATGCCTTGCTAAGCTCCGTGGGGCCCCAGAGTGACCAAGGGCCTGGGATTTTGTCTCCTTGGTCCCTCACTCTCCATAGTCCTGCAACTATGCAGCAACTCTAGGAGAATTTTTAAAAGACTTAAAGCAACACATACTTGTTGTTGAACTACGTAATATACACTACTATATCAATGTCAGTGGTATTCTCTTGAGATATTTGCATCTGTCTTGCTGACAATGCTTGCTAAGGAACAGGAATAAACTAGGGGAAAGTCTTTTGAAGTATCCTCTAAGCATCATTTATCTAGGCTGCTACATAAGCAGGGGACACTCATCTGTCTTCATCAAATACTTTTTTAAAAATTGTACAAACTTAGCAAGAATTTAAGCCAATATTCATATTTTACACCTCAGCAAGGTGATAATGCTGAAATCATGTATTGATTGTAGCCTGATCCTCTGCAGCAGAGTTACAATCAACAGGCTTAATATTGCAGCCCCTGTGCAGGAGCAAGCTGCCATGGTATTTACTCAAATGCAAGACTAGGTTCCCCCCCCCCCCAGATATCCCATAAAAGATGGTTGTCTTAAATCTACATAGAAACTACATTTATTTCTAAAAATAAAAGGGGGGGGTGTATTACATTCAAGGTCATCTTACTTTCAAGTAAATACAATAGTTGGAAAAAAGGCTAATCCAGAGGTGTTGAGCTCATTTGTTACGAGGGCCAGATCTGACATAAATTTCACTTTGTTGGGCTGGGCCACGCGTGCCATAAAATGTAACATGAAGTACCAGAGATATAAACTTTATAAAGGTGATTTCAGATGCCAAATGGCAATAGCAGGCTTGATTGCATTAGGTGTGATATACAGAGGGGTAGTAGGCGTGGTGATGCCAGTTTTGGTAATGAGACAGGAAACCTAGGACTCAATTCCATACAGGAGGATTCAGTCCAGGAGGTTGCAAAGAATAAATGGACATAAGTCTGACATTAGAAACCACAACATTCAGTTGTTGACCTAGGAGTAGCAGTGCTCTTACAAAGGAATTTCGAAGGTAGAGTAGAGAGAAACTGCTGAATTGCAACTGATAATGAAGCTCAAGACAATGCATCCTCCTGGACTGAATTGATGCCTAGTTTTCCTGTCTCATTACCAATGTGTGCTATTGTCATTTGGCATCTGAAATCACTCCACTCTCCAAAGATATAAGGACCAATCCAAGTGTTCTAATTCCTAATCAGGATCTTTTTGGGGGGGAAATAAATCCAGGTAGGAACAGAGAAATCCAATTTTTCTTTTTTTTAAAAAACAACTTTTCAGAATAAGCCAAAATAATTTCCTCAATGTACATTGTGCTTGTCAGAAGAACCCACACACCTACCCACTCCCTCCAAAGAAGTATGCTTGCACACAAAAGCTTATACTTGGAATACAACGTTGGTGGTCTTGAAGCTGCAATGGGATTCCAACTTTGTTTTCTCTCCTCCCCTCCCTCCCCAAAAGAGAAGGAGCAGCCCTGGAGAAGGAAGCAGAAGCTCTCTCTCTCTGTGTGTGTGTGTGTGTGTGTGTGTGTGAGAGAGAGAGAGAGAGATTTGTCTTTGTATCTCTCCCACATGAAGCAGGAAGCAGCCACAGAGCTCTCTATGTGCCTCTGTGTGTGTGTGAGTGAGACAGAGAGAGGCCAAATCTGCAACTAGCATTTGCTCCATTGTTGTACCAAACCCACACTGGAACAGAAAAAGATGCAGCTCAAAACCACTTTCAAATACCCCAGACCAACACCGTACTGACTGCAGAGACACCCCTCAATGGCCATAAAACAGCCATAAATTTATGCAAACAGCCACCACAAAACCAAGAGATCAAACTAAGTGAAAGCGGCATGCAGTCTGGTGGTCATTGCCATAAAATTTGACAATCAATCAAAGTGAAAGTGGCATGCAATGCAAACGGGAATTTCTGTTCCAGTATGGGTTTGGTAAGACAGCAGAGCAAATGCTAGATGCAGATTGGGCCAGAGAGAGCGAAAAGGGGAGAGAGAGCAAGGGAGGGGGGAGGGAGGTAAGAGGCAGGAACCAAAAAGCCACAAGGGAGCTGGGGGGAAAGCAAGCTACGGTGCAGCTGCAGCAGCAGGCCTGGAAAAGGAAGCAGGAGAAGGAAGTTGCTCAGGGGGCAGATTTAAGCTTTCTGCGGGCCGCATCCGGCCCGCAGGCTGCATGTTTGACACTCCTGAGCTAAACAAATTGGGTGGACTAGGAGGAAGGAGGAAGGAAGGAGATTGGATTTATACCCCGCCCTTCACTTGGAGTCTCAGAGCGGCTTACAAACTCCTTTCCCTCCCCTCCCCCAACAACAGACACCCTGTGAGGTAGGTGGGACTGAGAGAGCTCTTTTCAGAACTGTCCTTGAGAGAACAGCTGTGCCAGAACTATGGCTTGGCCAAGGTCATCCAGCAGCTGCAGGGGGAGGAGTGGGGAATGAAACCCAGTTCTCCCAGATTGGAGTCCACTCACTTAACCACTACACCAAACTGGCTCTCAATAGTGGCTCTCACTATTGGAATATACAACATCAAATGTAAAGGAGGAGGTCCTGCAGGGGGCAGTAAAAGGAAAAGCTTTACAGATAGGATATGGGTGCTCCCCTTCTTCTTTCTGATAAATTGTGTTTCCTTCTTTGTCCCCAGATTGTCCCTCTCATGCTTGCTTCTCTTCCTGTCAGCCATACAGCTAGAAGCTTGGAACTTCTCTCTCAGTAGAGATCCTATGTGGTCGCCATCAACTTTTCTTCTGAAGCAGAGGTGTCTTTTAAAAAAATATTTTTCGGTATCATTTCACTTCCCTGAAGTGCTAGATAGTAGTTTTCCTCCCCAACCAAAAGGTTTCCTCCTTGCCCTGTTTAAAAGAGGAGTTGCTCCTAAAGTTGCCAACTCTGTTTGGAAATTTTTGGAGATTAGGGATGTAGCCTGGGTTGGGGATGGAACTCAGCAAGGATTTGATGTCATAGCGTCCGTCCAACCCTCCAAAGTAGCCATTTTCTCCAGGGGAACTGATCTCTGTGGCCTGGAGATCCTCTGATTCTGGGAGATCTCCAGGCCTTATTTTGAGGTTGGCCAAGTTAGTTGCTCGGGTTCTCCTCTCTGCTGCTAAGAAAGCTGTGCAACATGTGGATCGTTAGTCATCCACTGCAGGTTCAAAAGGGACAGTGCTATTTTCCCTCTGTGTAATTGTGATGACTGAAACTGACATATAGGAATGATGGCTCAAATTGAGTGAGGTAGAAAAACATTTTTGTTCTATGAACAGAAGATATATGGGAAAAAGAAAAGGAAGAAGGAAAAGAAAATTTACAACTGTCGACCCCTTGGCTGTGGGACATGAGACTGGGTGCCCTTCATCTGCGTTTGAAGGGATACCAGCACAGGCTTCTGCCACTGAAGGAAAACAGAGTTTAGTTTCTTCCCAACCTTACTTATGTTCTGTATTAGACACAGGGCAAAAAAAGAGAGGAAGATTAATGTATAGCATTGTAAATGTTAGTGTACATAATCACTGGCAGCAGACTTCATATAATTAACTGCAATTAAATTTTCATTTGGAACTCATTAACAGGAAAAAGAATAATTCTCTGCAGGGGAAAAAGCCTTGAAATATCTACTACTGAGGCCTGTATGCATGTAAACACATATGGTGCATTTGATAGTTTAAAATTGCAAAATAAAATTTGGCTCAGATTTGATACATTTGTTTGAACTCAATATTAACTCTTAAACTACAAATAAATTAGAAGTTTTTACTATCTTCTAATTCTGACCAGTATCTGTTGGATCAGGGGTCATTTGGGGGGGGGACGCAGGGGGACGCCATCCCCCCGGGTGAGGTGCGGGAGGGCGGGGCCTGGAGCTCCCTGCTGGTGCCCGCTGGAGGTCGCCGCCGGCTGTGGGGAGGACACACTTCCAGTAATGTCAGGGGGTGTGGCATATGCTAATGAGTTATGCTAATGAGTCCCCCTAGCTCTTTTTCTACGAAATGACCCCTGTGTTGGATTAACAACTGGATTCCATCTCACAAGTGCTGTATTATTTTACCTGATTGTTACCGGGTAGGGAAGGATAAAACAAATTTCTCTAAAACATGATTACAAAAAAGTACAGTTAAATAGCTGTGAACATGGATACTGGAAGAAGATCCTGCAAATGAATCCTTATATTTAATATAATGCACCTATAATAGGATATATATCGCATGACCGAATTCTGTCATTCTTGGATAGATTAGACTATAGATTCCCATCAGTCCAAAAGCAGGATTATAAAATGGACTTTTACTTAGCCCTCAGGAAATCCCTGAAATTCTGCTTTAGAAATCTTTAGTGATTGTTTTTGGCAGGCTTGTTCTCTTTAACAGGGCAATCCTGAGTGGGGGAATCAGAATAGGGAGCCAACTGACCCTTACGCTGACATAACTCGGATTTATACTAGTGTTTAAGTGGTTAAGACGCTGAACTGCAGGCTGTGGAAGGTCAGTAGTTCAGCAGTTCGAGATCCGAGTGTGCCGCATGACGGAGTGAGCTCCCGTCTCTAGTTCCCCCTCCTGCCAACCTAGCAGTTCGAAAGCAATAAATTGCAAGTAGATAAATAGAAACCACTTCAGTGGGAAGGTAACAGCGTTCCGTGCGCCTTGGTGTTTAGTCATGCCGGCCACATGACCACAAAAATGTCTTCGGACAGCGCTGGCTCTTCGGCTTTGAAACGGAGATGAGCACCACAACCTTAGAGTCGGATTTGACTGGCTTTCGAGCAAGGGAACCTTTACCTTTAAGGGACATTTACACCAGGGGCACGAGAGGGGCTGCGTCATGCACTGGCACAGCTGCACCACAGCCGCACACCAGCAGAGTGATGGCATGAACCCCTGCATCGTCAGAAATGGGGGTGTAGCAGGGAGTGTGGCACCAGTCAGCTCCCAAAACATTTTCAGCATGGGAACACCCCTCAGAAGAGGTGCAAAATTGTACCAGCAAAAATCCTGGCGCTGCCCATTGGCAGCCATAGTAACTCCTATTTCACTCCCCCCCACACTCACCTGCGGCCATGCCTATGGGAACCCAAATAGCTCAGGATACCGACCAAGTGTGCACTCAATCAGCACACCCCCATGCTGGTCCCTCCCCTCCCTGGCACTCAATGACGGCCCACCCTGCCCTACAAATGGTTCCAGGAGGTCGCCCCACAACTCCAGAGGTAGGGTGCACTGCATGGTATGCTGTCTGACAGCTCCCTGCCATGCAGACTTAGAGCAAGCAGTGAGGCACTTGGTGATGGGAAAAGCACAGAGAGGGCACTTAGTGCTAACAACAAAGGAGGAGAGCAAAATCTATATTCTGTGGCTGACCTCTCCCAGCTGAGAGCCGGTTTGGTGTAGTGGTTAAGTGCGTGGACTCTAATCTGGGAGAACCGGGTTTGATTCCCCACTCGTCCACATGCAACTGCAGGTGTGACCTTGGGTCAGTCATGAGTTCTCTCAAGGACAGTTCTTGAAAGAGCTCTCTCAGCCCCACCTACCTCACAGGGTGTCTGTTGTGGGGAGGGGAAGGGAAAGGAGTTTGTAAGCCGCTCTGAGACTCTGAGTGAAGGGCGGGGTATAAATCCAATCTCTTCTTCTTCCCATTTCAGAAATAAATAAATAATAAACCCTAACAAGTACCCCACATTCGGAGGCTCAACCCAAAGGGGCAGCCACACACTGGCAGGTAAGCTAGGTCAAAGAACCCAAACCTGCTTCTCCCAGATCCTAGTCTCGCACTCTAGCCACTACACCACCCTTCCTCTTTCAACAAGTACATTAATCTCTTGTCAGAAAAAAGGAGATTCTGCCTATCACAAGTGCAGTTGAAATAATTGCCATCAAAAGGTGGCAGAAAGAGCTGGTGGGGTGGTGGCCAGTGACCCACTGCCTGAGCAAACAGCATCGTGAGGTTGCAACTGGACAATTCATCCCATGGTCTACCAGAGGATGCAGAACATTGTTGGCATATTGGCCCTTGAGAATATCTATTTCTATTTCCCCTTTCTATTCAAACAGAACACACAAGCCAGAAAACAAATATAAAACGTCCTGATAAAATAACACAAGCATAAATTTCCCTCTAGAATTCATAATGGCTACAAGCCACATAATGAATTGTTCAGGATAAAAATGTTTGGCCTACTTTTTTTCAAGTGGCCCTTTTTTCTTGATATCCCTTCTTACAATAGTTGTCCTTGGTTCCCTTGTGGGTTGAGTGCTGTACAAAGATTTCAAGAAGAAATGGTCTTTGGTCTGTGAGCTTCTTCAGTTGACCTGCTCTCTGGGGCACATATGAATGACATTTCATTGTCTTCTGCTCCCCTTACTCCTGTTAGGAATGCAGAGGCAAGGCTGTCTTGGTAGAACGAGCTGCAGGCTCTTCTTGCTGACCCAGCAACAGAATCCTTAACTAAGTTCTGATTGCAGAACGTTTGTTGTGCATGTGCTAATGAGAAATAAAGCAAATTGTTTTCTATATTCCAGGCTATATTCCCAAAGCGTAGGAAACAGGCTGAACCAAAGTCTTTTTTTCTTAACTGAGTGGATTCTTTAAAGTTGTAGTCTCATAACAAAGCACCAAAGGGCAAAGGTGGTACAGAACACAGAGCAGACAAAAATAGAAGTAGCTCTGTGCATGAAGTAGAAGACATCCAGACATAAGCAGCAGCATGAGACCTTTATTAGGAGCAGCTGAAAGTCATAAAGCAGTAGGGCTGCCAACTTCCAGGTAGGGCCTTGAGATCTCGCAGAATTACAACAGATCTCCAGATGACAGAAATCAGTCCCCCTGGAGAAAATGGCTGCTTTGGAGGGTGGACTGTATGGCACTGTACGGCACTGTACCCCACTGAGGTCTCTCCTGTCCCCAAACCCTGCCCTCCCCAGGCTCCACCCTTACATCACTAGGAATTTCCCAACCTGCAGCTGTGCTTCAGTCAAAAACATTTATACCTCACTATAAGTTCCAAGGGGAAATATGGAAACATGTCACAAAGTACTTCAATTTGTTTTTTGGGTGTAGCTCCCCTTCTGTATCCTTTGGATGAAAAAGCAGCTGTCTGAAAAGCAGGGTGGGTTTTGTTTAATCAGACATATGCAAAACTGAAGTAAAATTGCAATAAACGATGTATCCTATGTATATGCAGGGGTCATTTCCTGCAGGAGCGCACAGGAGCGGAGCTCCGGCAGTAAAGAGCGGGCACATGCAACAAAGGGGCTGGCGGGCACATGCAACAAGCCCCACCCCCTGTTCCCAGCAGCCCTCAGTCAAAGCAAGAAGCAGCCAGGTAAGTTGCAGAGCTCCCCCCTGTAATGTATTGAAATGATTACATGAACCACCTCATAGGACTCCCATGTTAAGCTTCGAGCCAGACCAGGGCTCCTCTGAACGAACTTCCTATTGGTCGCTTCGTAACAGCGACCAATCAGAACGATACCATTCCCTAGGAGGGAAAGACTCCCATTGGTCTTTATTCTAGCAATCTCATTGGTTGTTATTTGTAAATAGGCGTGGCTACATTAGCCCGGTTATGTTTAAAAGGAGCATAAGCTCCCACTGTTTTCTGTTCTGGTTTCTTACTGAGTTAGTGCTTGTTCGTTACTTCTAAATAAAGCTGAATCACTTGCTGAATCACTCTACAAGTCCTTTGTTAGCGCGATCTAACAATTGGCGACGAGGATGGGATGTTAGAGCAGGTAGGCAGCCCTGCGGACATCCACACTTCGGACTCAGAAGAAAGCGAGCAGAACACAGCAGCCGATCCGGCGGAGGCGCCACCAGCTCCGGTGCCCAAGTCTCCCCCGATGGCTGGAAGCCAGAAGTTCGAGTGCTTCGAACCCTCCTCAGAAGACTGGGACTCCTACCTGTCCAGGTTCGAGTTCCATCTGGAGACCCACGACATCACCGATGAGGCGAAGAAACGGGCATGCCTCCTGAGTTCCTGCGGGAAGGGGACCTTCGACATAGCCAGGTCGTTGGTGGCCCCAACTGATATAAAGACTGTCACCTACGCTGACATCACGGAGAAGCTTAAGGCTCACTATTCTCCACAACCGTCGGAGATCGCCTGCCGGCACGCTTTTTACAAGCGGAACCAGGCCGGAGGCGAGACCATCGCAGATTTCGTGGCGGCCCTTCGCAAAGCCGCACGGCCATGTAATTTCCACAACGTGGAGGAAGCCCTCAGAGACCGTCTCGTCTGCGGTCTCAAAGATGAAAGGCTGCAACAGAGGCTGTTCGCCCGCACCACCCTGACCTGGGCAGTGGCCTACGAAGAGGCCGTGGCCGCGGAAGCAGCGGAGAAGTCCACGAAGGAGGTCCGCCAGCGGGTGGCAGAGCCCAGTATACACGCTCAACGAGACAGCGAGGGCGAAGACGCGGATGATGACGTCAACGCGGTTCGAGGCAAGCGGACCCCAGCGAAGACTACCAACGTCAAGCCTTGCTCCGGTTGTGGCGGGAAGCACCAGCGCGGCTCCTGTTGGGCTCGTGATGTCGACTGCAGAGCGTGTGGGCGGCGTGGTCATCTGGCCAGAGTCTGCAGATCAGCGAAGAAGGATCCCTCAACTAACAACCGGTCAGCGCAGAGGGGCACTCCAGTCAGCACCCAAGGCAAGACCCGTTCCTCAGCATCGGAAGCAAGCTGCCAGTTGACGGCGACCTTGTCGAGCGCATCGGCCGTAAATCGCACCAGCAGCCAGGGCAAGATCACCGTGACTCCACTCCTCGACGGCCGACCCTGTACAATGGAGGTGGACTCAGGATCGTCCGTGACGGTGATTTCTGCCGCGTCCTGGCGCCAGTTGTTCCCGAACCGAAGCCGGCGGCGGCTCCAGCCTGCGGGAACCAGAGTGTCCGACTTCCAGGGCAACCGAATTCCCTTGGCCGGACGGGACTCTGTTACTGTTGAGTATAAGGGGAAATGTGTTAAACTGTCATTCCTGATTGCAGAGGGAGACCGGGTTAACCTGCTAGGGTTAGATTGGTTTGAGCCATTGGGCATCGGTATTTCTGGGATTAACAGGATGTCTGAAAATAAATGGGGCATGCTGTACGACCTGTTCCCTGATGTATTTGCCGAAGGGTTGGGAAGGTACAAGGGCCCCCCGGTTGCGTTTGACTTAGATCCGTCAGTCAAACCTATTAGGTTGAAGTATCGGAAAGTACCTGTGTCTCTCAAACATAAGGTGGAAAAAGAGATTGACAAACTAGTTGAGCAAGGGGTTTTAGAGCCAGTACCATACAGCAAATGGGAGACCCCGATCGTAACCCCTGTCAAATCAGATGGGTCCATACGACTATGCGCCGATTACAAATGTACGATTAACAAGGCGCTGCAGCAACATTCGTACCCGGTCCCGGTAATAAGCCACATTTTGGCTTCCCTGGGGGGTGGCAAGATTTTCGCCAAATTTGACCTGGCCCAGGCATACCAGCAGTTGCCTGTCACCCCGGAGGCTGCCGAGGCCCAAACAATTGTAACCCACCAAGGGGCTTTTAAAGTGAACAGGCTGCAATTCGGGGTCAACGTAGCACCTGGGATTTTTCAGGGCCTCATGGAACGTCTACTAAGGGGGGTACCTGGCACAGTGCCCTATTTTGACGACGTGCTGATTGCGGGCGGGTCTGAACAGGAACTACTGGACCGGGTTAAAGAGGTCCTCAGGCGTTTTCAAAATGCCGGCCTCAGAGTTAAGCGCTCAAAATGCACGCTCGGGGTGGAAAGTGTGGACTTCCTGGGGTTTCGCATTGACGCAGAGGGAGTCCACCCCACGGATGAGAAGGTATCTGCAATCCAAAACGCCCCCAGGCCGGTGAGTAAGAAGGAGCTCCAATCCTTTTTAGGACTCCTGAATTTTTATCATGCGTTTTTACCGCATAAGGCATCAGTGGCGGCCCCTTTGCACGCGCTTTTGCACAAGGAGGCAAAATGGAAGTGGGGGCAGGCCGAGGAAAAGGCTTTTGTGGGAGTCAAGGAGCTGCTGACATCTAATGCCGTACTCACGCATTATGATGAACACAAGCTCCTGGTGTTAGCTGCTGACGCTTCACCGTTTGGAGTAGGCGCAGTTTTAAGCCATCTGATGCCTGATGGGAGCGAAGCGCCTATCGCTTTTTATTCTAGATCACTATCTGCGGCAGAGCGGAACTATGCCCAGATAGACAAGGAGGGTCTGGCGTTGGTAGCGGCTGTCAAAAAGTTCCATGATTTTATTTTTGGCAGACGATTTTTGCTGGTCACTGACCACAAGCCGCTACTGGGGATTTTTGCGCCCGATAAGCAATTGCCAAACATCATGTCCCCACGCATGCTTAGATGGGCGATATTTTTGCAGGCTTATGATTTTGACTTAGAGCACCGGCCTGGGAAAGCGATTGGGCATGCGGATGCCCTCAGCCGGTGCCCGGTGCCGGACATTGGCGCAGACCCTGCCCCCGCCTGTGAGGTCTTGGCAATTGAGGAGCTTCCTCGACCCCCGGTATCATCCAGGGACATTGCAGCACACACGGCCAAGGATAGCGTGCTGTCCCGAGTATTAAACTGGGTTTGGAGGGGGTGGCCGGTTGGAAGCGTTGAACCGGAGTTCGGCCCTTACAAAAGCCGTCAAAATGAACTATCCATTTCTAAGGGCTGTGTATTATGGGGGAACAGGGTGGTGGTTCCTGACAAACTCAGGACGAGAGTGTTAGAGTCGCTGCACGAGGGTCACCCCGGTATGGTACACACCAAAGCGTTGGCCAGAGGGTATGTCTGGTGGCCGGGGCTGGACAAAGAGATCGAAGAATGGGTACGAGGGTGTCCCAAATGCCAGCAAGTCAGACCCGATCCCCCACAAGCTACACCCCAAGGCTGGGAGTCATCTGGTAAACCCTGGGCCAGATTGCATATAGATTTTGCTGGCCCTCTCCAAGGGCAAATGTTCCTAATTGTGGTGGACGCTATGTCCAAATGGCTGGAGGTCGTGCATATGAAATCGACCACATCACTTGCTGTGATCCATGCGCTCCGCCGACTTTTTGCCACCCACGGGTTGCCTGACGTCATCGTCAGTGACAACGGGCCTCAATTTGTGTCTGAGGAATTTAGGCTCTTCCTCACGAGTAATGGCATACGCCAAATGACTTCGGCCCCTTTCCATCCGGCATCTAATGGCCAAGCCGAACGGATGGTCAGGACGGCCAAAGAGGCCCTGGGTAAAATGGACGAAGGGGACTGGAGCCAGAGGCTGGGCTCCTTTCTTTTGCTGCAGCACACCACCCCCTGTAGTGCTACAGGCCGTAGTCCGGCCGAATTGTTAATGGGGCGGAGACTCACGACCCGTTTGAACCGAATGCACCCAGACCTCACTGAAGAGCAATCCGAGCGTACCACGGCGCAACCGAAGGTGCGCATGTTTGAAAAAGGGGACAAGGTTTTCGCACGAAATTATGCAAACGGGCACTTGTGGCTTCCTGGGGTTATATCCGACTCTGTGGGTACTCGAATGTATGTGGTGCAGTTAGCTGACGGTCGAATATGGCGGCGCCACATAGATCAGTTAAGGAGACGTTGGGCTAGGGACAGCGCTGACTCTCCGACGGCTGAATCCCCTGATGTCGAGTGGACACCCCCAGAGCAGGCGGTGAGTACCGAAAGGCCCGGTACTGTCCCCGAGTCAGGGCAGAACCCTGTGTGCGGGGCTGAAATCCCAGTCGAGTCTGTGCCTGATCCAGGCTGTAGTGAACCCCACTCTGACCCACAACCTTGTCTGCCCGTGGAGCCTGCACCGCTCCGCAGGTCCCAGCGTTCGCGGCAAATGCCGACTTATCTGAAGGACTATGAGTGTAAATACTGTTGGAATAACTGATGTACAAAGGTTGATTGTATGTATGTAAATAATAAAACAATTGGGATGATGGCTTAACTTAGGGGGGAGGAATTGTAATGTATTGAAATGATTACATGAACCACCTCATAGGACTCCCATGTTAAGCTTCGAGCCAGACCAGGGCTCCTCTGAACGAACTTCCTATTGGTCGCTTCGTAACAGCGACCAATCAGAACGATACCATTCCCTAGGAGGGAAAGACTCCCATTGGTCTTTATTCTAGCAATCTCATTGGTTGTTATTTGTAAATAGGCGTGGCTACATTAGCCCGGTTATGTTTAAAAGGAGCATAAGCTCCCACTGTTTTCTGTTCTGGTTTCTTACTGAGTTAGTGCTTGTTCGTTACTTCTAAATAAAGCTGAATCACTTGCTGAATCACTCTACAAGTCCTTTGTTAGCGCGATCTAACACCCCCCCCATCCAAAACAGTCCAGTGGCACCTTTAAGACCAAGTTTTATTCAGGTACAAGCTCTCCCTCCTCTGTGAGGACCGTCTGCAGGTCCCCCCCCCCCAATAGCTAGCAATCCAAAATAGTCCAGTGGAGCTTTAGCGGTGGGTGTTGCCTTCTGACACACTTCTGGTGATGTCAGGGGGTGTGGCATATGCAAATAAGTTATGCTAATGAGCTCCTGCACCTTTTTTCTATGAAATGACCCCTGTGTATATGTATGCATGCATATGCTAAATTTTCCTATCAGAGACTGAATTAACACTAAAATAACCACTATGGTTACTAGGAATGCGGTGGCTCAGGTGGTTAATACGCTGAACTGCAGGCTGTGGAAGGTCAGTAGTTCAGCAGTTCAAGACCCGGGTGCCGCAAGACGGGGTGAGCTCCCGTCTCTAGTTCCAGCTCCTGCCAACCTAGCAGTTCGAAAGCAAGAAATTGCAAGTAGATAAATAGGTACCACTTCGGTGGGAAGGTAACAGCGTTCCGTGCGCCTTGGTGGTTAGTCATGCCGGCCACATGACCACGGAAACGTCTTCGGACAGCGCTGGCTCTTCGGCTTTGAAACGGAGATGAGCACCGCAACCCTAGAGTCGGATTCGACTGGCTTTCGAGCAAGGGAACCTTTACCTTTACCTTTAACCACTATGGCACCACAGATGCATATAGTTTACTGGTATGTACCTACTGATTTCCCTAACCAGTCCACAGATCTCCAAAATGGAAAGGAAACATCCATTGACTGCTTGTCTTTTTTAAGGAGTTAATTCCTGACCCATGCCAGCCCCTGGCAAGCATGTCTGTCCACATTCATGATGACACAGTTACTCTTAGTCTTAAGCTTTTAGCAGTTAGGTGCAGTCTTCTGAATATAAGTCTCTGAGGCTGAGGGATCAAATTTCTATGTAAAATCATTCTATGTAAAATCCTCTGATAAGAATCAGTCGCTCCTGCAGATAGTAACTGAGGTCATGCTATTCCTTTCTGCCCTTCCACAGCTGTGGTGGTTGAGAATAACGTTTCTGTCCATGTCAATGAAGCATTTATCACAGCTATATCTTTGAGGGGACTTAAACGCTTGCTCTGGATTGCTCTGTTACAATGTGAAGGAAAGCACAGTCATTAGCTTAAAGGGCCTGGAGCTCTTCACCTCTCTTTGCTAAGGATCTAAGCATTAGGTAAAAGAATTTCCTTGTTTTGATCATGGCCTCCTGGCCTTGGGCTACAGAGAAATTTGAAAATGTCTTCTGATTTTAATTATGTGTCTAAGATCCAGATAGTGATCCATCACCACTTCATTAGAAATGGCAATTCTTATGGTACATTAAGGGTCCAGAGGCTGAACCAATGAATGGCTCAGTCATCCCCAAGTATCATGACAATATCAAATGACTGCTACCATCATTTTCAAGGTGGGCATTTGAAGCTCATTGGCCATGTTGGGTACCTGAAATGAATGCATCAAATGAATAACAGAAAGCACGATACAGATGTGAGTTGTGTTGTTATGGGTTGGATCCAGACTGAATTTTCCAGCACCAAAATTAAAATTTCCTGCCTCCCCAGCAGCCCACTGATCTCTACAAAATTCTCCTTCTGAGGACAGAGGACCTTAATGAATGAATGACATGAGGGGAGTCCGCACTGGGAAAGAGGAATCAGTGGAAACTGCAGATTTAGTCTGGATCCAACCCCAGCAAGGGGCTTTCAAGGCAAGTGAGAAACGGAAGTGGTTTGCCATTGCTTTCCTCTGCAGAGTCTTCCTTGGCAGTCTGGTCTCCCATCCAAGCAGTGATCCTACTTAGTTTCCAAGAGCTGACAAAATCAGGCTATACCATACTGCCTTCCCTTCCACAGTTATACATCAGCTTGAACAGGATTGTGTGGTCCAAGGATACTTAATCATTCTTTTGAAGAGATCTCACAAAGCTACAATTTCTAGGGGCGCTTGGCAGAAGGGAGAACCTAAATAGATAAAGCAACATCTGCTTGCCTCCAAACGACTGCTAGATGTCTTTTGAATTAGATTGTGTTTCCAAATATTAATGTAATTGAACAACATTACTATTCAAATTTATGTCTGCATAGTTGCCATGGCTTTTCTCCCCCCCAGTCCCAGGAAATTATCCTCTCACCAATGTTGTTTAACATCTACCTGCGCTCCCTTGCCCAGTTGGTCCAGGTGGTTGGGTTTGGGTGTAATCAATATGCGGATCGCTGCCCTGAATCCACCCCAGAGATTCTGACTGGGGCATTGGAGGCCATGGCTGGTTGGTTGCAGCAGAGCTGGTTGAAACTCAATCCAACAAAGACAGAGGTCCTGTACCTGAGTCAAGGGGGGGGGGGAGGAGTTAGGATGGGGATTGGGTGGATGGTGTGCCACTTGCTCCGGGCTAGAAGGTGGGGAGTCTGGGGGTGATTCTGGATGCCTCACTTTCTATGGAGGTCTAGGTCACCGCAGTTGCCAAGTCTGCCTTTTCCCATCTCCAGCAAATCAGGCAATTGGCCCCTTACCTCTCCCCCCAGGACTTGGCTACAGTGACCCATGCAATGGTCACTTCCAGGCTTGATTACTGTAACTTGCTTTACACAGCCATGCCCCTGAGACTGGTCCAGAAACTCCAAGTAGTCCAGAATGAGGCTACCAATTTTATTGTTTATTGTTTCTATGATTTTAATGTGATTTTATTGTAATGAGTGTTGGACTCGATTTGTTGTGATCCGCCCTGAGCCTGCTTGGGGAGGATGGAATAAAAATCCCTGTCCCGCACCGGACCCTCAGTACGTCCCGGAGGGCGAAGCTCCCTGAGAGGGAGGTTCGGGGGACAAAGAGGGTCACGGCAACCGGCAGTTGGGCTGGAGATCCGGCGGGCAGGCAGGAGTCCTTGGAGGGCCCTCCCCCCTCCCTTCTCAGAGAACGACGACTGGGGGAAGAGCAAAGACAGTCTCCTCTCCACAGCCTCCAAGGCCAGGAGGACGTGCACGGCCCCGAGTGAGAGGCAACGGGAGGAGACAAGGCTTACCAAAGGGAGCGGGTGCAGAGACACTGCAGACGATGACGGCGGGCTCCTTGGGCTTGCTGGAAGCGGCCACTCCCCTGTGCTCCCCGACTCAGGGCGGGATCACGGAGGAATTGCAGGAGGGCGGGACTAAGTGAGAACCACACAATAGGGATGATAGGAAAGGTGAAGGACAGGGGAAGAGCACAATCCGAGGCTGGGAAAGGAAAGGGGAGGGATTACCTAGGGACTGGAGGAGGATAAAAGGAGGGAAGCCAAGTGAGTCGGGGAGGATTTCGGAGGCGACTGGCTTGGCCAGTGAGAGATAACCAGAGGCGGCTGTCGACCCCAAGCAAAGGATGGAGGAGAGTGATGGAACTCCCCTACCCTTCCATATTTGAGGCTCTCGGTTCCCTCCATTACCCTCAGCAACCATGGCAAATGCCCCTCCAAAGCTAGGGGACACCCCCAGACGTGACAATCCCATAAATGAATGAATGAATAAATAAATAAATAGTCCTGCAAACTTGGGGGACCCTCCCAGTTTGAAGAAAAATCTGAAAATTGTTACATTACATTACCTACCTTCTGTGTGCTATCTCTAAGCCCAGGAGACGTGCTGGGCCCAGTTGTGGATGTGTTTTCCAGGCCCAGAAGTTGTGGAGGCCTGGAGCTGTGCCAGACCTGGGCTTGGAGTGGAAGAGAGCTGTGCCTGGACTCAGCAAAGGGCGAGGGGAGGATGAGATTCCCCCATGAGTCTTGTAGCCCCCCACTTGTAATGTTTAAAAGGCACCTTAAAGGAAAAGCAAGCTATCAAGTTGCAGCTGTTTTATAGCAACCCCTCATGTGGTTTTCAAGGCAAGAATTGAGCAGAGCTGGTTTGCCATTGGCTTCCATTGTGTAGCAATCCTGGACATGCTTGGAGGTCTCCCATCCAAGTACTAACCATGGCCAGCCCTGCATAGCTTCTGAGCTCTTACAAGATTGGGTTAGTCTGGGCTATCTAGGCTTCTTAAGAGAATACCTTAAAAAGGCACCTGACCGAACTTGATTAAAATATTGTAGGATTGCTGTAGAAAGGTGCACACAACTTAAATAATACAAAAAGGTCTTGGTGTTGTTACTGTTAAGTTTCTCTAAATTCTGACTCAGGGCATCCTGGTATTCTTTCACTTCCTCTCTTTTGAGCTGTTGTCACAGAGAACTATTTTACTCCAACCATATTTATTCCAAGAAGCTAGATGTTTCCATGTTGCTTTCTCCTTTTTTTTTTTTTTTGAGCATCTTTCTCAGTTTCTTATTTGCAGTTCACCTGGAGCAGAGGAAATGAAAAACCATTTCACACTGCCAACTGCCCAAATATATCTCTCATTTGAGTGGAAGGAGACAGAGACATTCAAAGAGCTCTGGAGCAAGCTGAACCAAGTGGGCCTTGTGGTACAGGTAGTGCTGCAGTGTCTGCTTGCTGTGGCCCAAGTCCAACCTGACCAAGCCCTACAGTGTTATCTGTACAACATAGACCACTTGGCTCAACTTACTTCTGGCTATCAGTGGCCCTCCAGGGCAGCACCCCACTTTTGTTTCTGTTACATTAAAGGGCCACTCCACCACTGCAGTTAGAAGGCATGACTTCCTATGTGTGTTCCTGGGAAAGCACTTTTGATTACACTGATCACAAATACCTCTGTTC
>NW_015168652.1:1151770-1153781 GCF_001447785.1 Gekko japonicus | reverse complement strand
CAAAAGGAAGGAAGCCCTTTTCACTCATAGCAAGTCAGGGCTAGGGTTGTCAGCTGGTGGGTGGCACCCAGCAGGAGATGGGGGAACCAGGATATGGGCCGCTGATTACATCAACAGGTCGTGCCATGGACATGACACCTTCTTTTCCCTTCACTTCCCCCCTGCTGTCTTAACGAGCAGTAAGGGTCAGGGGCTTGCCAGCGGGAGGTCTCCCACTATACCAGGAGACCTAGCAACCTTTGTCAGAGCTCACCACTAACTGCAAATGCTGGGATCATGCTCCATTTAGTTATATGAGTGGTTCCTGATGGTAGTGAAGCATAGGGATCCCAATTCTAGCTTGGAAAATTCCTGGAGGTTTGGAGGTAGTCCCCGGGAGAGTGGAGTTTGGGGAGGAGAGGGAGCTCAGTGGGTGTGTGATGCCATAGAGGCTGCCCTTTGATACAGGGTTGCCAACATCCAAGTCCAGCCTGCAGTTCACCTGGAATCAATACTCCCTCTAAGCTGTGGAGTCTTGTGAGCAAAAAATCTACTTTGTGAGCTGCTGGCATTAAAGTTGTGAGCAAGCAATCTGGCTACTGCATACATTTGTTTGCTCTGGAGCCATCCTTCCTGCGCTAAGACAAAAATGTGCGAGCCAGAGGCTAAAACACAGTGAGCTAGCTCATGCTAACTCGGCTTGGAACACTGCCTGGAATCACAACTGCTCTCCACACTACAGAGATCGGTTCCCCTGAAGAAAATGGCAGCTTCAGAGGGTGGACTCTATAATATCACGTCTCTGCTGAGTTGCCTCCCCTCCTCAGGCTCCATCCTCAAATCTCCAGGAATCTCCCAGCCCAGAGTTATCAACTCTCCCTTTAAAGCTGCCGTTTCCCCTCAGGGAACTGACCTCTGTGTCTGGAGACCAGTCATAATTCTGGGAGAATTCCAGTCCGTAGGACCGTACCTGGAAGTGGGCAACACTAATGGTGCACAGTATCATTCAGATTCAGGGTTATAGACCCCAAATATATTCGGCATACCCAAATATTCCCAAATACCAATATCGACATTTATTTATTTTTTTTATTTATTTATTTAATTCCATTTCTACCCCGCCCTCCCTGCATGCAGGCTCAGGGCGGCTTACAAGGCACAAGTGCTATAAAACCAAATACATTAAAAACAACATAAGTTAAACAATTCACAACTCACAAGATACATGGAGGACTAAACTTACACTTTCTCCATTACATGACAGGAAGAGGTCCAAGATTGAAATCAGAAGGGAGAGGGGCGGCCTAAGCCATGTTGTTCCACTTTCTCATAGGCCTACCCTGACAGTCCTGCTTCCGCATACATGCGGTGGTGGTAGTGGCGGCGGCGGCCCCTATTCAAAAGCCTGGCGGAAGAGCTCCGTCTTACAGGCTCTGCGGAACTGTAAAAGGTCCCGCAGAGCCCTGATCTCCTCTGGGAGCTCATTCCACCAGATAGGGGCCGCCACCGAAAAGGACCTGGCCCTTGTGGTAGCTAGCCTAGCCTCTTTTGGGCCCGGGGTCACTAAACGGTGCTGTGACCCCGACCGAAGTGCTCTTTGGGGCCTATATGGGGAAAGGCGGTCCCTCAGGTATGTCGGACCCTGGCCATGTAGGGCTTTAAAGGTAAGCACCAGCACTTTGAACCGAATCCGGTATGCTATAGGCAGCCAGTGCAGTGCCTGCAGCACAGGTTGGATGTGTTCCCATTTCGGGGCACCCACCAACAACCTGGCCGCCGCATTCTGCACCAGCTGCAGCCTCCGAATTTGAGACAAAGGCAGCCCCATGTAGAGAGCGTTACAGTAGTCCTTAATGCTGAGAACAGACTTAAAGGGAATGAAAGTCAGGCAGACTTGGGCAGCTTCACACGGGAGGAAGGGGGCAGGCACCCCATTGCAGAATAGGGTCTCCAGGTCTGGGTTGGAAAATACCTGGAGACTTTTGGGGGTGGAGCCAGGAGAGGGCGGGGTTTGGGGAGGGGCGGGGCGGGG
>NW_015168652.1:1115007-1149519 GCF_001447785.1 Gekko japonicus | reverse complement strand
ATATTTGGCTGCAGTAACAAAAAAACATAAAACCCTCCTACACCCAGTCATCCACACTACTTACAACCAATCAGACTTCACTCTCCTCACATCCATAGCAGGCTACTCATTCACTCATTCATCCATGCATCCAGACAAAATTCACACAACGATGGTGTTCGGCGGTCAGAGACCGTCCTGATAGTTCAAAACCACCAGCAGCAGCAGGGGGCAAAGAAGGGGCCGTCCTGATGGTACAAGGCCACCACCAACACCAGCCGGAGGCAATAAAGAGGCACTATTCGCCCAACTGCATAAGGATCTTCGCCTCTTAAACTTGGGCGTGCTTTCCACAGTTCTCCACAAGGGTGTGCTGTTCCCCAGTCCTCCACAAGGGGCCCCAGCAGTTCTTTCAGCACCAGGCTCAGCCCCGCCGCCGACCTCCGTCCCAAACCAGTCCAACCTCGGGGCTTTACCGGTGCACACCGGGCAGTCTGGAATGGGCCCACAAGCTCGTCCCAGCCTCGTCCTCGTCCCCGCTGACTCTCCCTGCCAGCTCCACTGCCTCCCGATCGGCTCCGCCGACTCCTTCGCCTCTCCGTTCCAGGCTGCCGCTCCCGGAATGGCCGCCCAGCTGACAGGCCTCCAGTTCCCCTGCAACCGCTCCGATGGCACCGAGTGGCCCCCCGCTGCGCCGCGGCACCCTCTGGTAGGTCAGACTTGATGTTCCCGGGCCAGTGGTCCTGGGCCGGCGGTCCCGGTCCGCTCCGGTCCGCCCCAAGGGGAGGCAGGCAGATATTCAAGACAGCCCAAAGGGGCCTCAAATATAGAAAAGAGGCTCCCGCCAGGGCCGCCGCCAGGGCCGCCGCGTTGCTCTGCAAATCCCCTGGCCCAAACGACCCCACGCTGTCGGCCAGATAGCCTGTGTGCACTCCGGGTCGCGGTTCCAACGCCGCAAGTTGTAACGATAGGCCACGCCGGAGGGGGGGAAAATACAGCACAGCGCTCCCACTTATCCCGCTCGTTGCCCTTCCCCGCATACTTCACACAAGTAAGAAGGTAGAAGCAGGGTAGTGAACCGAGAGTTCCGTGTCCAGGGAATAGAGCAGGCAGGCTAAAATCCCTCTTAACGCGGAGAAGCTGGAACGCCTGCCGCCGCTGCCGCCGCCATCTTGCATTGGTATTCAGGATATATTCAGGATTCCTGAATATCTTCAGCTCCACTGTACCCTATGGGGCCATTGTAGTCAATGGCAAATCTCATAGGGTACATTCAGTGGGCTGGGGAGAGGGGGGTTTGAGACAGAGGCACCATATTTGCAGTGTACTTGCTGGAGCCTCTCCCCAAAGAACCCTCACATTCCAAAAAGATTGGACCAGGGGATCCAATTCTATTGGCACCAAAACAGGGTACCCCCATCCTCCCTTGTTTCCAATGGTGGGGAAAAAATTAGCAAGGCAGGCAACATTAACAAGTCCAGCAGTCAGACTCTCCCAGAGAATCTCTGCAGTGGAAAGTGAAGTCTGGGGAGGGGGCATGATTTCAAGGCCAGCAGCAGAACCAGTGCAATATGCCCAGCAGAACCAGAGAGAGGGGGTTGTGTGTCTGTCCACCCTGATCCTCCTCTCTCAGTAGCAGTATAAACACTTGCTATCACTGCCTCAGTGGAGGAGCCTTAGCCTAGGAGCTGCAGCTGCCCTTCATCTCAGGCTCTCCCTTTCCTACCTCCTGCAAAGAAGACTGTTCAGTTAGAATCATTATTTATGGTGCTCCTGTGGGTTTTGCTGGTTTCTTTCTGTTTGGCATTATTTCCATCAAGATGAAGAACAGATTTTGTGCTGCTGTTTTAATTTCAGCATGCAATTTTGGTTTGGGGTGGCACTGGTAACTTCTTGTGTGGGTACCACTTTCAACATCGCCCTGTGCTGCACTGCCTGCTACCAGGGTTATGTAGAGGTATTTTGGTGTAGGTGGATTCTGGCAGTGGGGAGATTGGTGGGGTATTTCTTTGCCAATCAAAATGCTTAATGTCCCTGCTACTGTTTTCTAGTCTTGTTTTAATTTTGGGAAGAGTGTTTCACCCCAGTTTCCCAGCACAGACTGAGAGGCACCAGTATGTGCTCTCTTAACTCACCCTCAGATTCCAGGGCTGGGTAGCTGAACAGTTGCAAGTTGACGTTCAGGAAGACCAACTGCTCAACTGTCTGGAGGAGTAGGTATGAGTGATATGGGCTGACAAAGTTGCCCACATGGGGGAAAATGCGCTCACTCTGCGTGCTTGTTGAAGGAAAATGAGAGAAGCCTCTGGGCCATGGCAGAGATGTCCAGTGAGACAGCCTCCTTCATGGCCCAGGTCAGTGGGCAGGTGGTCTGGGGCTCATAGGGCTCCAAAAAGTACTTCCTTACCATCGCAGCCACTGTGTCCACTCTCATGGGCCTGCTGCTCCCAGAGGGGCCAAACATCTGCCCGATGACAGGCATCTCAACAGTTATGGCAGGAGACTCGGGGTGGGGGTGGGTGGGGACAGACACTGCCTAAAGGGAAAGGGAAGATGAACAGCAGCAGAGCTGCTTCGCCCCCCCCCCCAAACTTGCACCAATATGCCCCTCTTGGCCTGCATGCGCTTAACTCGCCAGAAGAGCTTGTCTCTCCAGTGATTGAACTGTTCGGCCTTGTTTGGTGACCCCGGCATTGATGTGCAGATCAGACATGCTTACCAACATGTAGACATTCTGCTCAGTGAGAGGCTGAAAGCAGTCCTTGAGTCCTTCTTGCAGCCTTCTCACCAGTGTGTGAACTGCTGGAACCAAGTCTGCACATCCCGCACTGGGCTCCAGAAATGAGGCCAAGTCCTCATGAGCCACGTGCATATGGAAATGACCAGAGTCAGACTTGCCATGTCAGATGAGAGCATCTCTGTGTAGCTCTTAAAGAAGACTGAAATGTTACTCCTATAATCCACTAGAGAGCAACTGAGCCAGCAACGTGAGATAGAGAGCACTTGCCAGCCAATTTGAAATAAGAAGGCTTCTAGCCAGATAAAAGAATAAAAAAAAAGGACTGGTTGCTACTATTAAGAAATTAATTAACTGGCTTGCTCCTAGTACAAATACTTGAAATGGAACTGGATAATTTGAAAAAGAAGTTAATCTGCAATAATTTAAAGAAAATAAAAAAGATGTTAATGCTGCTACTATTTGAAGGAAGCAAAAGAAGTATTTAAACTGTATCAAGAGGCTGACACCTTCTAACATAACAGGACTACTCCTGAGGAAGATTGTTGAAATGAGTATGAGTATAAAACTGGGTGCTCATAGAGGATTTTGGACTTTTTATTGAATATGCCCTCGTGTGCGAAAGAAAATACTTGAAATGGAACTGGATAATTTGAAAAAGAAGTTAATCTGCAATAATTTAAAGAAAATAAAAAAGATGTTAATGCTGCTACTATTTGAAGTTACTGCTGCTACTATTTGAAGGAAGCAAAAGAAGTATTTAAACTGTATCAAGAGGCTGACACCTGGGGGGCGGAGCTTGGCGCTCGGAGATGGTAGACGTGTAAAGGAGCAGCTCCTCCACTCAGCCCTCTAAAATTATATCACCAACCTTCAAAAACAACGTTACTGTGCCAGAAAATCAAATGGGAAGAACAGGAACACTCAGAGCGGCCAAAATCGCGGCCAAAACTCAGCAGTTAACGAAATATTTGGCAAAAGTATCGAAGTACGACTTCCTACAAACAATCCAGCGCTTGGAAACCTCCATTTCGGAGCAAATTAAGCAAGCAGTCCAACCGATCAAAGATGAGCTGAAAAGCATTACTGATACGCTCGCAGAAGTTTCACAAGCAGCAGAAACGGCCCTGGAAGCGGCAATTACGGCCCAAGGCGAAATACAAAGCCTGCAACAGTCAGAAGACTGGGCTGCATCTAAAATAATGACACTTGAAAATAAACTTCGGGAACCCAATCTGAAATTCCGCAACGTGCCCGAAGAAGCAGAAGGTGAGACAGAGCTTAAAACTTTTATCGCTTCGTGGCTAGCACGACTTTTGCACCTAGAGGACGATGTGGCCCCTTACATAGACAAGGCCTACCGTGTCGGCCCTGCCTTACGTAAAAACGCTAAATATCCTCGGGATATCCTAGCAAGCTTCCCCGACAGCCGGACAAGGGACCGCATCCTTAAACTGGCGAGGGAAAACAGAGGACTTACCTTCCGCAACGAGAAAATCGCGGTTCTACTAGATCTCTCTCAAGAGACACTGAACCATAGACGACAGCTCCGGCCCATAACTCAAAAGCTGCAGGACCGCAAGCTTCGTTATCGGTGGTCCTCCCCCACTGAAATCCTAATTATCCACCAAGGTCAACGATTGACGGCCAACGACCTAGACTCTGGAGTCAAACTACTAACATCCTTGGGCATTGACCCGGACCTACCCCACTCATCGCCGCAGCTGAACAATCGCTCCACTGGTGAATCGACTGGGCCTCTCATCAATGGCCGTTGGCAACGCATTCATCGCTGATCCCCCCACACACAGCGCCCTGAATTCTGGTGCATGTTCGCGTTTTCCCGGAGAAGTGAACGAACGTCTGAGTATTTTAAAATACTTTCGGGGCTTTTCTTTCTCCTAAGTTAGAACAGTGACATTAAATTGCTTGATTTATGTATTCTATATTAAATCCTGCGAGGAGGAAGTACATTTATATTCTGTGTTCAGATTTGATTTCCCAATTGATCTTATTATATTAACATTTTAAGGTGCAGCTAACCCATTTTATTTGTTACTCTTGATATCATTCCATATCTTTAATAATTTTTTACTATTATTATTTTTATTTTTATATAACTGTAAACATTTAAATTTAAAGAGTATGAAAATGCTATATTAATTCATCCTTATGGCCTTTTGTTGCACAAGTCTAAAACAATATTTTATGAAGAATTCATTAGTGCAGCGGTGAAGAAAACCTACTTAAGTTAATGACTTTTTTATTTTCTTTAATTTTTTATTTAAAAATAATCCATTTGATTTCATTTATAGATATATATCTTTTTAAGTTTTATTTTAATGTTTTCTTTTTGTTTTAAAAGAATAATTTAACAAGGTATTTAATTTATTTCTGAAAGAAAATCGTAATATAGAAATATTTATATAGAACTGGTGATGCAAACCGACTTAAGTTACAATTAGTTTTGAAAGTGGTATAAGTGCAGCTAACTTATCCAAGATATGGTTCTTGTATATGCTAAAAGTATTATTTTTATGTTATATCATTTAAAGCAATGGTGAAGAAAACCTAAGTTGAAGAACTTTTATTTCTGTTATTGTTTGAAGAACTTTTTTTCCTGTTATTATTTGGCATTCCCCCCCCCCTTTTTTATTATTAGAAATTGGCTAAATGGCTTAATTTCATTAAACGGCTTAAGTATAAGCCTACGGTTTCTGCGTCTATAAAAAGAAGTATTTATAGTTGAACTTGTTATAACAATGGTGCAGAAAATTTGCCTAAATTGATAACTTTGCCATTTTGGGTATAAAAGGCATTTTTTTTTTTTATTTTAAGACTGCAAAAATAGAAGGTTGCTTGATGACATGAATTGTAATTGTTAAAATAGAGGGTGAGGTGGTAGGATGACAATTCTTTACTCCCCCCCTTGCATCCCTTGATATAAAATATTAAAACTACTATAACCATAGTGAGCCTGAATTTTCCAGGCCCACAAGCTTTCAGCCCTGTAAATACAGGGCTAGCTTGACTGCATTTTTCCTTGTTTACAAGGATTGTTAACTTTTAAGTTTGAGCCATGAAGGTATCTTATCCCCCATGGCAATTATTGTTAAATTTTCCACCACCACAACTATTATATTGGAAGAGTGTGCACAATCCATCAAAACCTATTATATTTATAGCAATATCAGGAAAGTTAATCTTCAACCTCGCCATTAGATAATGGGAGACCCATTACGAATATATTCTTTGAACTGTAGGGGTCTGAACGATAATATTAAAGTTAAGCGTATATCAACTTCATTAGCCAAATTGCACCCCGACATTTTATTTCTCCAAGAGACCCACAAAAAATCAACCGATCGCCCAATATTTCGACATAAGTGGTTCGTCTCTCAATATCAAGCCAAAGGCTCGTCTTCCTCCCGCGGGGTTGCCATTTTGATTTCGAAAAACGTACAATTCCAATACTTAGCACAAAAAGTTGACCCTGGAGGCCGTTATATCTTTCTAAAAGGCCTAGTAAACAATGTCTTAGTAACCTTGGCATCAATTTACGCCCCCAATGTCAATCAAGAAACTTTTTTAAATGAGACATTGGCGCTTCTAGATTCCTTTCAAGAAGGACACATTCTAATCGGAGGAGACCTAAATTTGGTCTCAGACAAATACTGGGACAAATCCTACAACCCAAACTTAAAGAAATACAGTCCAAATAAATCAAATACCTTCTTGAAGAATCTAATAACGAAATATCATTTAAGTGATATCTGGCAAGCTCAACACCCGGGCACTAAAGACTATACTTTTTACTCCACAAGTCACAATACTTTTTCTAGGATAGATTATATCCTGGTTTCTAACACCCTAATCAATAAGACACTATCGTCAGATATTGGGCTCAGAACACTGTCGGACCACGCCTGGACGGAATGCATCATAACTTTAACAATGGAAAAACAGACATCAAGGCACTGGACTCTTAACAAAAACATTTTATTTAATCAAAAAATCTGCGAGGAAATAGAGCAATCTTTATTGGAATATTTCCAGTTAAACTCGTCCTGTGGTGTGTCGGTGCCAATGGTCTGGGACGCAATGAAGGCTGTGATAAGGGGCAAAATAATATCCATCACGTCGGCCTATAACAAACAAAAACATAAATTAGAACAAGATATTAAAGATAAAATCAGGAAACTGGAAAGTATACACAAAATCTCTGGCTCAAAAAAGGCATATAAAAACCTTTTAGTGGAAAGACAGAAATTAGAATCACTTGACATCTTAAAAATACAAAAACAACTTTTGATTCTCAAACAAAAGTATTGGTTTCGCCACCCTCGCTCTACCAAACTTCTAACGTGGAAACTCAAAACCAGACAAGCACTAAATAACGTTAACACACTGAAAGACGAGGATGGCAATTCCAAAACTGCAACCAAAGACATCTTAGCAATATTTGAAAAATACTATAAACAATTGTACGCTACCGACAATCCTTCCCCTACATCAATTACCCAATATTTGGAATCAACAGATCTGATAAAAAAATTATCTCCTACCCATAGAGCACAAATGGAAGACTCAATAACTACTGAAGAACTACTTAGAGCCATTAAGCAAGTAAAGTCGAACAAGACCCCCGGGAGAGATGGCCTCCCGGCTGAATTTTATAAAACATTTGCTAATGTACTGGGAAGCCACTTCCTGGAAGTCTGCAATACTATTTTTATGAGCGGATCATACCCTAATTCGTGGTCCCAATCTAAGATAATAGTCCTTCCAAAAAAAGGCAAAGATAGTATCACAGCACAAACCTTCCGCCCTATCTCGCTATTAAATAGCGACTATAAAATTTTTGCTACGGTCATGACGAATAGGCTGAATTCTTTTATTGGACAGTACGTCAATATAAATCAGACGGGCTTTATTCCCGCTAGGGACATCTCCGACAATGTACGGAAAACCTTAGGAATGATTACATATTGCAAACAACGACTATCAGATACATGCATTTTGGCCTTAGACATAGAAAAGGCCTTCGATAAAGTGGAGCCCATTTTTTTATTTGAAACCATCAAACAAATGAATTTTGGCCCAAAATTTCAGAATATTATTTCAGCTTTATATAAATCTCCTACAGCTCAACTATATGTCAACAACCTTACATCTGAAGATTTCATATTATCTAGAGGCACCCGACAAGGGTGCCCTTTATCCCCTCTTCTTTTTGCTCTTGTTATAGAATCGCTTGCCTCTAAGATACGCCTCCAAGACACAATCCCAGGAATTGCTATTAACCAACATGTCTTTAAAATAAGTCTCTTTGCGGACGACTTCGTAGTTTATATACAACACCCCAAATCGTCTCTTCTAGCACTAGATAGCCTTCTTTCTGATTATGCAATAGTTTCTGGACTTTGTGTCAACCAAACAAAAACGACAATATATCCGATTAATTTGACCCCATCAACCGAAAAATTTATCAAATCCAGATTTAACTATCAATGGATAACTCACTCATGGTCCTATCTAGGAATTAAAATTCCTAAAGACCTGAAAAATCTATTTAATGTTAATTATGGAGAAACCATTGAACAAATTAAAAATAAACTTTCACAATGGCACAATTTAAAATTAACATGGCTCGAAAGAATCCATTCCATCAAAACCTTCATCTTTCCCAAATTACTATATCTTTTTCGAACACTACCAATGCCAATACCAACACAACGTTTCCGCCAATGGCAGGCACACTGGAACAAATTTATATGGAGTTTTTGCAACCCCAGAATCAAATTTAGCACAATGCGACGACCACCCTGTATAGGGGGGATGGCGCTTCCAGACATTAAACTGTACTATACAGCAGCAATTCTGGCAAATGTAGTGAAACTTTTAACATCAAACCGCCACCCTGAATGGGTAGCATTGGAAGAGTACTACTTGAGAGGAAAACCCTTACAAGTAGCGCTATGGGATGATACACTAACCCAACAATCATACGTAAACGAACATCCATTTCTTCAGACATTAATGAAAACATGGAAATCTTACAAACCTTACCTAGCCCCAGGGAGATCTCTAGCCTCAACATATATGGGACAAACATGGTTTTACCCCGCTTATGGACTCAACTCCTTTTCCAAATGGAAAAAAGCTAACCTTCATATTTTATACGATTTGACTAAAAATGGAAAGCTATTGGAAAAATCTAAATTAGAGGCCAGAACCAAAACAGACTTACCATGGCTTGAATATTTCCAGCTGAAAAATTTATTTTCACGCCCGCAACTCAAAGAAACATCCGCAAGACAACTTACTGAGTTTGAGAACTTAACAATTTCTAAAAACATCAAAACTACTGGACTTATCTCAAAATTATATAAGATTTTAATAGATCCATCTCCCCACTCATTACCCTCATATACAGAATCATGGTCTGCTGATCTACAAACTACCCTGACGGAAACTTTCTGGGAAAATGTTTGGGCATCTTATGCGGCAACAACCCGATCTATCAATGTTCAACAACAAAACATTAAAATTATAGCCCGATGGTACTATACTCCAGTAAAATTACATAAAATGAATAAAAAAATATCCCCAATGTGTTGGAAAAACTGTGGTGAGCTTGGTACCTACCTTCACTGTTGGTGGGGATGCCCCATAATTCAATCCTTCTGGAAGCAAGTATTATCTGAAATAAAGAAATTAACAGGATATGAGGTTCCTTTTACTCCAGAAGTCATATTATTAAATAATTTTAAAGAGGTACAGCTAACACAATACGGTAAAGAACTTTTTACTTTACTTTTATCTGCAGCAAAATCGACAATCGCTGCAAATTGGAAACAATCAGCCCACCTTAATTTACGAACCTGGTATTCAAATGTATGGAACCATCTATTGATGGATAGAATCTCAGACAGGCTTGAAGCTCAAGAAACCAATTATAAACCAGACTCCTTTTTTGGCCGTTGGCACCCTATATTGGAAAACCTAGAACAAATTTTAGAAAACGTTAATGTTTCTCAGCACACTCAATACTACTCTTTTATTAGACAAAGTTGGTTATTGTAACGTACAAATGAAGTTATTTAATATATTGTCAATGTTAAGTGGTGAATCTTATATTTAAACCTTGTGAAAATGTTGACAAATATTGTTGATTGTTGTATTTGATTGTTTTTATTCAATAAAAAGTTTATAAAAAAAAAAAAAAAAATATCAAGAGGCTGACACCTTCTAACATAACAGGACTACTCCTGAGGAAGATTGTTGAAATGAGTATAAAACTGGGTGCTCATAGAGGATTTTGGACTTTTTCTTGAATATGTTAGAATTTCCTGAGCTACATTGCATAAGTTTTTATTATTAGATGTTATTGTCAATTTCACCACCAAGTACTTGAGCATGGCACAGGTGGAGTTCCAGTGAGTGCCTACACAACTAATCAGGCAGTGCACCAGCAAGCCTATCAGTGCCTGCTTCTTGCGCAGCAGATAGGTGTCCTTCGTACTGCGAGAGAAGTCACCCACAATGTACCGGTATTTCTAGAGGATATGCCTGAACTTGTGGGTTGCAACGTCTAAACTGGAATTCTCTGCAGAACCCAGTCATGCAGAAAAGAAGACTGCATTATATAATTCATTTATAATAATTTCTTGGGAAGTGTTGAAACTCTACAGGTCTAGAAGACATTTGAAATTGATGCATCACCATGTGGCAATTATGTGGCATATTCTGACAAGTAGGTAATCAAGCTTTTGGAAGGATGCATAATTACACCTACCACCCATTTCCCAAACCTGATGGCAAGTTGATTTTAACATAAGGGGAGCGGTGGCGCAGTGGCTAAATCCCCTGCGTAACTATAACATCTGAACTGCCAAGCTTTGTCAGTTCTAGCCATGTGCTGGTGTGAGCAACCAAGCCTTGTCCGTAGCTCATCGTCTACCCAGTGATTTGAAAGCTTCAGCAAGTAGATAAATTGGGGACCACCCGTAAGGGGGTGGGCACACCACTCCCCTTGGGAGGTGTTAGCTGCCAAGACTGGCATCTGCGGTGGGGCAAGATCAAAAGTGGGAAAAATCTGTTTCAGCATTCCCTGCAGTGGAGCGAATCGGCCAGGCGTGGCAGTGTGGCAGTGCGACATCAAGAACCCTGACGTCATCAGCCAGCCTACAGAATATATGCCGTCGGAACATGACTGATACAGCCTGCGGACGGATCCTCCAGCTACAATGTGTGTGTGATTAAATATTGTATGTTGTTTTCCCTATCCCCCATGAATATTGTTAGTCCATTGTCTCCTTGAGTAACTGTAAATCGCTCTGAGCCCACATGAGTGGGAAAAAGCGATCAATAAATTGAAATATTATTATTATTATTATTATTATTATTATTGTTATTGAAAAGACAGGCAATATTTTCTTTTAATGGGATGACCTCATTTCAGCTTGTGACTTTAATTTTGTCATAAGCTGGCCCATGGCTTTTGTTCAGAGATTGTCAACCCTGCCATTACTGAATGAAGTGTTGATGCATTTAGGGCCCATAGCTCACCATACACATCACATTACTTACATTTAGATACACACATGGAGGTACTGAAATATATTAAATAAATCTGAAGTTTTAAGAGGGCAGCAGCAGATATCCAGTGGATTAAAAAAAATGGGGGGGGGTTGGCACCTTCAGTGGCTCCTCTTAAACTGAAAATGGGTGGGGATAGGCCTGCAAACTAAAAATTCTCTCACATTGCCTATGGCCTACTTAAGTATTCTGTGAAAAGGAGGAATACATGAAGTTGCCTCCTCTTGAATACTCGGGATCTGTGTCGATGGGTATACAATGAGGATGCTCTACTAGATAACATACTAATAACTCAGTCAAAATCTGTACCATGGTACCAAAGGATAAAGAAAGATCATTCAAGAGCATCCTATTTGACAGATATTGCAGTAAACAGTTTAAGAGCGGCATTTACCACACTTCGTTTTCAGTCTGTGCCCACTGAATTACTGTCTGGAAGATATTCCAATAAACCATAGAAACAACACATGTTTGTATGCAGAACCTTTGTGGAAGATCTATTTCACTATATAATGATTTGTCCTTTATATTCGGACCTTAGAAGCAGATTCCTATCTGGAATTTTAAGACAAGTGCACAATTTATCTGACAGCAAAAAAACTGAGCTTTCTCTTGTCCGATATGAACCCCTTGGTCTCACGCAAAGTACTGCTTTTTGCACTTGCAGCTAGGAAAGTCAGATCAAAGGTGGCTCTTAGTAATGTCTCATAACGAGTTATAAAGTATTGATACCATGCTATTAAAATTCCAGACTGTTGTAATCCTGACATTTTAGCTGCACATTTTAGTTGTATGATTGAGAAGAAGAAGAAGAAGAGATTGGATTTATACCCCGCCCTTCACTACCCAAAGGAGGTGTGGTGGCTCAAGTGGTTAAGACGCTGAACTGCAGGCTGTGGAAGGTCAGTAGTTCAGCAGTTCGAGACCCGGGTGCCGCATGATGGAGTGAGCTCCCATCTCTAGTTCCAGCTCCTGCCAACCTAGCAGTTCGAAAGCAAGAAATTGCAAGTAGATAAATAGGTACCACTTCAGTGGGAAGGTAACAGCGTTCCGTGCGCCTTGGTGTTTAGTCATACCTTTACCTTTACTCACTACCCAAAGGTGTCTCAGAGCGGCTTACAAACTCCTTTCCCTTCCTCTCCCCACAACAGACACCCTGTGAGGTAGGTGGGGCTGAGAGAGCTCTTGACAGAAAGTGCCCTTTTTCAAGAACAGCTCTTATCAGAACTACAGCTTGCCCAAGGTCATCCAGCCAGGTGCAAGTGGAGGAGTGGGGAATCAAACCTGGTTCTCCCAGATTAGAGTCCGCGCACTTAACCACTACACCAAACAGGTTTTATCCTGAATGCAATGTTTTAAATTATAAGTATTATTTGAATGTAATCTTGTATTGTATTGTAATGGCCAATGGCCATATACAATAAATCTAATCTACACACATGAAGTTGCCTTATTCTGAGTCAGATCATTAGTCTATCGAGTCAGTATTGTCCATTCTGACGGACATGATCTCAGATGGGATGGATGAAGGGATGGATGGGGTTTGAGGACCTGCTTCCCTGTTCAGCTGTCTAACTTTATTTGCCAGTTGAATGACCCTGTGGCCAATCCACTGCATACTTGCCATTCACACCCCCTCAAAAGCTCTAGCAAACAGGCAGGCCTTGCAGCACCTGCTGAAGTTCTCCAGGGAGAGGCCCCCCCTCACCTCTTCAGGGAGCCCATTCCACAGACTGGGAGCCATGATGGAAAAGGCCCAGGTTCTGGGCCACCCTGAGTGGTGGGATAGCCAACAGATGGCTGCCTGATGATGATTGCTGGTGTGCAGGGACATATGGAGGGAGACAGTCCTTCATATGTGTGGGTCCCAGATTGTGAAGGGCTTTAAAGGTCATAACCAGCACCTTGAATTGAACTCAAAAGCAGACTGGCAACCAATGTTTAAAATGGGCAACGTATGTTCCCAGCAGCTAGCCCCTGACAATAGTTGGGCTGCTGCATTCTGGACCAATTCTAATTTCCAGGTTGTCTTCAAGGGCAGCCCCACGTAGAGCACATTGTCGTAATCTAACCATGAAGCATGGATCAACATGGCCATCTCAACTGAGTCTAGGTAAGTAGAGAGTTGTCATTTCAAATGTAGCTAATAGAACACACTCCTGGCCACCTTGCCAACCTGCTTTTTAAACATCAAAACACTCCCAAAGCTCTTTATCTGCTCTGGAAAAGTTGACATCATTCTATCTAGGACAAGTGGATCCAGTACCTCTAGAATATCAACCTCCCCAATCTGCATTACCACATCTGGATTCAGATTCAGTTTGTTCTACTTTAACCACCTGACCACAGCCTCAAAGCACTGATTCAGAACCCAGACAGTGGTATCTGGAGGCTTGGATAATGAAATATAGAGCTGGGTATCATCTGCATATTGGTGAGACCCAAGCACAAAGCTCTGGACAATCATATTCAGTGAGGGAGAAGTGGGGGCCACACACGAATTCATGGCTTGGAGTGCAGGTCCATGCATGGCCTCCCCACACTTCTCCCTCAAAGCATTTAAATGGACCCTTTAAATGCTTTGGAGGAGAAGCAGGGGCTGCGCACCTGCACTCCAACCCATGAATTGGCAGCTTGGAGTGCAGGCTCGTGCGCCTTCCTCCCAAAAGTTGTGGGGCCTTGGGAGGAAGTCAGGGGTGGGCCCCAGGAGGCCCCACCATAGCTACTGACCTGATCACAGCTGAGGGCCAAATATTCTTTGCCTGCAGGGTGGGACTTAAGTATTATCAGGTTATGAACCACTTTGAACAATTGAGCTGGATGAGAGTCTGCCGATGCAATGGTGGCAGAGAAGGTCTTTGCTGCCATCACCACCAGTTCATAGGTCTGTAAATGAATTTTGTGACATACTCTGTCTGATTCATCCTGAATCTTCTGCCAATGTCACTCTAGTCCTCTTCTATTCCACATCATGTCTCCAGCTCTCTGGTATACCAAGGATCTGGTGGCCTCACAGAGCATGGAAGTGGACACCAAGAAAGAACTTTGTTTATGGCTCCAGTCAGCCCATCATTCCATGCGGGCTATCATTTCATGGGTTGCCACAATTCTGCTGGCAGCAAAACATTTTTGGCTCCTGTCACCATTGCTACCTACCACTCAGCTGAACATGGGAGGAAAATGGATGAAAAAATGGAGGTGGGGTGGTTGGTATTCCTGATGTAATGATGCAACTCAGAGGTCATTTCGGGGGGGAACGCGGGGGAACACAGTTCCCCCAGGTGAGGTGCAGGGGGGCGGGGCACACGATAAAGCCCCGTCCCCTGCTTCTGGCCGCCCCGCTTCCAGCCCTCATTCAGCCAGGAGGAGGCAGGAGAAGAGGGAGGGTAAGCTGCTTCCTCCCCGCCTCTCCCCACCCCTGCCTGCCTGGGGCCAGGGAGGGCCTTGGCGGGGCTTCCTCGCACTTCCACCGGCCTTGCAGGTCCACCACCAGGCCCCTGATGTCAGGGGGTGTGGCATATGCTAATGAGTTATGCTAATGAGTTCCCCTAGCTTTTTCTACAAAATGACCCCTGATGCAACTCATGATGTGACCCAGAAGTGATGTCATCATATTGAGTTATGCTTTTGCATTCTCCCGAAATTCTATGATCACCCCTAGCTCAATGATGTCACTTCTGGGTTGCTCCCAAGTTGTGTCATCACATGAGGGACACTGATCATTCCCTCTCACACACAGTGAAAGTCCCCATCTCCCTACTACCAGACAATGCCAGGCATCCTAACCCATTATGCCACTATGCTGGGAGCAGGACCGGCCCCATCCATAAGGCATATCAGATGGTGTTCAACAAATCTCCTAGATTAAACTTGGAACCAAGGGAAATGTATTGCTCTAGTATCTCTTTCTCTCCAGTTATTCCCACACCCTGCATCCAAACCCTGTCAGATTTCAATGTTGTTTCTCATTTGTGCTAACCAAGACAATAGATAAGGATACCAGGTCCTCCTCCTAAGGAAATACAGGACCTGATGTCTTGTTTGATTCTGAGCCACAATGCAACATAAAGTTTTCTAGGGCACTGTTAACTTTTAAGCAGTCGTTCTACACTTATGGCCTAGTAAATATCGAATTGCAGGCATCCCACCATCCCCTTTGCCCAGTGTGTCAGGGTTCACAGATGGGAATATGCTTTCTTTCTTTCCCTGCCTTTTGCACTTTCCCTGCAGCTTACATTATTATCCTCTCCTATATTTTATCCTTAAAACTTCCCAAGCAAGCCCAATTTCATCAAATCTCAGAAGCTAAGGAGGGTTGACTGTGGTTAGTACTTGGATGGGAGACAAATACCAAGTTGGGAGGAGGACATAGGCAGGCTTTATTCAGCCACCTCTCTGAATATCCTCCAGGCCCCCAGTAGGGGTCAGTCACCAGAGGTCAACATGACTTTCTGTTGGGTATTACAAGTTGAAAACACTCAGTATATCTGGGGTTAAATGTTTGTTTGTGTTACTCACAGGAAGTCACATGTTTCTCATGTAACCAATGTTTTTTAGATGTATAAAGCCCGGGAATTTTCTCCCTGATCTAGGAATTTGATTGGGACTAAAGTGTCAAGGTCTATTACCATTTTATGGCTTCTCTTCCCGTCTTTGTTTGGTGTTCTGAAGAAGAAGAAGAAGAGTAGCCATAATCACTCTCTTCTAGTTTTGTCTTTGTAGAGTAAGGATGTAGCCGATTATGCTCTGTTGTTATTTTCACCCCAGTTACCCTTCCCTTGCTAGAATTTACTAAAAACTTTATATTTTAATCACACATGGACTCTCAGTCTGAATTATTTTACTCTGGCTCTGCTGGACTACCTCACTGTCACCCAACACTTTCAAACGCAGACACACACACACACACAAATACCACCCCCCAAAAAACTTTTTTTAAAACTTCCCTGTGAAGAAGGCTAGGCTGAGGGTGTGTGACTGGTCCAAGATCACTCAGCAAGCTTCCATGGCAGAGAGGGGATTCAAACCTGGGTCTTCCAGATTTGATCTCTTACACTGGGGCTGGTAGGGAAAAGGGGGTGGGAAAATCAGAGTCACACCAACAGCATGATCAGCCCTCAATTTATTTCCAATTTGGAACAGATGAGAAAGAAGTCTTCTTTGCTGCCATCACCACTCCCTCATAGGACTTCAAATGGTCTTTATGACATGCTTTGTCTGATTCATCCCACGGCTTCTGTCAATATCACCCTAGTTGTCTTCCAGTCCTCTTCATTTTGCCCAACTTCCTGGTAAACCAAAGAGTTGAGGGCTTCACATAGCATCGAAGAGGACACCACTGTGGCCAGTAGCCATTTACACACACACACGTGTGCGTGCATGTGCACATGTGAATGTGTGTGCACTTGGAAGTCATGGCAACCTCTGGTGACTGACCCCCTACTGGGGGCCTGGAGGATGTTCAGAGAGGTGACTGAATAAAGCCTGCCC
Organism: Gekko japonicus; assembly: GCF_001447785.1. Classification (NCBI taxonomy): domain Eukaryota; kingdom Metazoa; phylum Chordata; class Lepidosauria; order Squamata; family Gekkonidae; genus Gekko; species Gekko japonicus. The sequence continues at coordinate 1,132,712 of NW_015168652.1, read as the reverse complement.
CCGTCTCCCAACTGCTGGTATTCCAAGGAGGTCTCCCATCCAAGTACTTGCCAGAGTTGACCCTGCTTAGCTTCCAAGATCTGACAAGACCGGGTTTGCCTAAGTTATCCAGGTCAGACTCAGGGCACCAGTGGCCATTCTTGAACCTCTTCTCCCTGAATCAATCTAATCCCTTTATAAAGTCTTCTATGTCAGTGGCCACCACTATATCCACCTACCTCACAGGGTGTCTGTTTTGGAGAGGGGAAGAGAAGGGAAAGGGATTGTAAACTGGTCTGAGACTCCTTTGGGTAATGAAAGGTGGGGTATAAATCCAATCTCCTTCTTCTCTTCTGCAGTGGAGTTCAAATGAAGTTCATCCTTTTGTCTGTGTTGCTCTATCCCCTGAGTAGTGGTCTGATATTTGGCTCTCTTAACAATATGGCCAGGAAATTCTGTTTTGAAGGTTGCTGCAGGGACTTTGATAGTAGAGCCTTGGAGACTCCACAGTCTGACTCTTTAAGGGGAACAAGTTCTTCAGCTATATGCTTTGGACAAAACACCTTACTAGAAGCCAACCCTAAGGCACAAAGCAGCTCCACTCCACTGAAATCATATACACCTTTTGCTTCTAGGAGTATGAAAAGAACCACCTCCTGGATCTACATTCCTCTATGCAGAGCCCAAGGAGTTCCAGTTTATCTCCTAGAATTCAAGTACTGCTTTTGTTACTCCATATTTGCTGTTGTCTCAAGTTTGCAGACAAAATCCCTATCATTCACAGATACTATCTATATACCAAATTCCCAACTGTGCCCCCTGCGTGCGGATATCTAAATCTGCACCTGGGGGGCACCTGGGGGGCAGGGAGATTTTCCTGCACATTTAGGGCAATCCCCAGATGTGCAGAAAAATCTAAAAACTGTAAAAAGCTATAGGGGGGATACTTAAATCCCCCCCAAAGTAAAGGAGTGTTCCCTGCACAGGCACAGGGAATGCTCTGAGAACGGCTTCACCACCGCCGACAGGAAGGGGGAGGGGGTGGGAGAAGGCTTGGCTGGCCGGCAGCTGTAAGCCACTCAGCCCTCGCCACCACCCGGGGGGGGAGGGAGAAAGTTTGGCAGGCCAAGCTCAGGCCTTGCCGCCGCCACTGCTGGGGGGGGGAAGAAAGCTTGGCGGGCCGGCCAGGTCTCGATGACGACACCGGGGGGGAGAGGGTGGGAGAAAGCTTGGCTTACTGAGTTCAGGATTCGCTGCTGGTGCTGGGGGGGATGGAGAAGGTGCTTAGAGGGGCGTGGGCCTCAATGTGGGTGCCGGGGACGGGGGGGGGGCAGGGGAGAAGGCTCACCTGCGGCTGCTTCCTTCTCCTCTCGTGGAGCTTCTCCCCCCCCCCACGAGTATCGCGGGTCCCCCTTCTTGTGGATATACTAAGACAATTTTTTCAGCTAGGCTGGAGCTCAAGTTACCCAACCCCATATTGGTTTGTAAACCTGTCTGTCAAAGACATCTTTTAACACATTTCCCCCCATGTGGGGGGAATCTTTGGACAACTAAGGAATCTTTGGACAGCTCTTTGGACAGCTCTTTGGACAGCTCTTTGGACAGCTCTTTGGACAGCTCTTTGGACAGCTCTTTGGACAGCTCTTTGGACAGCTAAGGAATCATACAGCCTGCATGTGTGATGGTACATCTTAATTATTATTTAAAAACAAACCCCCTCCCTTTTGTTGGGAAGCCCTCTCCAAGTTCATATGTTTTGTTTTCCACTCAGCTAGATAGCTCTCACAAGGGATCAAGAAAGGCAGCCCCACTTTCCTGCTAGTTTCCACAGATACGAGCATTCTGAACCAACAAGGTCACTCTCTACTTTATTACACCTTTAAATTTAAAGTGGCTTATTGTAATCAGCATATATATGATGATTCTACTTAAAGATATCCTTGAATGTCTCAATCATACTTAGAAGCCACTTACTTATCCGCTATGGAGGAAACCGGAAAGCCACAAATGATGAGAAATAAGTGGGAGAACAGAAACATATTAAGAGGGGAAAAGGCACCTGTTAAATAGGAAAAAGAATGGAATATCAAGACACAGAGGATGAGAGTATGCTCTTTCAGTCATTAAACTCAATAAATTCAATAAATAATAAATTCCAGGTCTGAAGGACTTTCTGTCCATGTGCATGCTTCCTTTCATAAGGGGCTGAATAATGGCTGATATTTTTGAGGACGCCATGTGAGAAGCAGGGAAAAGAAGAAAGGGGGGGAAGAGAAAAGAAAATGCAAAAAGCTTTGAACAAGGGGGGGGGAGATCCCCCAAAAGACAGAATTCCAGAAAAATCACTCCACTATAGCAGTATAGAAATAAGAGGACAGAGATAAAGGAACACACTTGTAAAAACTGCACAGTAGTAAAGGGTGGAAGACAGTAAAGCACAAGAATTTTCAATGTCCTGCTGGTAAACAAACAAACAAACAAACCACTGCAGTTCTAGTGTTGGTGTGATTGTTTCCTCTGGCGCCCCCCTCCCCGCACCCACCAATTAGCCTACAGTAACAATTGGCACAGTAATACAATCAATAAACATACAAACACCAATGAATCAATAACAGGGTCATTAACAAGCCAGGAGTTCCTGGCTTCCTCCAGTGTCTGGAGTCTAAACAGGGTTGCCAATTCTGAGTTAGAAAATTCCTGGTGACTGGGGGAGGGGGGGAGTCTGGCGAAGGCAGAGTTTGGGGAGTTTGGGGAGGAGGCAGCTCAGCCGAGTCCAATGCATACCTTTTCTCAAGGGAACCTGATCTCTGTAATACGCTCTTTGGACAGCTCTTTGGACAGCTCTTTGGACAGCTCTTTGGACAGCTCTTTGGACAGCTCTTTGGACAGCTCTTTGGACAGCTCTTTGGACAGCTCTTTGGACAGCTCTTTGGACAGCTCTTTGGACAGCTCTTTGGACAGCTCTTTGGACAGCTCTTTGGACAGCTCTTTGGACAGCTCTTTGGACAGCTCTTTGGACAGCTCTTTGGACAGCTCTTTGGACAGCTCTTTGGACAGCTCTTTGGACAGCTAAGGAATCATACAGCCTGCATGTGTGATGGTACATCTTAATTATTATTTAAAAACAAACCCCCTCCCTTTTGTTGGGAAGCCCTCTCCAAGTTCATATGTTTTGTTTTCCACTCAGCTAGATAGCTCTCACAAGGGATCAAGAAAGGCAGCCCCACTTTCCTGCTAGTTTCCACAGATACGAGCATTCTGAACCAACAAGGTCACTCTCTACTTTATTACACCTTTAAATTTAAAGTGGCTTATTGTAATCAGCATATATATGATGATTCTACTTAAAGATATCCTTGAATGTCTCAATCATACTTAGAAGCCACTTACTTATCCGCTATGGAGGAAACCGGAAAGCCACAAATGATGAGAAATAAGTGGGAGAACAGAAACATATTAAGAGGGGAAAAGGCACCTGTTAAATAGGAAAAAGAATGGAATATCAAGACACAGAGGATGAGAGTATGCTCTTTCAGTCATTAAACTCAATAAATTCAATAAATAATAAATTCCAGGTCTGAAGGACTTTCTGTCCATGTGCATGCTTCCTTTCATAAGGGGCTGAATAATGGCTGATATTTTTGAGGACGCCATGTGAGAAGCAGGGAAAAGAAGAAAGGGGGGGAAGAGAAAAGAAAATGCAAAAAGCTTTGAACAAGGGGGGGGGAGATCCCCCAAAAGACAGAATTCCAGAAAAATCACTCCACTATAGCAGTATAGAAATAAGAGGACAGAGATAAAGGAACACACTTGTAAAAACTGCACAGCGAGTCTCGTATTCAACATCCCCCATTGGGATTCAAAGCAGCATTTTCTCACTACGACAGTCCTGCGAGGTAGGTCAGGCTTAAAGTTTATGACAGGCCCATGGTCACCTAGGAGGTGGTGTTTTTGTCTTTGGCAAGATTCTGTTGCTATAAGATATAACCATGTTGCTCTCAAGGCTTGGCTAAGACTAAAGTTGTTTTACCAAGTGGTGGTGAACATTATTTCTTGGGGACTGGCCACTGGCAGGGGACCGGGGGGGGTAGGGTTGCCAAATCCAGGTTGGGAAACTCCTGGAGATTTAGGGATGGACCCTGGAGAGGGCAGGGACCTCAGTGCGGTACAATGGCATAGAGTCCACCCTCCAAAGCATCCCATTTTCTCCAGGGGAACTGATATCTGTTGTCTGGAGATGAGCTGTAATTCTGGGAGTGTCTCCAGGTCCCACCTGCAGGCTGGCAACCCTAAGCCCTCCATTCTGGAAAGCTGCTCCTTGGCCGTGGGGAGCCGCCAGCGCCTGTTGCATATGCCCGACCCGGCCTTCACCACCTCTGTCCCAGTTCCTGCTTTAAGGCTGGGGGTCAGTCCGGCAATCCCGCCAGGCCTGGCTTGGGGCCCTGCTTGGAGGCTAGCCAGCGGGACTGGCTCCAGTGGGGCCTTGGAAGGCTGGGGTAGGGCGGGCTCGGGCAGGTGGAGGGAGGCGGCACAGGTAGAGCCCAGGGTGGCGGCGGCGCAGGCACCCTAGGTCCTGCTGGCCAGTGGAAGAAGGTGACAGGGCAGCGAAGGTAGGCGTGCCAGGAGCCCCCCTGCCGGCTGGCCGGAGGCACAGGGGCGAGAGGGTGGCCTGCGATTGCAAAGCGAAGTGTCCCCACCAGTGGCCACAGGCAGAATCGGCTCCAGGCTGCTCCCCACAGCACCTTTGGCTCCCCTTGGGCAAGCTGGTTACCCTCCCAGAAAGGTGGGCAGCAGCCCGTGATTTACTACCCTGTTTAGGCGAGGGACGGGTGGGGCAGCAGGCCGGGGGGCGCCTCCTCTTAAGGGGCCACTCTAGGCCGCTGCCTAAAAATTGTCTATAACGGGCCGGCCCTGAGCCTAGCCCCCTTCAATAATAAGCCCTCACTCACACAGAGTTATTGAGGCTGGGGCTCAAACACTGTTTCATTTACATGCTGTCCCTTTTTATTTATATTCTATAATATAATATATTATAATAATAATATATGTGTAGACCAAGATATTAAATTTTGTGTGTGCGTGCTTCTTTCCCTTAGACATGCAGCCCATAGAGCAGGGGTGGCCAAACTTGCTCAGCGTAAGAGCCACATAGAATAAACGTCAGATGTTTGCGAGCTGCAAGACATGAACAAATATTACACACACGTTTTTATTTAAAAACTAGGAATAAATACAATGAGCGCTAGAAAGAGGCTCTGGGAGAGTGCCAAGGCCGTGGGCACTCAGAATCAATTTGCCATGGCAACCTAAGCAGGGTATAAGGACACAGAGTCCACCATTTTCTCCAGGGGAATGGATCAATGCCATCTGGAAAGCATTGTAATTCTGAGTGATCTCCAGCCCCCACCTGGAGATTGGCAACAGTGGTTCCCCATTATGGAATGGCTGGTTTGGAGGGCAGAGTCTATTGCACTGTACCTGTCTGGGGCCCCACTCCTCCTCAAACCTCACCCTCTCCAGGCTCCATCTCTCAAATCTCCAGGATTTTCCCATCTGGAGTTGGCAACCCTATCTACTTCCCAGCCAAGCATCAACCTACATTTCCCTCTCATTGATCAGCTTTCCATCTCCCACCACCACCACCAGCCCCCACCGTGCTCTGAAGCCTTGACTGACTGTGGCAGTAATGGGGTGACTGCTGGCACCTTTTCCTATAATTTTTTGCCTTGTGGTATTCTGCTTGTGGTGTGATCTGTCTTTTTTGTGGTGTGGCATGATTGTGTTATTGGGTTTGTTTCTTTTGAAGGGGAAGTGATGTGTTGTGAGTGAGGACATATTTTACCTCAGAATACAGCAGGTCCCATATGCAACTGACAGTTCCAACTGTCTTGGGGGGGGGAGTTTGAGGTGCGGAATGGAGTGAAGTCCAGTCAGCTTCCATATGCAAATGACCTTGAAACGCTGGCCCAATCAGAGAAGAGTGGCCTAGGCTGCAGTAGGTGGGAGAGAACTCAGGCAACACAGCCAGTGGATGGAGACACCTTGTGATTGACACATCACGGAGCCAACTGATTTTGGAGTGCATAGAACGTTGTGGGACCACAACTCAATTATATATAAGGAGAGATATGCAGACTTGTTTTTTATTAACATTAAATGAGACTGCCAAAAATAAAAACAAAATTGGTAAAAGCAGATATCGATAATAATATTTATTTGTCCAATTATATTTATTTGTCAAAGAGAGAGAGAGAGAGGTGGAGAGAAAAAGAGAAAGAGAGTGAGTAAAACAAAGAAAGCAAATAGATGGGAGGGAGGGAGGGAGGGAGGGAGGGAGAAAAAACAAGCCTCCCGTTCATTTCCCCAGCCACCCTGCTAGGAGCCGCACAATATATGTGAAGTGCCGCATGTGGCTCCCAAGCCGCAGTTTGGCCACCCCTGCCATAGAGTTAAAAAGAAGTTAACTTTTATTTATGGTACAACCATAACACTTAGGAAAGTAAGGTATAAGTAACAACATTTCACTTCCATTGAACTTTTGAACTGAGATCTATTCCTACAACTGGGATCCTTTCATTCCAAGTTGACTATTTTCAGCCTGCTCTAAGCAGCTCTTCTGCACAGCTCCACTTAGTCAGACATCCTCCCCCCCCCAAATCCCCCTAGCTGCCCAATCCTAAATGCTGTTCTTAACTGCTATTTTTCAACTCTCTCTCCCAACATTCTGTCAGCTCTCATTACTTGCTCTTAGAGTGAGGTGGAACCTAACCTGTCATCACACAGCCATGTTTGTACTAGAAAGATACTGCCTTTTTCTTTGTTATGAATGCTTTATTATGAGCTTTATAATGTAATTTTAGTATCTTTCTTGTGCATATTATATTGTACACAGTCAAAAATTAAAATTGGACCCCATGCCAATGCTGAAAGATGCATCAGGAGTCATGTGCCCTGTCTCCCTCTGAACTATGGCATGAAACAGTTGAAAGGTACGGATGCATGTAAAGAAATGTATTTTGCGGTGGAGGTCTGAACTGAGTAAAACCTTCACCAGGAGTTTTTAAAAATTCTCTCTGGGCAGGGAACAGGCAGGAGGGAGGAAGTGAATTCAATGGCTTTCCAGCCTCACCTCAGCTACCTAATAGGTCAATCTAGAGACAATGGGATGGTCAAGCCCCCCCCCCCCCGCAGGGAACAGAGATTTGGTGGTATTAAGTACTAGAGGGACTTCAGGAAGAAACTCGTGGAGTCTTCAGGAAAAGCTTCTTTGACCCAGCCTGACCTGGTCAGTGGGTAGGAAAAGAGAGATAAAAAAAAGTTCTGGGAGCAAGGAGGAAGGGCTCTTTTTAGTGCTGATTCCATTGAAGCAGACAGAACTCTTAACTAGGGTCTAGAGGTGGCAGCTATTGCCATGTGCTGCCCTGCACACTGGAAGAAGTCTTGAAGGTAATGGTACTCTGGTAAAGATTTGTAACTTTCTAAGCTAAGAAGTCTTCCTTATATTTAACAACTGATAGGGCATGTATAGAAGGAGGGACAGAGAAATTGTGTTTTACCCTTTTCTTTTTAATCCCTTGCTCAATCTAATGCTGTGCTAAAAGTATTAAATACTGCGTTCAAGATGCATTGCAGTGAACAGCTCTACTTTATAAAGTGATTCAGCAGATACAAGACTGAAACCTCAGGGCAACAGCCCTGTTTAAATAGCATGCAAAAACCACACCCAAACACACCCAGCTCCCAATGATAGGCTATTTACATAGCATTAGTTTCTCACTGGTCACCTCCAGAGTCCTGGTGGGCTATTGTTCTTGAGCTCCAAGCTCAGCCAGCCACAACGATAGGCAATTTTCACAACATTAGTTTCCTGGCCACCACACATTGCTCCAGGTGAGTGCATTCACACAATTCTGGGGTGCGTCTCCTGCAGGGCTGCTAATACTTGCTGATGCAGGGGTGCAGGAACCACTACCCAACTGCCCCTTGGGAGCTGAGAACTTGTCCTGGTGGGATGAGAAGGCTGCAAAGTCTGGGCCCACCTGGCTGGTGGGCCAGCCCCTCCCCACCCAGTTCAGAATGTGGGAGAGGATCTGGTTCTTCACAGTGTGCTGGGAAATGTCCACAACATGCAGAAGGCAGTCAGAAAACTCCTCCAAGAGCAACATCTAGTGCGCAGGACCTGGGTCCAGATCAATGGAGCGGAGCAGCAAGCAGCTGTGGGTGTCAGCATGCCCCATCACCTTCCCAGAACACTGGAGAAGGGAGTACTGGTATCTCGCAAGGAATATAGACCAGTGAAGAACCCTTGGTGAGAGCATCTAGGGGGGTTTGGCGATCTGGGGCAAGAAGAGGCTTGTTGTCTGACACAATGGTTAACGGCCACCCATAGAGGTAGTCATGGAATTTCTTGACGCCCGTAACGATAGCCAGCGTCTCTTTATCGATTTGTGCATAGTTGTGCTCAGCCGAAAGGGTGCGGGAGTAATATGCCATGGGGACTTCCTTGCCGTCTGGCCGTCTGGCAGCTGGTGGCCAAGAATGGCACTAACCCCATACAGAGAAGCATTGCAAGCGAGCACAACAGGCAGCTTTTCATTGAAATGGGCCAGGACTGCATTGGAGGTGAGCAGCTCCTTCACAGCCCTGAACACAACGGCTTGCTGTTGACCCCAAACCCAGGGGGCCTTCTTGTCGAGGAGGTGGTGTAGTGGCTCTGCCAGTGCTGCTTTATGGGGCAAGAAGGAATGGTAAAAGTTCAGGAGCCCTAAGAAAGTCTGTAGCTTCTGCTTGGAAGTGGGTGTGTGGGGGTTGACAATGGCACAAACCTTGTCTGGGGCTGGATGGATGCCTTCAGCGTCTATGGAGATCCCCAGGAACTTGACCCGAGGAGCACCCAGGAGGCACTTCTCCCACTTCACCTTTAGGCCGGCCGACTGGAACCGACTGTACAACCGGCTGATGAATTCATCCTCTGTGGGGGCAGCAATTAGAATGTCACTGAATAAAGGCTGGAACCCAGGGATTAAGAGGAGTCCATGAGATTTTGGAAAATTCCTGGGGCCACGCTGACACCAAACTGTAGCTGCTGCACCTTGAATGCGCCCCTGTGCATGATGATGGTTTGGGCCTCAGTGGTCGCATCATCCACTGGAAGCTGCTGGTGGGCCTGGGCCAAGTCTAACTTTTTGAAAATCTTGGCACCCGCCAGGGAGGCCAAGATGTGGCTGACTACCGGGATGGGGTAGGCGTGGTCCTGCAGCTCCTTATTAATGGTACATTTATAGTCTGCGCAGATGCAGACGTCCCCATTGGGTTTAACGGGCATGACAATTGGGGTTTCCCAAAGGGCATGTGAGACTGGTTCAAAAACCCCTTGGTCCACCAAACGATCCAGCTCCTCATCAGTTTTAGGCTTCAGTGTGAATGGGATGTTCTGGGCCTTCAGCTGTATGGGTTGCACCTCTGGGTTGAACTGGAGGGAGACGGGGGGTTCGGTGTAGCGACCAAGCATCCCATCAAAGATGGCCACTGAAAGTCTTCTCAGGCAATTTGGTGCACTCATGTGACTCAGAATCCCAAGGGCGTGAACCATGCTAGTCCCAGTAAACTCATGCGACTGCCTCCCACTACCAGCAAGTCCAAGAGCCCTTCAAAATTCTGGTACTGCACCCGAAACTTCCCCACCCCTTTCATGGCCACTTCATTCTGTTGGAAGTCCCTTAGGGTGAAACCGGCCAGACTAAGGGGAGGGCCTCCATTCGGGCAGAGCCTACAGAGGGTGTCCTCCAAGATTATGGAAATGGAGGACCCTGTGTCTAGCTCCATCATGCAGGGGGCTCCCTTGATTAATACAGTCACTTTAATTTTATCGGGGTTGTCCTTGGGCAATTGAAGTACCTGGTGCGGCTAGACGAAGGTGGTGTGCAGTTCTGTGTCATGCGCAGGCTCCAGATGGGTGGACTGTTGCCTCCGGGTCCCCTTGGAATGGCAGGCATGGGCGATATGGCCACCTTTCCGCAGCTTTGACATGTGGCATCTCAGAAACAGCAGGATCTCCGCTCATGGGGATCCCTGCAGCTAGCACAGGGTGTTGAGGTGGCAGGTTCGCCGGTGCAAGCTGTGGTGGGTGTGCGAGTGCTGTGGCGGGCTGGGCGATGCATCCACAGGACCACCTCACTGATGGACACATCGGAGGCTGAGGAAATGGTGGCCTGGTACACTGCGGCGGCATGGTGGTCAGTCTTCTGGTTGTCAACCTCCTGGGACTTCTTGAACGCCGCAGCCTCCCATATCACCTTTTGGAGGTTTGGGTCCTCTTGGCCGATGAGCTTGCAATGGAGCTTCTCGTCCCAGAGCCTAAACACGAAACAGTCAAGGATTTGATGTTCTGGAACTCGCATCGAAGAACCAGTTAGTGCAGGGCGTCAACATAGTCAGGGGCCAATTTGTTGGGCCTCTGGTTCCACTCAAAGAAATCAAGGCAGTGAGCCAGTTGGGTGGGGCATGAAGTGGTTGGTGAGCACCGTGATGAGACCATCGAAAGTGGCAAGCTGCAATGTGGTTGGAGCGATGAGGCCCTGAGCTAGCTCCAGGGTGGCGATTCCACAAGAGCTGAGCAGCTATGCCATCTTCTTGGCTGTGCCCTCAATCCACAAAGTACTTCAGGCATTCCACTCAGGCCTCCTATTGCTCTGGGTGAGTGGGGTCGAACTCTGGAAGTAGTCCTGGAGTGGCAGCCATGGTCCCATTTACAGTGCAATGAGCGTGGCACTGGAGCTTGGTGTGCGGTGCAGTGCAGATGGGTGCTAGGCTCGCTCAACAGGATCCCATCCTCGTCGCCAGTGTTAAATACTTGGTTCAAGATGCATTGCAGTGAACAGCTCTACTTTATTAAATGATTCAGCAGATACAAGACTGAAACCTCAGGGCAACAGCCCTGTTCAGATAGCATGCAAAAACCACACCCAAACACACCCAATTCCCAACGATAGGCAATTTTCACAACATTAGTTTCTCACTGGTCACCTCCAGAGTCCTGGTGGGCTATTGTTCTTGAGCTCCAAGCTCAGCCAGTCTCTGGTACCCAGTCTTGGAATATTCCAGCCCTAATACATAACAAAAAGTATGCTTGTGAACACTTCCTTTTAATAATTCCTTTGTAACTTTTGATCCTGGTAGTGGTTTCCTGTGCTACATAGACCTCAACCATCTTGGACACATTATTTAAATAGAGCACCAGGAGGAAGGGGAGGGTAGTCAGTTGGCAAGTGGCTACTCCCCTAGTGGTGCAAAAGGCAGTATGCAGTCCCCATGGTAACCAGACTCTGGGTAGCAGGAGACATTGGGGAAAGGCCTCAGAATGTGGAAAGGAAGCTGGGAGTCTGGACCCTCCCAGTAGCCAGTTCCTACAGGTCATCTGGTGGTGGCAGAGAAGCCCCTCCAGGTGTTGAGAAAATCCATGATTGCAGGGTGGAACAGCACCATGCTGACAACAGGGGGAACAGAACAAACAAAAAAACTTGAGTGGCTAGGCAGTTTGAATTGACATGCACACGCACAGAGAGAACAATGGAAGGGTTTTTTTTTCCTGGTCTACTAGAGTAGGGTCAGATCAGACTAGCTAGGATGGAATTAGCAGAGCAAGTTAGAATACTGAAGCCGACAAAGCAAGAGCTGCAGGAAGAATGCCAGAAGCAGTGAATAGATTGTGAGAACAGGACTGCTGATGAGATGCTATCAAGTCAGCAGGGGTGGCTGCAGCTGAGTATCCAAACCAGCATGATGAGGTCTGGTTCAAGGAGCTAGAGATCCAAAAACTGAAGATACTGGAGGAACAGTGTAAGGAGGAGAGGGAAGCCCACAGGCAAGAGCTTGAGAGGGAGGGAACGCTGCAGGAGAGAAGGGAGAAGATGCAAGAGGAGCAGCAAAAAATGCATTTTTCAGACCCTCTATCTCCCTCCCTAGGGTTGCCAACTCCAGCCTGGGAAATTCCAGGATATTCAGGGGCAGAACCTGTGGAGGGGGAATTTGGGGGACAGATTTCACCTAAATCGAGGGTATACATAGAGCCTGCTCTTTGAAGCTACCATTTTCTCCCGGGGAACTGATCTTTGTAGTACAGAAATCAGTTGTAATTCCAGAGAACTACAGGTCCCACCTGGAGGTTGGGAGTCCTACTCCTCACATGATTTTCTCTTTTCCCTTTGTTTGCTTCCTTCTATTCTTTCTACCTACTAACTTTGTATTTGCTCCCCAACTTCAGCTATATTTACTACTTATTTACTTTATAAGAACATAAGAAGAGCCCTGACGGATCAGACCAATGGTCCATCATATCTATTAATTACAGGCTGCTCAAACGGATTTCATTGGATAATGTCAGCTAAGAAGAAACAGTTGGGAACTGACTGCTGAAGAGCATGAAGTTTACTACTGACTGTGGACTGGGAAGGTTCTCAAGGAAGAGTGAGAGGATCACTGAAGGCCCCCAATTCAGGCTAGAGAAAGGGACAGAGCTTCTAGTTTAGGGAAGTAATTCCCTGCCCATTTGAAAAGGGAGATAGTTCTAAAGAGTGGAGTGATCCCTGATTTGTTTGAAGAGAAGGATTTTGGGGTACTTGGTACTTGGTATTCCTGCCTTCTGAAATCTGAAGAGTCAGTTAAACTGAAGAACTTATACTGGAGTGTCTAGAAGACACTGAAACCAAAGTCTCTCATCTCAAAGACCTTTGTGAAAAGCTTAAAACTCTTGCTTGCTGAAAACATATTAACTGGAGTTTGTGAATTTACTAAGTTACCTTAGAGTTATTATGTATTCATCTCAGCCATTTTACCCCTGATTTCACCTGATCTTCTCCCCTCTACATTGAATAAAATATTTTGTTTATTTTTGAACTTTCAAAAGCCTCTTGTGTGCCATTTTCAGAAGCATAAGTTGAGGAGGTCATCTTGTCAGCATCAAAATATAATCGCATGACAGGGTGGGATAGTCATAAACCTTCAAATGAGAAGAAAACAGATAAAGGGCTGCTCAGTCAGAAAGGAAGAAAAATGCAGGGAAAATCCTGTAAGGGAAGGAAGAGATTGAGCTCACCATAGAACGCTTCTTGTCTTTGTTGACTTTTTACATTAACTACTCTGGCATCCTCTTTAATTTGGTAGTACCTTTCCTAATCACAAATACACAGTACATTCTATCTAAACATCAAATATTGATGATTAAAATAGCTTTCAGGCATCCTGGAAGTATTTGACCCTCATTACACTCCCTTTCAGCCTTAATTCAAGCTGTTATGTCACAGTTGGGATAACAGTGATGTACTGCAATGCGTAATCTTTTTCTCTAGCTCTTATATGCAGACCTTAGAGTATGTGCAAGGATTCAGAGGTGCTGGGGATGGGAGAGAAGCACAGCAAACAAATGAGGACTTATTTAAATATAATATGTATTGAAATGTGCTGCCTGAGAAAAAGCAGCTAACATTTATGAGTGTCATCTATTCTGATTATCTCAGAAATGGTGACTAGTAATGGGGAGCCAGCCATGCTAATTACCTATTTGAAATAAATTTCTGTAAGCGTGGCTATTTAATTAATGTGAATTGGATCTGGAGGTGTTGTTATTCCTGTGTGATGCATGAATCATCGAGTCACATCATTTGCATTGACCCTCTCAGAAAGGGCATTTTATAAGCTGGTAAGGAAATAAACACAACTGGCAGGTGTATTGCTTTTTGCTTAGCTTATTGGCAAATGTACAAGAAATGCCAAGGGAAACGTGACAGTAGATATCGCAACAAAATTATGAGTCTGAGAGCTTCATTTATTTCAATTTGAAAACAAGTGCATTGAATTTGGGGAAAAAGCACACCTTAACTCTACCATAAGCCAAGAGACTCTAAGAGACCAATCCTAAACAGGTCTCCCAAAAAATCTACTGAAGTCTACTCAATAGGGCTTACTCTCCAGAAAGTGTTCTTTGGATGGCATCATGAGTCTGCTTCAGAAACCGTTCACTTTTAGTGATCACATTAGTTAAGCACTCTTTCTGTTTGTGTACTCATGCTGGTGCTTAATGTCAGGATTTGGAAGTATTGGACAGAGACTGTGCTAGTGGAAAAGGAGCAAGAAGCTAATATTGAGTTCCTGCTGATGCTTCCTTGGGAAACATTTCCACTCAATTCCAAGGGGCATATTTCTGAGGAATCATGCAAAGAATTGGGCTGCAAGGTGTTGGAAGATTATCACAGAGGCCACAGGGTTGCCAACGTTTTACTGGTCTTATTTCTGACCCTTTTACAACAGCCTGACATACATGAACACATGAAGCTGCTTTTTACTGAATCAGATCATTAGTCTATCACAGTCAGTATTGCCCAAACTGGACAAGATTTTTTCATCTTATTGTATACCAGCTGTTGTTAAAAGTGACCACAACCTGCTGATTTAGAGTCTGTGGTTTTCTCAGTTTAACTTGGATTCAAACATAGAAAAATCACACCAAGCAAGCAAATGGAGAGGTTGAGAGATTTATGCAGACACTCAAGAAAATTTTAAAGATTGCCGCAGCAGAGGGAGCCAATACGAAGCAAGAACTGTAGAGGCTTCGCCACAGTTATCAAACAACTCCTCATTGTTCCACTGGCATGGTACCAGCAACTATTATTTTTGGAAAGCAGTATGGACAAAATTGCCTCAAATTGATGATTCATACAAAGATGTATCCTTAGGGCAACATGATGAAAAGGCAAAGCTCGTAATGAAACAATATGCTAACTCAGATGAACAAGAATAGTACCTTTTTAAGTGGGACACATGGTTCTTGTAAAGAACATTCAGCCTTGAAATAAACTCTCACTAGCCTTCTATTCTGAGCCTTATTAAGTCATGCACAAGGGGTGGGACATTGCGCCAAGAAAATGGCGGACACCTGATTCTGTGGCTCCTGACCTTGCCTCCCTTTACCGATCTAAACATAGCTCACATATCACTAGCTTTAATAAATAATTATGGGGAAACCTAGCACCCCTAAAAATAAGTCCAGTGAGTCCTGTTAGTGAGAACTTCCCACTGAGGGATGTGAAGACTAGTGGGAATGGCAGTAACAAAATGGCGGACTTGAATGACACAGTTGAGAAAGATTCACCTCTTACTAAATCGGACCTACAGGACTTTGAATGCCAAGGAATGTCCAAACTATCGCACAATTGCACTCATTTCACATGCTAGCAAGGTCAAGGTCCTACAAGCTAGGCTTCAGCAGTAGTGGATAGAGAACTGCCAGAAGTACAAGCTGGGTTTCGAAGAGGTAGAGGAACTAGAGATCAAATTGCCAACATTTGCTGGATTATGGAGAAAGCAAGAGAGTACCAGAAAAACATCTGCTTCTGCCTCATTGACTACGCTAAAGCCTTTGATTGTGTGGATCACAACAAACTATGGCAAGTCCTTAAAGAGATGGGAGTACCAGACCACCTCACATGTCTCCTGAGAAACCTATATAAGGGTCAAGAAGCGACAGAACCAGATATGGAACAACTGATTGGTTTAGCATAGGAAAAGGAGTACGACAAGGATGTATATTGTCACCCTGCTTATTTAATTTATATGCAGAGCACATCATGCAAAATGCCGACCTGGGTGAATCACAAACCGGAATTAAGATTGCCGGGAAAAACATCAACAACCTCAGATATGCAGAAAATACCATTCTAATGGCAGAAAGTGAAGAGGACCTAAAGAAGCTCTTGCTGACTGTGAAAGAGGAGAGGGTGAAAGAGTAGGTCTCTCTGTGCCTTTGTTTCATCAGACGTCTGAGATAAAGTGTGAGCTTGAAAAACTTTATTCAATCTGGGTCCAATCCGGCATTAAGTGTGAGTGCAATAAAACTATTAGGTTCCTTAACTGGGAAGCTAAATAGTAGTAAATTAGGAACTCCCAGTCCTCCATTATTAGAAGATCATTTCATAATTTGTTGTCTGTCAAGTGCAGGACTAACAACATTTGTGGCAGGGTATGAGCTTCTAGAGAAGTGAGCAGTGACTCATGACAGTTCATACCCTGCCACAAATTTTGTTAGTCTTTAAGGTGCTACTGAACTCTTGCTCTTCTCTTTCTAATGACATCCCATCTGGTATGTTTGGAGTACTGCTTCACTCTGTTATGGTTCAAACTCTGTTTCTGTATTTTCTAAATTGTTCTTATGAGCCCTGCCCTGTTCCTCAGAGAAGTGCTACAGTGAGGTTCTAGCCAAGTGAGATTATTGGGTATAACAATATATGTAATTTCCAAGCGACCTTCGTCAAAAGAGATTGCATGGCCCAAGACCAAAATCCAAACTTTTCCTTCGTGGAGCACAGGGAGTCCTTTCATCTCTTTCTCACCTTCTGTTTCTAAAATTAAAAGGGAGCAGAAGTCTCTAGACGCTCTCAGGAGCATCTTAATTGGACTGTCGCTAGGGTTCAGCTTCAGTCAGCATTGAGTTACTGGGTTAGCATCAGTTCACTTACTGGTTTTTAAAACATACGAACAGAGTCAGCTATTTTTATCACTAGATTTGGAGAAAGAATGTGTGAAAGACTGCATAATGTACTTTCAGTACATTTATTCTATCTTTCTGTCTTTATTCTTTATTCTATCTTTCTGTCTAGTGCATTTTTAAATCCCTTCCCCCATAGGGTTCAGGACAGCAGATATCATTCTCTTTTTTATCTTTTACCTTGTGAAGTGAGTTAGACTGAGGGTAAATGATTGGTCCAAGGTCAGCTGACAAGCTCCATGTAGAATTGGGGTTTTGAATGCTATGTCTCACTGCTGAACTATTCAGAAATGACATTCAA
Source organism: Gekko japonicus (assembly GCF_001447785.1). Taxonomy (NCBI): domain Eukaryota; kingdom Metazoa; phylum Chordata; class Lepidosauria; order Squamata; family Gekkonidae; genus Gekko; species Gekko japonicus. The sequence continues at coordinate 1,115,895 of NW_015168652.1, read as the reverse complement.
GATGCAGATGTTTCCAGTGGCTAAAAAAAAGTGGCCAAAGACTCTTAAGTGATTCTTGTAAAAGACAAATCCAAGTAGCATTAATTCTCCATAAGGTTTGTACATGTAATATAAAAAGTATGGGCTTGAGAATGACCTTATAATTATAGTCATGAATGGTATAACATGGTGGTAAAGAGACACTTGTAGAAGTCCTTAGCAATTCAGCTCAATCACGAACTCTTACAAATACTCTGTTCCCTAACTATCTCTCCTTATATATAATTGTCAGTTGGGGTGGCTTCCCTCCTGTGGGGTGGCAATATTCCATGCACTCCCTCAGCCATTGGCCCGTAAGCTGCCACTCAGGACTACTCGTGTGCCATTGGCCAGGGGTGGGTCTGCTCCTCTTCTCTGCCCACTCCCCCTTCGGCCACTCTGCCGTCAGAATTCCTGGCAAATGGCTTTGTCTCTTTGACGAAGACACTTCTCCTGCTTGCCTCCTGTGTGGGACTTAACTTTTCCCTCAGTGGCTTTGGGTAGGTGTAACGAAATGGCAGTTACCTGTGTTTGTAAGATGGCTGCTGGGCTGCTGTCTGTGGCTGTTTGTTTAAAATGTTCCGCCATAAGGTTTAATTGAGCTGTAGTTCCAGAGAGGTCTCACTCACTGGGTTGAATGGGGCTTCCTCATCTGCTGGACTACAGTTCCCAGCTGCTCCAAGGCAGAAAAGAGTGGAAAAACAGGGACTGTCCCAACGCGTGGGGTGGCATCAATACAGACTGCAGCCCATCCAGGGAGGAGGTCGTCTTCATCCTTCAGGAGGTTAGGAAAGGCTTCTGCTGCCTGTGCTGACCAGAGAAAGACCAGAGAAAGAGAGGCTAGAGCAGAGAGCCAGAGGCCGGTGTGTA
>NW_015168652.1:971956-1114991 GCF_001447785.1 Gekko japonicus | reverse complement strand
GGGAAAGAAGATGGCGTTTAACCCCTGTGGGTTTATGCTGTGTTGGTTCATACAGTTGGTTCATACACTCCTACAGTGTGTGTGCACCCCATAACTGTGTAAATATTTAGATAATTTTTTTAATTTGGGCTAATAATCTGTGTTGTGCTCTGACCACATAGTCTCCCCTGCTCTGGACAATAACAAAGGGAGGGGGTAGCCTAAGGAGGCAAGGAAAGGCCAGAACCTTAGGTTGCCAACTTTCCAGGGATCCCCTAAAGATTGGGGATTCCATCTCCAAATACGGAGATTTGGCCAGAGGGGTCTCACCGTCCCTCTAAAAAGGCAGTGACGGTTCAGTGAGTCGTGGCAGCTAATTTAAAGAATGAGATACGCACATGGGACGAGGATGGGAGGCAAACAGCTGAGTGGTAAACTGGAGCCCATTTTGTCACATTAGCCAACCAAGCTCGGTTCAGGCAAAGGAAGGAAACCCTTTGCAGGCCTTTGTGAGGAACTCATTAGGGCCAGTACTGAGTCTAGGGTTTCCAGCTCCAGGTAGGGAGATTCCTGGAGATTTTCTGGAAGAGTCTATGGAAGCCAGGGTTTGGGGAGGGGAGAGGCCTCAGCTGAACAGAATGCCATAGAGCCCATTTTCTAGAACAGTTATTTTCTCCGGGGGGGGGGGGATCTGTTGTCTGGGGTTCAGTTGTGATACCTGGTGATCCTCAGGCTCCACCTGGAGGTTGGCTGCCCTAGGTATAGTGGTCAGTGCTTCAGAGCAGGGTCTGCTAGATCCAGGTTTGTTTTGTCCACTGACCGCCACCAGGGGCCAGCGAATACGCCTGAGCTTGAATCTGTACAAACAATAGGGACTAGGCTCCTAGTCTCTTCACTTGGGAACTAATAGGACTGTGGTGGGAGATTTGAACCCACCAACGGGCCCTAGGGGGTGTCCCCCAGGTGTGTATATAGTTGGCCACCCAGCCATGATTTCCTGTGTTTTATGGCCCCTTGATTAACACACATGAAACTGCCTTATACTGAATCAGACCACTGGCTCCATCAAAGTCATTATTGTCTACTCAGACTGGCAGCAGCTCTCCAGGGTCTCAGGCTGAGGTCTTTCACATTACCTTCTGACTGGACCAATAACTGGAGATGCTGGGGGTTGAACCTGGGACCATCTGCATATACATAATTAAACATAACAGCAGGTACTTTGCTAGTAAATTATACTAAGCATTTGCCTGAAATGAGACTATACGCCTTCTTTTTCGTCTTCTCCTTCAGAGGCATGTAAGATGCTTCACTGGACACTAAGGCCGAGTCCCAGCCAGTGACTAGCACTGTGCACCTGCTCCCCATCATGACCTCTGTTTCCGAGCTCACTTGCATGCACTCTGCACTGATTCTGCACCATGACGAGGTCGCCATCACAGAAGATAAGGTCAATGCACTTATCAAAGCAGCTGGAGTGAATGTTGAACCTTTCTTGCCAGGCCAGACATTCGAAGTCTCGTGTGTTATGTTGGAGCTGGTGGTGGGGCTCCAGCCACTGCAGCCTTTGCTGGAGGAGGGGGCCACGCAGGTGGTGCTGCTCCTGCTGCAGAGAAGAAAGAGGAAGAGAAGAGCAAAGAATCTGAAGAATCTGATTATGACATGGGCTCTTGGACGTAGTCTTTGTTACTAAAATGATTTTTGTACTCTTTTACAATAAAAATACAAGTATTTTTTTAAAAAAAATAGAGCATACACACTGTTTCTAACCTGAAAGGCACCATCCTTCAAAAAAAAGAACTTTAAAGGCAGACTCCAGTGTGAAACTAACAAACAGCATTTTTGTAACAAGTTTTGCATTACCTCCCGCCTGTGTTGAACCAGGATCTGGAATCTTTCACTTGCTATAAGTGTTACCTTTCTTAGCAAAACCTAGACTCCCCACCTATTATAGGTGTTAACTGGCTTAGCATATCTAGCTCTTTACGTTTCTGGATTAAATTTGAGATATACATAATTAAACTTCATACATGATTTCCTGTGTTTTATGGCCCCTTGATTAACACACATGAAACTGCCTTATACTGAGTCAGACCATTGGTCCATCAAAGTCACTATTGTCTACTCAGACTGGCAGCAGCTCTCCAGGGTCTCAGGCTGAGGTCTTTCACATTACCTTCTGACTGGACCAATAACTGGAGATGCTGGGGGTTGAACCTGGGACCTTCTGCATGTAAAACAGATGAACCACAGTCCCTAACTCATAAAATTACTCATATACAACATTTATATAATGAATATCAGGGTTGTGTCTATGCATTGATCTGAGGAAGTAGGCTGTAGTCCATGGAAGCTTCAGCTTGAATGGAATTTTGTGAGTCTTTAAGATGTCACCAGACTTAGTGCTGTTTCAATCAAAATACACACTTTTCTAATAGATAGCTTTTCATATACTGTCAGTCTTTTCCTTTGTTTATTGCTGTCCCCCTATTTCCCATGCTAACCTGACAATAATCTCATTGTTGTTCTATTTCTGGAAGTGTCCTTTAGTCTCTGTCCTCAGAAATAGGCCAGGGAGACTTACTTTTAATTAAATGAGCTTAAGATCAGGTTGCCAGTCAGGTCAACCTTTTCTGTTGCTATTAGTTTTTTAATTGCTAAGCACAACAAGCTATTAACATTCCAAGACTGAAATCAAAATGGCTATGATGGCATATTACACTGACACTGTAAATCATAATTCTGCTCCTGACATAGATAATGTACACCAAAACCACAATACAAAAGCAGGCACCAATGTAATTTCTCATCACTAGGGAAGGAAATCTCATCAACCTGCCCCTTCTGTTGAATAGGGAAAGTGGAAGGACCAGAAGATAATAGAAAACAAATAAGAGGCATAATGCAAAAGTTAAGTCCTATTGATCAATAACAACTGCTCATCAGCAAGCAGCCCCTCTGTTGCTATGGTGACTGTAATACCGCTTCAAGGATCTCTGGTCTTTTTACATTCTTACTGCTTCTTCATAGTTTGTTAATATAGAGCCTGAAGATTAATATTCAGCCAGTTTTGCGTAAGTGGTATCCAGGACTGTTTACAACAGCTTTGTCTCCCTGGTGAGGCAAGTTTGGGCCTGAAAAACAAAATATAACATGAGTATGTGTGTTTTTAACAGCTAAAAATGGATGAACAAAGAGCAGAACATATCAAAACTATTCAGTGTTTATGGATATGGACTTTACGGTGATCCAGAACTCCTGCTTGGACTCTCCACATCAGGGAGACAGGTATGTGCAGGGGCCCTTTCCTTCATGAGTGAGGAGCTACAGTCATTACTTTTAAGTACCAGTTATTCTGCTTCTATTGACCCAGTGTTCCCATTAAGCTGTGAAATGTTGTGAGCAAAAATTAAATGATCTTCATGAGCCAAATAAATATGTCAAAATTGGAGATCGATGAGCAGATGTATTCTTAACTATGAAATGCTGAGAGTAATTAACTGAGACCCTGCCATTACTCTCATCATCCCACAGTTAAGGAGACATCTGCTCATCAATCTCCAATTCTGACATATTTATTTCCTTCACTATGTTTTCCCCAAGAATTAAACCCAAACAAATGGTAACCTAAGCTTGTTATTCCTGTTTGGTCCTTGCATCTGTTAAACATCTTCATTATGCTGTATGCTAATTTGCTGCTCACCCTCTACCTTTATATATGGACTGGTAACATCCATTTCATTCTATCTGAAGAAGTGTACATGCACACAAAGACTTATACCTTTAATAAAACTTTGGTGGTCTTACAGGTCTCAATGGACTCAAACATTGTTCTGCTGCTTCAGACCAACAAGGCTACCCACCTGTAGCCAATGCTCCCTCTAAGCTGTGGAGTTTTATGAGCAAAAATTCTAGTTTGTGAGCTACTGGCATGAAAGTTGTGAACGAGCGATTTGGCCGCTGCATAAATTAGTTTGCTGTGGAGCCATCCTTCCTAAGCTACGACAAAACTGTGTGAGCCGGTGGATAAAAAACTGAGCTAGCTCACACTAACTCAGTTTAGAGGGAACACTGCCTGTAACAGTTAACAGTTCAGTGTAACCCATCTTTCAGAGATGTTAATGGGTTCCTTCCTTCCTTCCTTCCTTCCTTCCTTCCTTCCTTCCTCCCTCCCTCCCTCCCCCCCTCCCTTTTATTGGTCTTGTATCCCACCCTACCCCCAAGGAGGCTCAGGGCGAGTTCCATCAGTATTAATACAATATAGTACAATTAAAAACAACTTTAAAGCAACAGATTAAAACAACATAGATCATAAAACACCATGTAAAAATTTAGTCAGCTGTCTTTGTAATTTAGACGTAACGTAACAAAAATGTGGGTTCCTAGATGGCTATTCAGATCCAGGCCACTGATGGCAGATCAATGGGGGGGGGGGATGTCTGCCATCTCAACCGAAAGCTTGGTGGAAGAGCTCCATCCTACAGGCCCTGTGGAACTGTAATAAATTCTGCAGGGCCCTGATCTCATATGGGAGCTCATTCCTCCAGGCGGGGTGGGGGGAGGACCTTTTTGAGGCAAGTCAGACGTCCCTGCGGCTGGGGACTACCAAAAGGTGTTGATTGTTGAAATCTGTTGAAATCATACTATTATGCTGTATCATACTGTATTCTCTGTCTTATGACTCACACTAAACTTTCTTGGAAGAGACTTGTTTTGTAGACGTTTGCCTTATCTCTCTGCAACTTTATCTCTCAGCAACTGAACCCCATAAAGATAGATCAAGATGGGTAGCCATGTTAGTCTGTCTGTAGCAGTATGTAGCAGCACGGTCAAAGCAATGGTATTCCCAGTAGTCATGTATGGCTGCGAGAGTTGGACTATAAGGAAGGTCGAGCGCCAAAGAATAGATTCTTTTGAACTGAGCCAACTTCAGAGGACAGCGGAAGACAGGAGGGCCTGGCGGGAGCTGGTCCATGGGGTCGCGAAGAGTCGGACTCGACTGTGCGACTGAACAACAACAAAGCAGTAGAAAAGAGCAAAAGTCCACTAGCACCTTAAAGACTAACAAAATTTATGGCAGGGTATGAGCTTTCATGAGTCACTGTTCACTTCTTCAGATACCTGAAGAAGGTATCTGTTATGTATTGGGACTGAACCATTCCAGGTATGTCGCGTCAGAGACTGGCTGAGCTTGGAGCACAAGAACAATAGCCTACCAGGACTCTGGAAGTAACCAATCAAATAGTAATGTTATGTAAATAGGCTATCATTGGGAGTGGGGTGTGTTTGGGTGTGGCAATTACATGCTATTTAACTGAGCTGCAGCTCTGGGGTCTTGTCTTGCTCTTGCTGAAATCACAAATAAAGTTGAGCTGATCACTAGACTTGAGCCTGCTCATCCATGCAACCCACTAGTTAACAGTATCTGAAGAAGTAAGCAGTGACGAAAGCTCATACGCTGCAACAAATCTTGTTAGTCTTTAAGGTGCTACTAGATTCGCTTTTCTGAACCCCATGAGAGGCTGAAACATTATTAAGTATAACTACCATGTCTGTTCCTGTGCCTTGTAATTGTGGTTATAAAGACTGGTGTGAATTTTTCATTTCATATTATGCATCTGAAGTAGTGAAGTCTGACTCATGAAAGCCTGTGCTGAAATAAACTTTGTCTCAAGGTGCCAATTGATTTGTTTTACTTAGCTATATTTGAAGAGACAGGCTACAAGAAAATTGTTATGAGCTGGTAATTTCTACAGACTTGCTTACAAAGCTGAAACAAGTCCATTTCTGATGCTTAGATTTCTAACACAAAAATCTGAAAAACAAGTCAAGAGAAATCTGCATCTATTACAGGCTACCAAAGGTAATTTGAAGAGCTAAACATGTCTGAACTTAAAAAAAAATACGGATGAAGCTTGTTTATGGATATGAAGATCTGGTATTAAAAACTCAACAGATAGCTGATTGGCAGGTCACAGATTGCTAGAATTAAACAACTCTAAAATAGCTACTAGGGCATAAATTTTTTTTGGGGGGGAGGCTGATCAATTAATTAGCCAAAGAAAGGGCAAATTTGTTGCCCCTGGATTCTTCAAAGTGGAGGCTTGGTTTAAAAACTTCTGCTTTTGGCAAGCAAAAATATTTATGTATGGAAGCTATTTATCCCAGTTACTGAATAAGATTAAGTGGTCTGTATTATGAAGATTACAAAGCCATAACTAATCAGGTCAGAACAGTCCTCCTGATTTTAGGTGTTTTATGAATTCTTCATAAAGCATTTCAGGTCACATATAGATAGAAAGTTAGATAAGAAACAATTTACTTTCTGAGAAAAAGGGCTACCTAGAAGATCAGACTTGTGTACTGAGCTACCTGGGATGCTTTCTTGATCTTAACATATCAATATTTAGTCTTTAGCTCTGCAGAAATATCTGAGTGTTCTGTAGTTGCCTGAGACAAACACCTCTCATTTACTTTTACTTCCTCTATCTGAAGAGCACCTTAATGAGTAAACCTGAAGATCTTCCACTTTTTTTTCCCCTTCTACACAGCTTGGGAACCACTTAACAGCTCAAAAACAGCTTCTTGCATGCTACTAGCAGGTAGCTATCAGTAGCTATCACTTTCACTTGAACATGCTAAGGCAGCACCCATTGGGCTTTCTACAAACGTACTATGCAAACAATGTGGCTAGCAAAGCAATAGTCTAAATACGGAATACTGAAGCAACTCATGGACAAAAATGGTTTATTGAACCTTCATCAAGTTAAGAGTTCTGCTTTAAAGTACAACAAAGTAAGTGCAAGTGAGATCCTTCTTGTGGTCAGCCAATGTCAGAGGCATGCCAACCAAGGCATTTGGACTTATAGGGCACTGACTAGCACACCCAGGTACCTTTAAACAGGCACAACGTCATACAACAAGACTGCCATCTCTTACAAATTGAATAGAAGTTTGTGAGTCTTAAAGGTGCCACTGGACTCAAACTTTGTTCTGCAAAAAGATGGTAGCTGACCACAAAGGAAACATTGGGGGTGGAACAGCCAGGAAGGGGGGGGGGGAGGTGATCCTCAACAGACACAATCACATGCTTGTCAACTACAGCAGGCATCATTTAAAGGACAATGTTCAACTGCTGTCTGTAGTATCTGTACATGCCAATAAAGGTGACTGACTGACTGACTAACAGGTGAGAGGTGTTGGTTCCTGGGGATGCATGCCTGAGAGGGTAAAGCAATCCCCTCCACACAGACAGACAGATAGATGTCTGTTGTGTATGTAATGTAATGTAATGTATTGTAATGGAATGAATGTAGTGAGCTTGAATTTGACAAGGCATTGTAAATAGACCTATCAGAACAAAGGAAGTTCTGGAGGGAAGCAAAGTAATTGGTCTTTATGTACAGTATTTGACTGGACCTTATCTGACTTGTGGGCGTGGCTTGCCAAGCCCGGACAGTTTAAAAAGGAGCCTGTTGCTCCATTGATTTGTCTCGTTCTGGTTCTTCTGACCTCGTGTTCAATAAAGCTGTTAATCACTGTTCACCTGCTGCCTGAGTCTCGTATCTAACAATGTCCAAAGCTGAGGAGCACAAGAAAAGAAAATGCACAGAGACATTGCTGCCATTCAGCTCCTCCAGCTCGCCAGAAATGCAAAAGGAGTGGCTCATCTCCCTTCCTGCCCAGCACAAAAGCCTGCTTGCAATGGGCATGGCCTCTCCATCCCCACCCACATTGCCGCATGACTCCAGTGCTGCAGGGACCAGCTCAGGGTGGGAGGTGCAGCTGCCCACCAAGCTTCCGCTCCCCCTGAGCTCCAGCAATGCAAAGTGCCACCAACCAAGTAGATAGGAAAGCTTAAGTGGCCAGTCCTATCCCAGAGTGCTCTGTCTCCTCCTCACTGTCGCCGACTCGCCGTCAATGCCGCAGGTGTACCGGTCATCCAGCTCAAGGTTCTGCTTGCTGGCTGCAGACTTGCTGTCCTCTGCCATCATGGGAAGTAGCTGGCCACCGGGTGGGGGAGAGAAGGAGGGACTCCCGGGCAGAAGCCTATGAAAGGCAACCCACCCGGGGATGTGGGCAGATGCAGACCGGAGGAGCTCCTAGCCGCCTGCCTCCCCTTTTGCATGTTCCCTCCCCGGTGGCCCTGCACTAATCCAAAAAGCTTTGTGCTAAGGGATAAAAAAATGTGCACCCGTGCAGGCTAGTGCACTTTAAGGGGAACACTGATTGGCACCCAAGGTGGCTTACAATGATCTTGTTTTTTGAAGAAAATATGAGTCCAAGTTGCTCTTAATTTTTGTGACATTGCTGGAGGACTAAGGCAAGATGGCTGTGGAGGAACAGAGCTGGACAAAGTCCTCGTGCTAGGACTCAGATGGTCCTGCTGCCACTGCAAATAATTTCTTTATAGCCCAGTAAACTAGGCAGGGCAGGACTCACAGATCCAGTCTCTAACACGCTTACTTCCAATATTTTCAACAAGAAACCTAGCATTGATTTAACCACACCAGGTTCTTTTTTCCCTTTTCAAAATACATTTTATTTCAGTTTCACCATCATATACAGAGTACATATATACTGTTCAATATGATCATAACTCAAATATAAAGCACAATAAATTGAAATATTAGCTAGTATAAATTATCATAAGGTTGAAACATGTCCCAGCCCCAAGCTGCTGGGACACATGCCCAACCCCCCCAGCCTCCACACTGTTGCCCGACCCCCCACTTTGGCATCTGAATGACCAGCCACCCAAGGTTCCCCCGGAGCCAGGCCGCAGCTTGGGGAGAAGGTCCAGAACAGAGCCAGCAGGAGGAGGCAATGGGCAACTTACCGGACAATGGGAGAGCACTGGGAACCTCGGCAACCCTGCTAGCAGCCTGAGACAAGCTGCGCCGAGTAACACTTTGGATCCGGGAGACCCAAAATGGCACAGGAGAGCAGCCAGGGCCACACCGGGAAGGCCTCTCAGGGGAGGCAGAAAAATGGGGGGGGGATGCCAGACAAGGTGGGACCCATCGCTGTCCTCAATGGAAAGCCTGGTGGAACATCACTGCATTGCAAGCCCTGCGGAACTGCATTAGGTCCTGCAGGGCGTGGTGGATGTTATTTGGAAGAGAGTTCCACCAGGTCAGGGCCAGGGCCAAAAAGGCCCTGGCTCTGGTCAAGGACAGCCAGATGTCTTTTGGGTCAGCAATCACCAGTAGGTTTGATGTAGTGGTTAAGTGCACGGGCTCTAATCTAGGAGAACCAGGTTTGATTCCCCACTCCTCTACTTGCAGCTGCTGGATGACCTTCGGCAAGCCATAGTTCTGTCAGAGCTGTTCTCTCAAGGACAGTTCTGGAAAGAGCTCTCTCAGCTCCATCTACCTCACAGGATTTCTGTTGTGGGGAGGGGAAGGGAAAGGAGTTTGTAAGCCACTCTGAGACTCCGAGTGAATGGCGGGGTATAAATCCAATCTCCTCCTCCTCCTCCTCCTAATAAGAACATAAGAGAAGCCAATGTTGGATCAGGCCAATGGCCCATCCTGTCCAACACTCTGTCACACAGTGGCCAAAAATACCAGGTGCCATCAGGAGGTCCAGCAGTGGGGCGAGGACACTAGAAGCCCTCCCACTGTTCCCCTCCACCAAGCACCAAGAAGACAGAGCATCACTTGCCCCAGCCTGTGAGTTCCTATCTTGTGGCTATTAGCCATTGTTGGACCTCTGCTCCATATGTTTATCCAGTTCCCTCTTGAAGCCGTCCATGCTTGTAGCTGCCGCCACCTCCTGTGGCAGTGAATTCCATGTGTTAATCACTCTTTGGGTGAAGAAGTACTTTCTTTTATCCGTTCTAACCCGATTGCTCAGCAATTTCATGGAGTGCCCACGAGTTCTTGTATTGTGAGAAAGGGAGAAAAATACTTCTTTCTCAACCTGCTCTATCCCATGCATAATCTTATAAACTTCGATCAAGTCACCCATCAGTCGCCGTTTCTCCAAGCTAAAGAGCCCCAAGCATTTTAACCTTTCTTCATAGGAAAAGTGTTCCAACCCTTTTATCATTCTAGTTTTTCTGAGACAGCCTGGAGAAGGAGTGGAGCAAGGACACCATCCACAGCCAACTCCTCCACTTGCACCTGCTGGATGACCTTGGGCAAGCCATAGTTCTGATAAGAGCTGTCCTTGAAAAAGAGCAGTTTCTGTCAGAGCTCTCTCAGCCCCACCTACCTCACAGGGTGTCTGTTGTGGGGACGGGAAGGGAAAGGAGTTTGTAAGCCGCTCTGAGACTCCTTTGGGTAGTGAAAGGCGAGGTATAAATCCAATCTCCTCCTCCTCCTCCTCTTCTTCTTCTTCATTGCCCTTTTCTGCACTTTTCCCAATGCTATAATATCCTTTTTGAGGTGTGGTGACCAGAACTGTACACAGTACTCCAAATGAGGTCACACCATCGATTTATACAGGGGCATTATGATACTCGCTGATTTGTTTTCAATTCCCTTCCTAATAATCCCCAGCATAGCATTGGCCTTTTTTATTGCAGTCGCACACTGTCTCAACATTTTCAGTGAGTTATCTACTACGACTCCAAGATCTCTCTCTTGGTCAGTCTCTGCCAGTGTGTGTATTTATCCATGTGTATTTATAGTTAGGATTTTTGGCTCCAATGTGCATCACTTTGCACTTGGCCACACTGAACCCCATTTGCCACATTGACGCCCACTCGCCCATCCTCGACAGATCCCTTTGGAGTGCCTCACAATCCTCCTTGGTTCTCAGCACCCTGAACAACTTTGTGTCATCTGAAAATTTAGCCATTTCACTGCTTACTCCCAACTCCAAATAATTAATAAACAAGTTAAAAAGGACAGGACCGAGTCGTGATCCCTGTGGTACCCCACTGCTTACCACCCTCCACTGAGAAAATTGCCCACTTATACTCACTCTCTGTTTCCTATCAATTAGCCAGTTTTTGATCCACAATTTTAGATCCCTTCCAATCCGGCTTTCGCCCAGGTCACGGGACGGAGTCGGCGCTGGTCGCTCTTACTGATTAGCTCCGTAGGCACCTGGATCAGGGTGGTAGCTAGGTAATTTTTTATGGCCCCCCGTAGGGGATTTTTATTTGCATTTACTAAAAACTACAACAAAATCTCCTCCGCTCAGCAGAACACTAGAAGCCGCCGCGGCCCGCCCCGCCTCCACTGGTTGCTAGATCGCCTGCTGATTGGCGTCTAGCAACCAGTGACGTCAGAGAGAGGAGACCGAGGCGGACGTCCTCCTCCGCGCCTTTTCCGTGCCGTACTGGGCAAGAACTTGCCCACATCTGTGTGCTAGTTCGTGGGGTGCATCGCATACAGTTTCTACTGTAAATTGACCTCTTTTAAGAACTATAACTAGGGCGTACAGTATATTTTGAGAATTAAACCGCTATGGTATGGCATTCCTTTTCAGAGTCTTCTTTTTTTTATCCTGTTAGAAATGGATCCCAATACTTCTAATCCTGGACCAAAACAAAAACGCAGGTCATACGAAGCTGGTTTCAAACTTAAGGTTGTGGCAAGAGCAGAAGAAAGCAATAACAGTATTGCAAGTATTTCTGAAATTTACCAGTAGCTGCTGCATTTCGCATTTCCCACCCTAGGCTTATACTCGAGTCAATACTGTTTCCCAGTTTTTTGTGGTAAAATTAGGAGTCTCGGCTTACACTCGGGTCGGCTTATACTCGAGTATATACGGTACCCCAAAAATAAGCCCTAGCAGGATTTCTATGCATTTGTGGTATAAGCCCTAGTGTGTCTTCTTGAGAAAAAATAAATATAAGACAGTGTCTTATTTTCGGGGAAACACGGTAGCACAGTTCTTGCATAGTACCTCGTTTATACCAACAGGGAACAAAGGGACACAGTTTGCAAGAGTCTATGATTATTTCCGGTCAGATGGTTAACCAGCACCTCTTCCACTTCCTGCAGAAAGCTTGGATATCGCTTGTTGCTCTTACTATGTTGTCCGAGCTAGGTCATTTTTGATGGGGCCCCCCGGCCTCGATGTACTTATGTCACTTTCTACATCACTTCTGGAAGTGACGTAGGTATGTGGGGGGTTACATTGGGTCTCCCTTGTCACCCCTCTTACTCTTGAGGAATAAGAACAGCAGCAAGGGAAACCCAGGGCAGACAATTCTCTATGCCTGCTGCTGTTGCCGCCATGAGGAGAGGGAAGACCGGAGCTCCTACTGGTGAGTGGTGGTGAGCTTTGCCCCCAACGTTCTTGTCCCTGCTTCTGCATGGGGCAGCTGAAGGTGCGGCGCTGGCTGCTGAGCCCCATCCCCTGGTTGGTGTGCAAGGTGCATGACCCAGGAGGCCATTACATTGCCACTGCCTGAGCCCTGTGGCTTTCCCCACCTGCTGGCACCCGCTGCCGCACTACCACCACCCACTGGCACCTGCTGCTTTTGAGGCTCCTTGGGACAGGACAGGAAGTGCTCCAAAGGAGAGCCTGCTGCCTGCCCTCAGCCTACCCGCTGTGAGTGCTGAGGCGATCAGGGAGAGAGGGGGAGCCAAGGCTTGGGGAGAGGGCCCGTAAAAATTGCAAGGGGGCTGGGCCCCGCGGTAGCTATGGGCCTGGTAGACGGTCTACTGGGGCTGCAGGTGGTCAGTACACCAGACAGACAGACTCTCCTCAGTGTCCCAAACTAGGCCAACACAATCAATACAGGAGATCTTTGGAATGGGGAGTGCCCTATGTTGCCAAGTGCAATTGTTGCATTCCCCTTTCTCTCTCTCTTTTTATAATAATAATAAAAAAAGGAATGGGGAGTGCCCTGAAAGAGCATGTTGAGCAGCTAAAACATAGAACAAAATACCTCTATGTATTGCAAAGTGCACAGTAAGGTTTTCATTGAAGTGCACATGTGTGAATTCACTTTTATCCAGGTATTGGTCCCGAGTTTTATTTTAATGTCAACATACCTCAGCTCTTTCTGAGGAACTGATTATTGGTATACCTGCAAGATATAGGTGGGTTCTCCATCATGTGGGAACAGGGCTCTGACTTTTCTTTTTACAACTCTTGAGTAATTTTTGCATCACATTCAGTATACCTACCTGCATGGTCTGCTTCATCCTCTTCTTCTGCAACACCGCCACCATCTACAAAATCTGTGCCTGGATGCAGCTCACCTCAGATAGGTATACCTGACCATGTGACTTAAACCTCACCTTTATCCCAAAACTGGCTCCCCAATTTTGTTTTTACCCTGAAGGCAAAACTGGGGATCAGCCCAGGTAGATAAAAGTAGGGTTTAAAGTACATTTTCCAGGGAATGGAACATACAAATCAGGGGGTCATTTCGTAGAAAAACAGGTGCAGGAACTCATTAGCATAACTTATTTGCATATGTCACACCCCCTGACATCACCCTTATTGTGTCAGAAGGAAACACCCACCACTCAGGCTCCACTGGACTGTTTTGGATTGCTAGCTATGGGGGGGAGGATGCACAGATCTGTCCTCACAGAGGAGGGAGAGCTTGTACTTGAAGGGGGGGGGCTCTGCAACTTACCTGGCTGCTTCTTGCTCCTCATGGCCCGACTGAGGGCTGCTGGGAGATGGGGTGGGGCTTGTTGCATGTGCCCACCCCCTGGGCTCCTTACTGCTGGAGCTCCGCTCCTGTGCGCTCCCGCAGGAAATGACCCCTGATACAAATGATGACCCATAGTGCATACAAAGAGAACTCAACTGCCCGATGATTCTGCGCGCATTCACTGTAGCATAACGCACGTACTGGGCAAATTTCTCTGTCTTGCAAGCCCAGCGAGAGCCAACAGGTGCCCTCTTGCTTCTCTCGAAGATCCCCGCCCCTTAAACCCCCCCCGCCACTGCTGGAGCGCGACTGCGCAGCACCGCTAGCGGCCAGGAGGACGCCGGACTGGGAGGCAAGCGTTGCACCGCGCCGCGCTAAGGGAAGCGCGGCTTGCGCTCGGACGGAGGCAGGCGGTTGCCTTGGGCTGGCCCGACGGGCGCGGGGGGAACATGCAGCCGCGGTGGAGCTGGTGAGGCTGGGCGGCGCGCTTGCAGCAGTCCCGGAGCGAGCGCCGAGGGGGCTCTGGTGGACGGGCGGCGATGCCCGGAGCGGCGGCGGGGCCGGGGGCGGCGTGTGCCGGGGGCGCGGCGATGCTCCCGGCGCAGGAGGCGGCCAAGCTCTACCAGACCAACTACGTGCGGAACTCGCGGGCCATCGGCGTGCTCTGGGCCATCTTCACCATTTGCTTCGCCATCGTCAACGTGGTGTGCTTCTTCCAGCCCTACTGGATCGGCGACGGCGTGGACACCCCGCAGGCGGGCTACTTCGGGCTCTTCCAGTTCTGCACCGAGCAGGGCATCTCCCGCGAGATCGCCTGTGCGGGCAGCTTCGCGGACTTCTCCGGCATCCCCTCGGGAGCCTTCCAAGCCGCCTCCTTCTTCATCGGCTTTTCCATGGTGCTCATCATCGCCTGCATCGTCTGCTTCATCCTCTTCTTCTTCTGCAACACCGCCACCGTCTACAAGATCTGTGCCTGGATGCAGCTCACCTCCGGTGCGCCCCACCCTCCGCTTGTGGGAAGGGACTCCCCAGGGGAGGCAGGGAGACCCCTCCGCCTCCCCCTTCCGTAGCCGCCCCCTTTCTAGGCGCGCCTGCCTGCCTGCCTGCCTGCCGGCCGGCCGCCACTGCTGGAGCGCGACTGCGCAGCACCGCTAGCGGCCAGGAGGACGCCGGACTGGGAGGCAAGCGTTGCACCGCGCCGCGCTAAGGGAAGCGCGGCTTGCGCTCGGACGCAGGGTTAACAAACGGCAGGAAAGCATGCTTCGGGTTTTTTTGCTGGCTGCGGGCAAATATTGCCAATGCAGGGTCTTGGCAAAAGGCAACATAATTAACAGAGAGAAACTTAAAAGCCAGTGAAGGTTGTTCAAGGGATAGCCAAGGATGATACATTGTCCAAAAGGGGGGGGGTGTAGGGTAGAAGAACATTAAAACTGTTCCCCAAGGCAGAAGACTGGACAACCTGACAGAAAAACGGACTCTTGTTAGCTGTGGACCAAATTCACACATGCTGTTTAGAGGGCTTTTCAACCCACCCACCCTGTAGCTGATGAGCACATGTGAAAAACAACAACAGGGAGTTTTAACTGTGCAACTACTACATTGCAGACACATGGAAAACTGCTGGTTTGATTTTTGCTTGTAGCAGCGGATGGCTGTTTCTTTCTCCCATAATAATGAAACTTGGGGGTATCTGGTTAAATTAAATCTACTTAAATTGATGGGCAATAAATTCAGGACAGGCAAAGGGCAGTATTTCTTCACTCAAAGGATTTTTAAATTGTGGAATTCACTGCCGGTGGCTGTAGTGATGTCTGATGTCTGTGAGATGGCTTTGAAAAGGGAATTAGACTGATTCATGCAGGAGAGGGCCATCAGTGGCTACTAGCCTTGGCAACTAAAAGGGGCCTTCATATTCAGAGGCAGTAATTCTCTGAATGGCCGTGCTGGGACTGGGAGACAACATCAGCAGAAGACACAATACATCACAGGTTTGGTGCCCTGTTCGATGGCCCTCCAGTGCAATCAAGTTGACTGTTGGCGTGAAACAGCATGATGGACTAGATGGACCACTGGTCTGATCTGACGTGACATCTCTTATGTTCATGCAGAAAGATTGTTTGCTATTTGTATTTCAGCCTCCCTGCGTTTTGCCAACCATGTGTGATTTCAGTCTGGTTGTCTGGGTGATTTTGTACCATAGTCTAGCATATTGGTGAAACAGAGGATTGCTACTAGGCACCATCCCAAAGAACAGACGTGTAGCTTCACAGACTTTGTGATAACAAAGACAACACTTCAGCTCACAGTAAATATTCCTCCTCTGGCAGAGGCCAGTCAAAAGCAAGTCATAACGAGAACCTTGGGGAACATTAAAAAAAAATTCTCTCAAGATAGGCAAAACTGCTGTATTCTTGAGTAGCTCTTTGGTATGGATTTCAATGGTGGTTGCTGTGTAAAGGACTTTTGTTGAGGGGTTGAAAGGTTGCTTAGCTCATTGGGTATCAAGGCAAGGTTTTGCCATGAAAGGGTATGTTTGAATGGTGGAGTGTAAATATTCAAATATGGCGGTACAAGGAGAAAATTCTCTCTGTTGGTTTCTTTCAACCGTTGTCATCTAGAACATCCATAAGAAACATTCAGAGTGCATTCCTAAGCAGGTCTACTCAGAATCCTACCCTGTTCTGTTCAATGGGGCTTACTGCCAGGGAAGTGTTCTTAGGATTGCACTTAGTGATGGAAGATGCATGGTATGGGACTTGAGTAGATACAACACCTCCAGTGTTTCTTCCTTTTCCAAGAAAACCCTTTACCATTTTCTCTTAAAAGGCAAGCAAAATTCCAAAAACACCCCAAAATTCTCTGCATATCAAACAGTTAATTATAAATGCCTTCCAGAAATGAAGAGGAAATGCTTTTGGGTTTGATCCTAGTTAGCACGGATGTCATTAATGTGAATCAGATTATAACCAGATGGGAAACGGACTCTAATCAACCCCTGAGCACATGGCTAATATTCTGGCCTTGAAAATTATTTCAGAGGGCTGATTTAAAAGACAAGCTTTGGTATAATACCTCAAACTTGTAAATTAATTTTTATTAATAATTCAAACTTATCAGGGAAGCGATAAATAGCAAAGCTGTGAATTTGCTGGGTAAGATGCTAAGTTTCAAAACTTAGTCTTATTTCTGGCAGTAAATAAAGGAAGGAGGAATGAAATCCAAGGCAGAGGAAGCGATAGATAAGTTTTATTTAATAGAAAACATGGTTAATTTTGGAAAGACATGTATATGAAATGTTAAACATAAATCCTGGTGGGTCTTATGCCCAAGTGAATTCCTGAGCGTGTAGATTTATGCTGTAGGAATAAGACGGCCATGATTTTAGGATGGTTATTTCAAATGTTTGCATTCTTGGGTTACCTACTGTTTGTTCAACTGATATTTTTTGCTGTGTAGTAGTGATTTCTGCAGAGTTTTATGCTCCACAGTTTTCTAAATTATTTATGAATAATTCCTAATTTGAAAGTATGTTACTGCTAAAGGTTATACGACTTTAATTGGTTACCCCTATCTTTGTACAATTTGCTGGCCCCCTTGCCTTTCTTGGAAAAAACATTTTTGAAGGCAGTATTATCACTTCAGGTCTGACCCTGCTATTGCTTGAAATCCTTCAGTTTGGAACTGACCTTAATTGTAGGACTGGCCATTACTGCAGAAGGAATCCTATGCAATATATACGGTTACTTCTGTGTTTGTCAAATATATAAAGTATGTGGTCTGATTTTTCCTCTGTTCGACTTTTGAAAATAGCAGAAGGGAAGTCATTAGTGCTGCTTTGAATTGCCCCCAGAGAACTCTGATTTGGAACCAAAGGCAAAGCTTTTCAATGGAATTCAGTGGGTTTAATATTTCAGATATTCCTTTGTCATGGGTTGTGCAGTAGCATGTGATTTGTACTGTCAACATTTGTTGTTGTTCATTGCACAGATGCATGGGATTTGCACAGTCAGTGTGAATGATGAGCAAGCATCTGTATTTCTTGTGCATTATAGTTTCATCCTCGATGTCTTGTACTGGTTTCACTAAAAGAGGGGCATAATTTCAGTACAGCTGATAGAGTTTTCAAGAAAACATTGCAGAAATGCTGGATTGAGCCCAAATGTTGCTGTTAGGATATACCAGAAGTAGAAATAGTAGTACTAATTACACCTTAGCTGTATTTTACATTTTATGAATTAATATGTGCTCATCAGGGCTATTTAAGTAATGAGAGTGATACTGGAAGTCACATATGGTTAAGAGAGATCACACTGAACTTCTTCCTGCATGGTCTTTCGTGCAACAGATTAACATCTTTCCATGTAATGTTTGTGTCTGTCATGTCACTGAGTTACATGAGCTGGGGTGACAATTGAGAGCCAGTTTGGTGTAGTGGTTAAGTGTGCGCACTCTAATCTGGGAGAACCGGGTTTGATTCCCCACTCCTCCACTTGCACCTGCTGATGTGACCTTGGGTCAGTCACAAGCTCTGGCACAGCTGTTCCTGAAAGAGCAGTTTCTGTGAAGAGCTCTCTCAGCCCCACCTACCTCACAGGGTGTCTGTTGTGGGGAGGGGAAGGGAAAGGAGTTTGTAAGCCACTCTGAGACACCTTTGGGTAGTGAAGGGCGGGGTATAAATCCAATCGCTTCTCTTCTTCTCTTCTATATCTTGATCCTTATATCGACCCTTAACATTCGCTAAACTTCATGTTCTAAAACAATATGTCTTGCTTCACATTGCACACTGTATAGCTTCATTTTATCATAAATTAATAAATTAATTAAAATAATCCCTTTTAGAGATTATTCTTAAATTAAACAAACTGTGTGTGGAAACACAGAACATGCAAAGGCACTTGTAATTCTGCTAATGTTGGGGTAAATTAGGAATTGCTTTAAGCTCATTAAATAGACAATAATTTAATAATAGTTTCCTGTGATGAACTTTTTGGCAGGCTGGACAAGCTTTTCAATTTATATTTCTCTTATTTATTACAGACCATTTGAAAATATGAATTGTTCAAATATATAAGGATCCAGTGTGGTAGGTTTGTGGGGTGCTCAACTGTTCTGTGCCAGACAGTGTATATGCAATACTTATATTTGACCATACAATGTTTAAGGACCCTTTTATTTTAGTTTACTTGTGTCATTTCTACTGACATCCTTTCCCACAAATGCCCAAGGCAGCTAACAACCATGGAATAAAATCCAAGTAGAATCAAATATTGGTAGACGTTCAAGTTCTAAGATATTTATGTTCTGCATAATTCTGCATTTAGCTGTCAAATACTAGGCTTGCATTATCGGGTGACATCAGACCAGCCAAGCCAATAGCAGGTAGAGATGCTGTGACACAGGGCCATTATGCATTGACAGCTTACTTCGGAGTTTCTGAGTAAGCAAGCCTTTAAGCTTGACTTCTGATTTGTGTGCTTGCCGTATGTGTCATTCTTTTTTCTCTGGTATATTTCTGTGTATTTGTTCTGTAACTGTAACCAAAACCCACATTTTTTTCTTAATTGGGGTGGGAACATCACTTGTGACATGTGCGGGGTGGCATCCAAAGGTTTTTAAAATTTACGCAGTTGTCCTATCGCAACTGTGCAGTAGCATCCTGCAAGCACCTTCCATTTAAATCCATCTGGTTCAGGTATTGCGCATGCCTTTTAGCGTTAGTTCGTGGAATGAAAGGGAACCAAAAGGAACACAGTCAAAAGGAGAAAATACACTCTTGAAACTGACCAGACCCTTTCGGAAATTTAAAAGCAGCTGCAAAGGCCTGTTTTCCATATTGTCCAGCAGTAGGGTATTCTATGCTGTGTTATCAAGCCACTGTGAAAAATAGGAAAGAGTCACACAATGTCATAATATGGGGGAACATGTTGAGTGTACAGAATGCACAGTAGATCCCACTGACACTGGCATTGCAAGCTGTGATCATTGGCAACATGTGTTTGTGTGGTCTGTGTGTGCGTGTGCACTTGTGCAAAGTCGGCTGCAAATCCACACTTTGCACAGGGCTGCACAATCCTTACTTTTGCTATTGCGCCATTGCTCTTCCCAATCATCTTTCCTTTCATGTTTATGCAGATGTAGAACTCTGTCCTAGCTCCCTTGATTCTCACAGGGCTCCCAAACATGCCGGTCTTGCATGTGGGGGCTGGATTTCTCCCCTTCCTTCCATTTGTTTTTGCAGAATCCCTGAGTGGGATGGGGGGGGGCTGCTGCCAGTGCCCACTTTCCCTGGTGCATCTTTGCTACTCTGCAGAGTGAGGCTTGTCCTTCAGGTCCCCAAAGTGGCTTCTCAGCTTAAGGGTACTCCACTGCTTGCCTGCCCATGCCCTGGAGAGCCCCACAGCCAGTCTGAGGAGGTGATGACCTACTGAGGGAGGGTGAACAAATGAGGCAGGAGGAAGAGAGTGTAGAAGCAGGGTGGCTGTCAGGAAGGCTATGGGAGGAACTGTGGGAGGAAGAAGCTGACCTGCCTGGACGGGGCTGACAGCTGGTGCTGGGGAGCAGAGTGGGCTATTGGGGAGCAAAAGGAGATGGGCATCCAAGTTGCTCCCTGGTGGGCTGGCAATGGCAGCCCAGGCTCCCAGGCTGCAGAGCTTTGCCCTGCTGCGAGTGGGAAGGGAAGCAGCGGCTGGTGGAGTAGGTCTGTGCGCCTCTGTCGGAGCTCCAGAATATTGTTCCCAATTGCTCTTAACTTGAATATGAGAAGCACCTTGAAGTATTAAGCTAGAGAGCTAAGACCTTAGATTTTTGTTTCAGTGCAACTGAAAATTTATGGTACCGACAACATTATCCCAAACATTTTTACAGGAAGTTCCTTAACACTTTCACCCCACTCAGTGAGAGTTACTCCCAAATAAAGAATCCTTACGTACACATTAATTTGGGATTGGAATGTCAAATGTCTGAGCTTCAAACTGCACAGATACTGGTGTTTATGTGTTATCTACCAGTCTCTCAAGATATCTGATTTGTTTAAATGGATCGATTCAAAGCGATTCTTAAGTTCAATGGTTTGTAGAAGGTTCATGTGGCTCAGCCAACATTTTAATGTTAGGCTTCTTAAGACTGCAAAAATGTTTCCCCCCAATTTTGTTCACTAAAGCATGAAAGGGAGCAATGTTTTCAAAGCTTTAAGCTTCCTATCCCAATGTCTCTCTCTCTTTACATCTCATGACAATTTTATTGTGCCGACAATCCCCCCTTTTGTTTGCATTCCATACTGAAATTTAATTTTTTGGCTTCAGTTGAATTATGTCCTCAAGTGCACCTTTACCATTTCAATGAATGGCTGCCATTCATTTTATATGGTAACAGTAAAACACAACTTGATGGCTAGACCCACACAGCACTTAGTGGCAGGGATCCTGGAAGGAAATGCAGCATGATCTCTTGACCAGAAGTGTGCTGTGTGGCTCTGCACTTGATGAGCCCTGTCTGTCAAGCGATGAGTAATGCACTTCCTGCAAATTAGCTTCTGAATTCTTCTCTTAATAGTTAATTTTACACTGTGTCTCTACCATTACTATAGTTGTTGGGTTTCTTTTTTACCATTGACTGATCTTTTCTGGAACAGTGTGTCAAAAATATTGAGGATAACCTCTAATCTAATGAGAGATTAAAGTTAATTCTCTTTTGGCGTTACCTGCTTAGGTATGCCTATAACACAGGTAAGTTAAAGGATTGCCACACACTTGTGTGTAGGATCACTGGTGGGATCTTTCAGCACTTGTAAGAGGCTGCATTTGCCTCACTGGGCTCTTCTCCCCCCCCCCTCTGTTGGATTTCACAAAGAACAAAGACAGTGTCATTGAAAGTACTCTTTGCAGCTCCCTTGCATTTTAGCTGGTTCATTCTGAGTTTTTAGGACTTAAAGAGGAAAGGTGTCAGAAGTCAGTATGAAGCTAAATATGCCAAAATTATCCTGGTTAGCAGAAGTTCAAAATGCCTAACAAAAGCTGCCCCTAGAAATGCTACCACAGTGTTATCAGACTATGCACACTCAAAAATATTCAGCTGTACTGACCAGAGTTTTGTGTTTAGCTGTTCTGTCACATATTATTTATTTAATAAATGCATCAACCACTTTTCACATTTTAAACGTCCTCAGTTTGATACACACACAAAAAAAGAAACACTGCATGAATATTACTTACAGTGGTGTCTTAAGCAGAGTTGTACTTGTTGTGTATGCTGACCGCCACTGGGGAGACAGCAAACAGCCAGAGCTTGACTCTGGAAGAACAATAGGGACGAGGCTCCTAGTCCCTCCACTGGGGAACCAATGGGCACCGTGGCGGGAGATTCAAACCCACCAACGGGGCCCAGGGGCGTGTCCCTGGAGTGTATATAGCTGGCCTGCCGGCCGTTAGTGAGCTGTCTTGTTGTGTACTAAATAAAGCGTGCTTTGCACTATGCCGGTCTTTGTCCTTCGTCCATGCGGGAAACCCACTACACAATAATGGCGACGAGGATGGGATCCAGCCGCAACTGAGCCGGGCCATCGAGAGGGAACGAGAGAACGCGATCCGCAGCGATCCGATGAGCGATCCAGCCGTAGAGGCTGCTTCTCCCCCACCAGCTCCGACGCGCACAATGGCGACCACTTCAGGGCTCGGGCTGCTGCCGCCCTTCAACGTAGCCCATCCACAAGACTGGCCAGCCTGGGTCAGAGGCGTCAAGTCCGCGCTAGAGTTCTACGATGTCACAGACAATGGCAAGAAAAGAGGATTCCTCCTGGCCTCCTGCGGCACCGCCGTCGTGTCCCTGGCCGAACGGCTGTTGTCTCCGACGGACCTCGACGCTTGCACCTTTGATCAAATCGTCAATGCGGTGCAAAATCACTACGCGCCCAAACCAACAGAACTGACCTGCACGGTGACCTTCTACACCCACAGCCAGCAGAGCAGAGAGACCGTCGCGGAGTTCCTCGCGGAGCTGCGACATCTCGCCACTGACTGTAAGTTTGGGACTCATCTGAACGAGGCCCTCCGCGACCGCTTCGTTGTGGGCTTACGAGAGGAGAAGCTCCGACGGCGGATCATGGAGAAGGAGACGGTCGACCTCAAAGAGGCCCTCGCCACCGCCATCGCTTTGGAGAGGTCGCACACCACCCCAGCTGCAGCTCTCCAGGTTGAGCCGGAAGATCCCGAAGAGCAGGACGTCCACCGGGCCTACGGGGAGCCCCAGCAGTGCACCCAAGCACCGCACCGCACTCCAGCAACGAACGCGAGCACTGGCCGCCAGCATCCCGGTGCTTCCGCATGTGCCAGCTACGGAGATCAGCACGATCGGAAGCCCTGCCGATTCCGCAATGTCGCTTGTCACAACTGTGGGCGCACAGGCCACATCGCAAGGGCTTGTCGCTCCAGAGCAACGGTCCGGGCACAGCTACCACGCCAGCGAGCGGACATGCACTTCGAGGACGACGCCAGCGCAGATGACCTCTATCTCCTCACGCACACCACCGAGAAGGTACTACAACTCCCCGGCAAGTCGCCCTCCCCTAATTTCCTGGCCACTGTACGAATAGAGGGGTCCCCTTGCGTAATGGAGGTGGACTCGGGCTCCGCGGCCTCAATAATCTCCGCGGCCACGCTCAAGCGCCTATGTCCTAAGGGGGGACCCCGCTTGCGCCCAGCCCAGGTGATGCTGATGGATTTCCAGCGAAACCGGGTGCCGATTAAGGGAGTTGGGACTTTCCGGGTATGATTCAAGAACTTGACAAGGAAACTGGACTTAATAGTGGTCGAAGGCGACCTGGTCAGTTTGCTGGGGCGGGAATGGTTTGAGCCCTTGGGAATCACCGTGGAGGGAGTACAGATGTGCACGACCCAGGACTTCAAGGGGATTTGCCAAGAATTCCCTTCCGTGTTCGATGACTCTCTGGGCCGGTATACGGGCCCCCCAGTGTCTTTGCACCTCGACCCCTCGGTGGCTCCAATCAGAATGCGCGCCAGAACGGTTCCGCTAATGGTCAAACCTAAAATTGACATGGAACTGGATCGCCTGGTAGCCCAAGGCATCCTGGAACCGGTCTCCCACACGGTGTGGGAGACCCCAATAGTTGTCGTTAACAAACCCAATGGGGCAGTCCGCATCTGCGCGGACTACAAATGTACGTTGAACAAGGCGCTACAGGACCACGCATATCCGGTCCCTGTGGTTAGCCACGTACTGGCCACCTTGGGCGGGGCAAAGATCTTCGGCAAACTGGATCTCGCCCAAGCTTACCAGTAGTTGCCGGTAGATGAGGCAACAGTGGAGGTGCAAACAATTGTTACCCACCGGGGGGCATTCCGTGTAAAGCGATTACAATTCGGAGTGAGTGTGGCACCGGGGCTATTCCAGCAACTGATGGACTCTCTTCTTAAAGGGATCCCCGGCGTCACACCATTCTTCGATGATGTGATGATCGCTGCTGCCACGCCAGCCGACTTCGCTGATCGCCTCCGCGCCGTGCTCAGCCATTTCCAGGACGCTGGGCTGAAAGTGAAGCTAGACAAGTGCCGCCTGTGTGTACCATCAGTGGACTTTTTAGGGTTCATGGTGGACGCGGAGGGCCTCCACCCAACCCGCGAGAAGGTGAAAGCAATAGTAGAGGCACCGTCGCCGAAGTCTAAGATAGAACTGCAGGCGTTCTTAGGAATCCTGAACTTCTACCACGCCTTTCTTCCCCACAGGGCGGCGGTGGCGGAACCCCTCCATCGATTGTTGGACAAACAGGCCCCTTGGGTGTGGGGGCCCCGGCAGGCCGCCGCGTTCCGAAACGTCAAGGAACTTTTAATTTCCAACGCGGTCCTGGCCCACTTCGACGAGTCGCTGCCGATGGTGCTAGCTTGCGATGCCTCGCCCTACGGCGTCAGGGCTGTGCTGGCGCATCACCTACCTGATGGCCGCGAGGTCCCGGTCGCGTACTACTCGTGCACTCTATCTCTGGCGGAGCGAAATTACGCCCAGATAGATTGCGAGGGACTTGCAATCGTGGCCGGAGTCAAGAAGTTTCACGACTTCGTCTATGGCCGGCCCTTCACGATCGCCATGGACCACCGCCCGCTCCTCAGCCCGTTCGTGCCCGACCGCAGGACTCCGCAAGTCCTCTCCCCGCGCGTCCTGAGATGGACCATTTTCCTGGCCGGCTTTGACTACCGGATCGAGCACCGTTCCGAAAAAGCCATGGGCCATGCTGACGGCCTTAGCCGCCTTCCCCTGCCAGACGTCATAGAAGACCCAGCCCCGGTGCACCGGGTCCTCCAGGTGGAGGACCTTCTGGACCCGCCAATTCACGCCGCAGACATCACTCGTCGCTCGGCCCGGGACCTCATTTTATCCTGGGTGCTGGGCTGGGTGGTGAGGGGGTGGCCTGCAAAGGCGGAGGGGCCAGAATTCACAGCATTTACGGCTCACAGAGAGGAGTTGTCGGCGCACAAAGGCTGTTTGCTGTGGGGAGACAGGGTCGTGGTTCCCAGCGCCCTGCAACAAAAGGTACTACAGGCCCTGCACGAAGCACATCCAGGCATCGTGCAGATGAAAGGGCTCGCCCAGAGCTACGTCTGGTGGCCGGGCATCGACGCAGAGGTGGAAGCATGGGTGAAACGATGCTCCATCTGCCAAGCTGTGAGACCCAGCCCACCGGGGGCTCCCTCCCAGTCCTGGGAATCCACACACACCCCATGGTCCCGACTTCACATAGACTTTGCCGGACCATTCCACGGACTGTTGTTTCTGGTGACGGTGGATTCCTACACCACAACTTCCTCCAAGGCCACCATTCGCGCCCTCCGACAGTTCTTCGCCACCCACGGCCTGCCAGACACCATCGTCTCGGACAATGGGATGGGATTCACATCGGAGGAGTTCCAGCAGTTCCTCAGTGGCAACCTGATTAGGCACATCAGGTCAGCGCCGTTCCACCCTGCGACCAACGGCCAAGCAGAACGGATGGTGCGGACAATGAAGGAAGCGCTGAGCCGCCTGACGGAAGGGGACTGGGAGCGGCAAATTGCACAGTTCCTCCTGGCGCATCGCATCACGCCTAACCCGGTAAGCTGCCGATGCCCAGCAGAGCTCCTCCTGGGACGGAGACCTCGAACCCTGCTGGACCGCCTGCACCCAGATCGGGCTCCAGAGTTGAGGAACACGCCAGAGCAGCGGGAGGCACCTCACGGGTTCTTCCCAGAGGACCCGGTTTTTGCCAAGAACTTCAGCAGGGGGCCAGCATGGCTAGTGGCCGCATCATCCGTCCCTTGGGCACCGTAATGTATGAGGTGTCCACTGAATGTGGCCAAGTCCTGCGGCGACACATTGATCAGCTCCAGCGGCGCATGCTCCCGGAACACTTCAGCGCGGAGGGTCCGGAACCACAGCCAGCCCGCGAGAGGGACGCACAGACACCCACAGCTCAGGACACTACCCCGGAAGAGCAGCCAAGCCTTACGCCAGTTCCTCCGGCGGTCAAGGAAGAGACCCGAGCTGCAGGCGCTGCAGGGCCAGAAGGGCCCCCCTGGTAACTCACCCCAACGCAGCTGACGGGGCCACAGAGGCCCCAGTACCGACCCCCCGACGGTCCACGAGAGAGCGATGGTCCCCGTCTTATTTAAGGGACTACGTGACATATGTGGTTCCGAACTATGGGGGGAGGGATGTTGTGTATGCTGACCGCCACTGGGGAGACAGCAAACAGCCAGAGCTTGACTCTGGAAGAACAATAGGGACGAGGCTCCTAGTCCCTCCCCTGGGGAACCAATGGGCACCGTGGCGGGAGATTCAAACCCACCAATGGGGTCCAGGGGCGTGTCCCTAGAGTGTATATAGTTGACCTGCCGGCCGTTAGTGAGCTGTCTTGTTGTGTACTAAATAAAGCGTGCTTTGCACTATGCCGGTCTTTGTCCTTCATTCATGCGGCAAACCCACTACACAATATACTCTTCTAGAATTCAGGGTGTAACTGTGCTTAGGGTGGCATTGCAGCCATAACATTTTAGTGACTTAAGGTGACATTCTTGGTGGTTAAACCTCTCAGCTGCTGTGGTAGATGGCAGAATTCAGAGTGCCACCTACACTCTGTTCTGCTGCCCTTCTCCTCTTGTCTATCTCCATTTCTCTCTGTCTCTCCCCTTAGCGGAGGATTTCACCAAGGAGATAAGTGTCAACAAGCAATGGCATGGGGAACTTGGACGGATACTTTTTGTTTCCTTGTAGGGGTGACTGCCCTTCCCGTTTTCTCTGCTGACAGACCAGGGAACCTTCAGAATTCTCTGCAGGCAGTGCTGGGCTACTCCCCTGGGTCAGTATTGCTCAGATGAGTAGAATTCTTTACTGAACTACTTCTGAAAACAGGTTGGAGGTAATAATTTTGAATGCTGTCCACATAGAAAGTTTGCTGCATTAGAAAATCAATGCGTCAAAGAGGAGTTTAGCACAGCTTGCTCTCTCTGTGATGTGCTAGATTATGACATTTAGAGCATTTTACACCAGGCAGCAATAAAAGACAGTGACCCCCAGCTGTTTGCAAACTGAAGTGGTACCATTCAGTATTTTCTCATCTCTAAGGAACATGCACTCCAAATATCAGAATCCTGACAGAAAACATTGGCTTTGTGTGTCTGAACTTTTAGCCCTCCCCCTTCTAAAGGCATATTAAAACGCAATTTAAAAACAACATGTTTAAAAATGAATGTGTAATCTTGCTTTAGAACTACATTGCACCTCTGTCACCAGTTTATTTGTGATTATAAAACTGGAGCATTTTATTTTGGTTGCAGCATAGTTTGAGGAATGCATTATTTAAAAGGCTTAATTCTGTTATACTTTTTTGCCTTGTCTAATTGCTAACAGTTGCCAGCTTTTGATTTATACCAGCTGGAGATTTTCTGCCACATGGCTTAAGTATAAATGTGAACACAAGACCCTGGATGTCTTCAGTGTCACCAAGGTCTTACAGAGCAATTGGAGAGAAAGAGTGACATCTTTTCTCAACTCTGTGCCAGGATGAAGAAGTTCAAGATTTGTATGCTTCTTGGTGGTACCATGAGTGTTGTCTGTCAGTCTAATTTGTCTCAGAGTGGTTGTGAAGGTAAGGTGGGCTTCCCCTGTCATACCATGCAGAGCTTCTT
This sequence comes from Gekko japonicus, assembly GCF_001447785.1. Lineage (NCBI taxonomy): Eukaryota > Metazoa > Chordata > Lepidosauria > Squamata > Gekkonidae > Gekko > Gekko japonicus. The sequence goes on along the minus strand of NW_015168652.1, from coordinate 1,087,271 downwards.
GAGGGGAAAGTGGTAAATAAAGAAAGATAGACATAGCTGTCTCCATTGTTTCTCTAGACTTCTTTTTAAAGCACCTTGGATGTGCTGTTTTTGAAGAAAGATGTTTGATTCTAGATCGCAATGACACTATTAAAAATTAGAGAATCTGATTTTCGTTCATTATGGTATAGGCCTTAAGTGAAATATTTATGTTTCCCTCCCAGAAGATCATTGGCTGGTGGTAGAAGGAGAAAGTCCACTGCAGCATGAAGCCTGATACAGCAGGGAATAAATTCTGTATATCTTCTCCACTGCTGAGCGGCAGATAAGGCCAGACTGATCCCCTGGACATTTCTTCCCCTCACAGTCATAATGGAACTTCATGTTGCAAGGCAAAGATAAAGCTTCCCACAGGAGAAGAGCATTTTCAGAAGACAATCAGCTGGTGGCTGGAGGATGCCTAACATTTCCTTTACCTTTTTAACTGATTGTTATCCACCATTCACATGAGTTCCTCTGACTATTTCCTCCATCTTTCCCTTGAGCTGGCTTTGAAGCTGGTAGTAATCCTGAAAGTGAGGAAAACACTTCAGTTATAGGATTTTCAGGGAAGGATTAATAGACAATGTTAGATATTCACTCCAATTTCCCCCTGTAAATGCCCTCACTGCCCATTCATTAATGTGAACCAGGAAAGGGTTTCCAAGTGTAAAGCTTGAAGTTCTGCTCAGAGTGATCTCTCTAGTCAAGCTTCCTTCCATCACTCTGGCAATTTCATCTTCCCTCTTGTTCCAAATAACGTTCTTGGATGGTCTTAATGCAAGGTCCATCATTTTTGACAAATCCTCAAACTTCTGAGTAGACAAATATGTGCTAGTGAAGCTGCTACCAATGTGCACACTCCTAATGGTAATTTTTACTACATTCAGTACATGTGATCAGAACCCCAGATTTTTGAGGGAATGCATTCATGTGTACTGAATGTGAAACATGTACTGAATGTGTGTTGCCCCATTCACACAAAATAAAATGGCATGCATTGGGAGGATTTTGTGTAGTGTGGATGGAGTACTAACATCTGACAAAAGCTTTTGTGTGAGGTGAAAGGGTAACAGACCTCTTCAATTGAAAGTTGTGGTCAGCAGGTGCAGGGAGAAGCCCCTGCAGCAGCATTGATATTCTGCATGCCGTCAGCAATGTTCCCTCTAAGCTGCAGAGTCTTGTGGGACAAAAGACCTAGTAGGATTAAAGTTTTGAGTGGAAGGAGGAAGAATAGATGGAGAGAGAGGAGAGAAAGAAAGAAAGAAGTGGGGGGAAGCAAAGAGAGGAGAGAGAAGTGGAAGGCAGGAAGACAAGATGGGGAGAGAGGAGAGAAAGAAAGAAATAAGTGGGGGGGAAGCAAAGAGAGGAGAGAGAAGTGGAAGGCAGGAAGACAAGATGGGGAGAGAGGAGAGAAAGAAAGAAAAAGTCAGAAAGAAAGAAGAACGATATGAAGGAAGACAGACAGACAGAAAGAAAAATGATAGGAAGGAAGACAGACAGAAAGGCGGGCAGCCATTAGAAGCCTCCATTTCGCTTCCCCCATTTCTAAGTGGGGGGAAATAAAAGGGAGCCCTGAAATGGCTTCCTACCCTTTAAAAAGAGCAGCTCAGTGGGTCTGCCCATCAGCTGCTTGCTTTAGAGGACAGGCAGCCATTAGAGCCATCTTATTCGCTCCCCCCTGCTTCCAAGTGGGGGGATGCAAAAGGGAGCCCTGAAATGCCCCCCCCCCTTTAAAGCCAGCAGCTCAGCGGGTCTGCCCATCAGCTTAGAGTGAACACTGCTCATCAGAACAGTATTTTGGAGGTCCTCCCCAGTAATGAGATGACCAGAATTCCAAGAAGGCAATTAATTCTTTTCCCGAGCCAATATAACTCTGCTATCAAATTACTAGCCCAGCAGTCTTGCTTCTTGGTGAACTGCTCCTTCTGTCCATGCCTTGAAAAACCTTTAAAATCAAAATAAATGTTTGGAAGATCTGGTTGTAGACCTTCACATGTAATTCAGCCCTCAGCCATTCTTTTTAAACACATGTAAAGGGATCTTTAAATCCTGACTAGGATGCTGAAGGTCATAGAGTGGAGTTTTCTACCTCAAACTGTAGTGTCCCACAGATGGAATCTGCCCCTTTGCAGGATGATACTGCTAGCTTGTCAAGCAGTTACCATTGCACTGTGGTAAGTTATTACATGGTAAATGGCCATCTGCTTTTATTCTGCATCACACGTTGCATGGGAGAAATAGCAGTGGTCCTAGGAGGATCTGTGGCATGGCAGGATCTCTTGGGGTGGAAAAGTCCCAGTGGAATAATGTCCAGGGGTGGAGACTGGTTTAAATTCATGTAGGCAATCTCTGCAAAAAAGAAATATTTTTGTAAAATGGCAATGTTATATTTTTAAAAAGTAATTGAACCATGAATACGAGCTATTTTTAAATGAAATAAGAACCAATTTCTGATTACCAGGATGTATGTATTTAGGTTACAAATCTGGTGCCCAGCAGTGCAAAGAAGTTTTTTTTTAATCTGTAAAAACAAAAAACTAGAGATGGCTTTTATCAGGAATGAAAATCTGTAGTGCAGAAAGTTGCTGAGTCTGAAAACTGGCAAGGTGCTATTGTGGAGACTACCACAGTCACAATATTGAGAAAGCACAAAGAAGCAAAATGGAAATCTCCCCCCACCACTTTGTTTAATTTAAAAATGAAAATGGTGAATGACTGGAATAGGTATTGCTATATAGAACACTAATTATTTGAAGGAGGAAATTATGGCTGGACTCCTTAAGTAGGAAACCATTGGTCGTAAATCCATTTATTTATATTAAAAATACCGTCCATTGTTTGTTTGTCAGGACTAGGTGTTCTTAAAGAAACTAAGCTTGCTGTTTTCTGAAACAAGTAATGAATTGGCTAGTAACAACCTGCTGGTGGTTGTATCCTTCATGGAGCATTACTTTGAAACAGGCACACTAGGTGATGTCTTACCAAAGGTATTCAGTTAGTTGGCTGAATGTAATTTGAAATGTGTCTGAAGTGTCTCTGAAGCAGCAGCGTTCAAAGAGACTGAGCACACTATTGGTGTCTTGTGAGTCACTCATAACATGAGTAAGGCAATGAATTAGTGTTTCCAAGAGCCATGCATTTTCAGATACAGGCAGTACCCAGTTGAGCTGCAAGTATAAGAAGACAGGTATTTATTTTAGCTACAAATTAATTGTACTGAGTTTGAGATAGAAAATTGGGACCCCACCTCCACCCACCCAAATTGTAACATCTGTTATTCCTCTTTAAAAACAAACAACACCCCCTACTACTACTGCACATTAAATTTAACATTTTACAGACATTTAGCATTGATTAAACTGGCACAAGCTTTTCCTTAACACCCAGATTTATGTTACCTATATATCTAATTCTCAACAGTCCCCTCTGCATGCACATACTTATTTTCGCAAACAGAGGGCACTCTCTTCCCTAACAGGTTTTTTCAGGGGACTCAGTGAGTCTACAGAAAAATCCAAAAAGTAAAAACAAACAAAAAAAGCAAAAAAACCTTGGAGAGGGTTGAATCCCCCCCCCCAATACCTTTTGAAATGGCTGCTGCAGGGATCTACTCCAGGCCCCACCGTATTGACAGTGAGAGAGAGACTGGCTGTTAGAGAGAGAGGGAGAGGTGAGGAAGCAAAAGCATCAAATCCTGCAGGGCCCTGATGTCATTTCAGCAGAGAGTTCCACCAGGTTGGGGCCAGGACCGAAAAGGCCCTGGTCTTACTCGAGGACAGCCAGACCTCCTTAGGGCCAGGGATCACCAGCAGGTTGTTACTAGCCAATCTCAGAGTCCTTTTGGTCCACAGCCTGTCTGCACATGGGCACCCACTATGGTAAACATTATCTAAAAGGACATGGAAAGAAGATGCTTATTTGTGTGCTGCATCTGACAGTGGCTTTCCTTTTGACAGCCATAATCCCCCAAGCTGCTTTTGAGTTTATCCCTCTCCATGCTTTGCTCATGAAGTCATCTATCTTTATAGTCTTGGACTCAGACTGCCCTTTAGCTGTGCTTAACAAACTGATTAGTTTTGCCTATAACTCAAATGTACCTTTCTTAGAATTAAAAACCTTTAGACTATGAATGTGCTTAATTGTTCTTGTAAACGGTCATTGGTAAAGATGATAGAATACTGCATTTGTGTGAAGCAGAAATTTGAACTGACTTGAGCAAAAATAGATCCAAGTTCTTTGCAGAGTATCAAGGAAGTTATTCATTCACCTGGCACTTCATCTCTGCCTTGTCTGAATTTCCTTGGAATCTGCAGTCAAACATAGATTCCTCCTTGGCAACTCCTCTTGTCTTCCCGTAGTCCCCTTGAGTGCCCTGTCTTCCATTTACCACTAGTTAACCTATAACACCTGGGTTTTGAGTGAAGGAGTTGCATTGAACAAGTGTGAATGTCAGATCTGTGGTCAGGCATCGGAACTGGATTCAGATCATTTTGCAACTTGCCTATCGGCTGAAGACTCCACACGACAAAATTGTAGGCTAGATGCAGTGGATCTTCTGGATGGTATCTTGCAATGATGAATTAAAAGAAACTTGGTTCTGTTAAATGGTTCTGCTTGGTTCTGTTAAGTGGTTAACTGTCGTATGTACTCTGCCCTGACCTGGACAGCCAAGGCTAGCCTTATCCCGGAACCTAAGTAGGGTTGGCTCTGGTTAGTACTTGGATGTGAGACCATCAAGGAAGTCCAGGAGGCAGGCAATGGCAAATCAGCTCTATTCATCTCTTGCCTTGAAAACTCTACAGGGTCGCTGTAAGTTGGCTGCGATTTGATGGTACTTTTTGGCATTGTTCACCACATTATATCTATATCTATATATATATTCCTGGAGATATATATATTCCTGGAGATATGGAGGTGCAGTGCGGAGACGGTGCAGGGTAGGTTTGGAGAGGAGAGGGAGATCAGTGGGGTATAATGCCATAGAGCCCACCCTCCAAAGCAGTCATTTTCTCCAGGGGAACTGATCTCTGTTTTCTGGAGAGCAGTTTTAATTCTGGGAGATCTCAAGGCCCCAGTGACATTGCTAGAAATGTACTCTTGAATGATCCTTCCTAGCAACAGTGTAAACAAAACAGGAACCTAAAGAGCAATTTCATATCATCCTCCTAATATTTTAAGTTGTATTAGTAGGGCCCCGGTCACACGGCAAAGTTGCCGCGGGAGAGGTGGGTGGATTATCCGGGCGCTTACCGCTGACAATGTGAGTTAAAAAACTAGTACCTCCAAGGTACTAGTAAACGTTTGCCACGGGCTGCCTCCAGACGCCCGTGGTGTGATCACGCCGGAGTGCGGCATTCCCCTCTGGTCCCTCGTTTACCTGCCGGTGCCAAGGGAAGGACCCGTGGTGTGCCGCCGCGTCTGATCGCGTAATCGCGCATCAAACTGCACCGGGGCAATTAGCCACACCTCCCCCCCACGATATCCGGCCCGTGTGACCAGGGACTAGGTATTCTTTCCTTATCTCCCTGTTCTTGGCACAAAACTGAAGCATTTGTTTGTGTGCTTCTGCTGCTTGCTCACCATGGCAATAGCTTTATCTGGTTCTTTTCTGCAGTCAAGCTGATGGGACACTTACAGGGCCAGTTGTCCTGAATTTTTTTCCCTTCCATCTCTTTCTTGTGAAATATGATATCCGGCCTCCCCCACTGATAACTGCTCTTAATATTGCAAATTGTATGGATGAATTGTATGCAATGTGTGGTGGTTTGTAAGCTACTTCAGTGACATTGCTAGAAATTGAATAAAACTGTGTTCTGCATGCCAGAACACCTGTATAACAACTTTGTACTTTATTAGCCTCCTGCCAACCTAGCAGTTCGAAAACAAGAAATTGCAAGTAGATAAATAGGTACCACTTCAGTGGGAAGGTAACAGCGTTCCGTGCGCCTTGGTGTTTAGTCATGCCGGCCACATGACCATGGAAATGTCTTCGGACAGCGCTGGCTCTTCGGCTTTGAAACGGAGATGAGCACCGCAACCCTAGAGTCGGATTTGACTGGCTTTCGAGCAAGGGAACCTTTACCTTACCTTTTACTTTATTAGCACATGGAAGGGGGGTTTTTTTGGGGGGGAGGCCTCACGGTTAGCAAATCAGAAACAAATCTAGTTGTCTGCCTTAACACAATATTTTTCAACATTTCCCAGGAATTCATTTGCTCAATTGAAGCAACTGAATATTTTGCTGTTACAATCCACCAGAGAAAAATTAGAGCAATGGATAGTCACAAAGAAAATGCATAATACATCTTTCCAACAAGTTAATTCATGGTGGTGAGATTAAATTCTGGGAAGGAAGATCATGGGTAAAACAGGATTTGTTACTTTTTTGCTGCCTCTTTTTTCTCTTTGCACTTCCCGGAGGAAAACAAATTGCGATTTGAGTCTGTAATAGATCTCTTCCAGATTGTTCAGCAAAATGTGATAGCAGTGTGATATCTTGCAACTGGACAGTGTCTTAAATTGGATCCCACTGCGTTTTCATTGAATTTCATTGAATTATCCTCTATAACAAATCCCTGAATGGCCTTTGACCCACCTACTTTCAGGACCAACTCTCCCAGAATGCTCCCCTGCAACAGCTTTGTGCATGTGAGCAAAATCTTCTGAAGATGCCGCCCTGCAAGTGAATAAAATCGGCAACTCTCTGTTCATGGTTATTCTCAGTGGTGGCTCCCACCATGTGAAATAGCCTGCCTAAGGAGGTCAGGAAGGGTCTCACACTTTTGTCATTATGCAGAATGCGCAGAACAGTGGTGGTGGTGGATTTATGGTAACTCCATAGGGTTTTCAAGGCAAGAGACCTTCAGAGGTGATTTGCCATTGCCTGCCTCTGCATCACGCCCCTGGTATACTTTGAAGGTCTCCCATCCAAATACTGCCAGAACGGACCCTGCTTAGCTTCTGAGATCTGACAAGATCAAGCTAGCCTGGACTATCCAGGTCAGGGTGCGCAAAATAGTAAAGCGGGCATTTTAAAGAAGAGATTAGAACTGTTGTGGAATGCATGGCCGAGGATAGATTGTTGTCTATTGCAAGGATTACTGTCTTCTGCTTTTGCTGCATTGTCTTTACCTTGTAATCTGCTTTTCTATTTTTTGTTTGTTTATAGTATATCTTCGCTTTTGTTCACATTGTTCTAATTCTGCAATCCTAGTCCTATTGCATTGTTCAGTGGTTGTTTTACACTGTCTAATTTGTCTGTTTTTTATCCTGTAATCCACCTTTTAGTAAGAAAGGGAGACTGTAAAAAAAAGAAAAATAAATAGAAGTAATTTTTTCATACTTAAAATCTGTTAGCCAGTTGTGGATGGATTGTATTAACTTACTTTTGTATGCGGTCTTTAAAAAAACAACCACCACCTCTAAATATATTTAATGGCCCCGTATTCTGTCTCTCTGTCTCTGTCTCTGTCTCTCTCAACAATGGTGTTGACTCATTGGTCAGCTAAACTAAATCATAGTATGTCGTGTTTCTGGCAAGCAGAGACTTCTTCCTCTTGGAAATGAGTTTGTTTCTTTTCTGGGAACTGAAGCACTTCAGCAAATTTGTGCCGTAGTAAGGAAAGCAAGTATCCTGTGTTATAGAGGTTTGCAACAATTGCTAGTGGGTAGTTGAGGGCAAGATGTGAGAGACAGGGGAAGGAATAACTTGTCCCAACTGGCCATGCATACGAAGTTGTAGCTGACTGAGATAAAAAACTCCAGATGCATAATGACGCAGAAGGCTAATAAGGTCAAGTCTTACATGTCTCTGTCAGCTTCCCCTCTTCTGAATCTAGTTGTGAAGAGGCTGACCAAATCTAGAAAGGTCTTCAGTTGTCAGAATATAATGAGTTTGACCAATGGCGGTCCCAGTCACACCAGCAGGAAAAGACATGGGGGAAGTGCGGCTTTTTAGAGCCGCAATAAACTGAAGTGTGCTATCGTGCTCTCACATTCCCCTGCGGCTCTGTCCTCTGTCAGCCGATCTCACCACGCGAGGCAACAACGACGCACCGTGTTTGTGCGCATGCGTGGGACGCAGACAGGCACTGGAGGCGACAGCCTACCAGCACGTCCCTGATCAGATGCCCGCCCCGTGCCGCGTGTTTTCCTGAAGATACTGCTTGTTTGCTGGTACCTTTTAAAACCACGTTTTCGGCCGGAAGGGACAGGTTGGGGGCGGGGGCGCAACGCTTGCCAGATGTTGGCATCTGATTGTGCCAGTTTAATCTGCCCTCAATCCGTCCGTTTCATGGGGCAAATCCTCCCGTGTGACCGGGGTCGGCATAGTGTTATTTCCTCTGATACTGAAGTGAGTGGTAAGGCAAGACCACTAATGTATATGGTTTTATATAAGGGCAGGAGTGGGTTGCCCTGACTCAGATAACCCAGGTTAGACTAATCTTGTCAGATCTTGGAAGCTAAACAGGATCAGCCTGGGTTAGTATATGGGTGGGAGATCACCAAGGAATAGCAGGGTCAATATGCAGAGGCCTCTGAATGTCTCTAGCCTTGAAAACCCTATGGGGGTGGACATAAGTCAGCTGTGATTGAACATCCCCTCCACACAAAAAGAGAGGGTTTATAGTCTCTGACTGCTAACCATAGAAGAGAGAGGAATTTCTGTGCCAGAGGATTAGGGGAAGTGAGAGAGAAGAAACAGGTGGGCACGTCTGATCTCTTAACCCATGCTAAAGAGATCTGAGGAATTCTATCTGTACTTGTTTCTTGTACGGATATACATAAAATTGTACCTGGGTGCTGTGTGTAAGCAGCTATGGTGTAGTGGACTGTAGCACCTCCCTCTGTTACTTCTCTTTTTGCCTAAGTAGTTGATCTAAATAGAGTATCACTGACCCCTATGTTACTGGTTTCTTCAGCCTCCTTTCTGTTGCCACTGTTCATAGTTTTTCTTTAAACTGCACCCCTGTGTATACAGTATCAGCTTTACCAAAGCTTGTAATGAACTCCCAGTTTAAGGACAAATTTCTTCCTGACCTGGGTAATAGGCATAAGGGGTTGAGAGGTTCAGTAGTTTCTGTAAGCCAAAATTTCTTTTAGAAGAAAATAATCTAAAGAACAAAACAGTCAAACTTTATACCAATCTAACAATCTGTTTCAGGGCCAAATTACACATTATGGCAGCCACAGGTTCGTTCCATGGCTGCTGACAGCATTTACCGAACAATTTGACCATTTTAAAAAGGCCATGAGGGCCCAGGGGTGCCAGGTGATCTTGTGGGGCCCCCCACATGTGGGTGGTAACAAGATCTATAAAATGGCATTGGTGGCCACAACTCAAACACATAGCTGCCATAACATGTAGTTTGACTCTGAGCAACATGAGCACAAGTGTATTGATTCAGAAGATAACATTATTTCATTGCCCCACCTACTGAACCATAGATTAATGGTAACTGATCACATGAGACACTAACAAACTCTAAACTGTACTGTTTCGTACAATCTTTCTCTTTCTAGCTACCCAGACTTCTCTTCAGACTTAACCAGTACATCCTCCCTGAGGTTCTAAAATGGTTTCCGTTACTGGATACAGGGCTGCCTGGTCACCCAGTCATACCCCATAAATCTTTGCCAGCTAACAGACCCTTTTATTTACAATTTTCAGTAACAGAATGCATTTTAATTATGCATACGACAGTCACCTCGAGATTAGACTACTGTAACACTCTCTACATGGGGCTGCCTTTGTTGCAAATCTGGAAGCTGCAGTTAGTGCAGAATGCTGTGGCCAGGCTTCTGATGGGCCTCCCTAGATGGGAGCGCATCCGACCGGTGCTGAAAGCGCTGCACTGACTGCCTATAGCTTTCTGAATTCGCTTCAAAGTGCTGGTACTTACCTTTAAAGCCCTATATGGCCAGGGTCCGACATACCTGAGGGACCGCCTTTCCCCATACATACCCCAGAGAGCACTACGGTCGAGGGCCCAACAGCGATGAATGATTCCAGGCCCCAGGGAGGCCAGGCTTGTGGCAACCAGGGCCAGGGCCTTCTCAGTGGCGGCTCCTAACTGGTGGAACAAGCTCCCGGAGGAGATCAGGTCCCTGTGGGACCTCTCACAGTTCTGCAGGGCCTGTAAGATGGAGCTCTTCTATCAGGCTTTTAATTAGGAGCCGCCACCACCACCACCTACCTTATGGGAACATGGGTTATTGGGATGGCCCATGATAAGATTGAGCCTCAGTGCTCCTACTGACTGTTCCGCCAAATCAGGCTCGGAGCTTCATCTACAGGCTACCATCTTGCTCTGACTGAATGCTCAATATTACCGCTGAGCACTTTACTCTGATAATGGTTGTTTTATGTGTTTTACTGTTTTATATTGGCACATGGTGCCCTTTCTGTTTGACCAATGGCGGTCCCAGTCACACCAGCAGGAAAAGATGTGGGGGAAGTGCGGCTTTTTAGAGCCGCAATAAACTGAAGCGTGCTATCGTGATCTCACATTCCCCTGCGGCTACAGGCTACCATCTTGCTCTGATTGAATGCTCAATATTACCGCTGAGCACTTTACTCTGATAATGGTTGTTTTATGTGTTTTACTGTTTTATATTGGCACATGGTGCCCTTTCTGTAAGCCGCCCTGAGCCCGTTCGCGGGGAGGGCGGGGTAGAAATATAATAATTTAAAAAAAATACATCTTCAAAACTGAAAATACCTGATTAAAACCTTTGAAATATATAAAAAATGGGTGGCTACATCACAGCACTTACTGTTACCCATGGCTTTGTGCAAATTGTTGAAGAAATTCATATATTAAATCTAGCGAGTTAGTTGATGGCATTATATGTGAACTATTAAAATGTGTGAAATTGCTAATGTAAGTATCACCATTGCAGCTTGTTATTATAGTTCTAGCAAGTCAAATTTTAATCAGTAATGTAAATGTCTCAATTGCTCAATTATCTGCTGTGATGCAGTAATGCCTTCCTGATGGGAATAAATGTGGAGTGGGAGCCTGCAAAGCTCTCCCGTTGGTTCCCTTCCATAACAAGAAATTCATTAATATTTTTATTTATGTTCACAGATACTTTTGGATTCTGTGCTTTTGATAGGTATGATGATGAATTATTTACTTGTTTATAAATAAGCATAATAGATCCATGGCTGTTGAATACAGATTGGTTTTTATTCATTGCACATTGATATGTAGTTTAGACAGGTCTTCCTCTTACCACAACTGAACTCTTTTTGGATGTTTATCCTTCATTTTTTTAAGCATCCAGTGGTAATGTTCACATTGGTATTAAAACAGAGATCACTACAGTTACCACAAATGGATAATGATAGTTTTGCTCGGCTGGTGCTGATATAATCCTCCCAAACATGCTTCAGGTTTGCTTCTTCCTCCCTCCCTCCCATTTATTAGTCACCTTTCTTCCTTATGGAACTCAAAGCAACACTCTCTGTCTCTCTGTCTGTTTGTCTGTCTGTCTGTCTGTCTCCCTCTCTCTCCACGCACAAACACACACACTTAATTGCCCTGACCTGGATATTAAGTCTCATCAGATCTCAGAAGCTAAGCAGGTCAGCCATGGTCACTACTTGGATGAGAGATCACTAAGGAAGTCTAGGCATGCTACATACAGGCAGGCAGTGGCAAACGGCCTTATTTGCCTTTAAAGCCCTCCGGGGTCATCGCAAGTTGGCTGTGACTTTTTTTTTTTAAAGACCCCCGGAGCGGATTTTTTTATTTTTTTATAATACTACATAAACTACAAAGAAAAGAAGGGAAGGTTAACTACAACTAAGGAGAAAGAAAAGTAACCCGTACTAAACTAAAAACCCAAGAGTAGGAGATCATTACCCTGTTAGACTACAGTTAGTAATGAAAAAAACTGTTAATAAACAATATACTTTGTGAGATCCTGTCTTTCTAAGCTTATGTGTTAGTTTATTACTTGTTATGAGAAGATTTCCAGAGCATCTACTCCAGCTCTCTTCGTAAGGGCAATTTTCAGAGTCCTTCCACCTTTACATCTATGCTAATTCTCTCTAAAGTCTTGATGGCTTCTTAGACGTTCACTCGAAATTCTGCAACCCTCCTCCGTCTCCAAAGGGATAACACTGCCAATCTTAAGCCTCTTCCTTCTTGGTCTCATCCTCGGGGCCCAGTGGCATCTCACAGGCTTCTTGATCTTGAGGTCAGGTTCAAGCTCTTTTCTATCAGCCAAATTTAAGACGACACTTTCTAAAAACATCTGCCGGGAAGGAGTTAAGTCCTTGTAAATCTTTTCTGTTTTTCTCATGCTTTCGCTCCTTGTCTCTTTGAGATCGCTGTTAGTTTTAGTGTCCATCTCTTTTGCTTTGACAATAGCAGAAAAGATGGAACAGAGGGCTGTGACTTGATGGCACTTTCCACCATCAGTAACTTAATCAAACGTGGTCCTAAATAGAACATTCTTCAACTGCCTCCTAAAGACTGATAGTGATGGGGGCAGGCACACCTCCCTGGGGAGGTAGTTCCATAACTGTGAGGGTGCCACCAAAAGGCCCTCTCTCTTGTGCCTAACAAACAAGCTTCATTGATTGATGGGACAGTCAGAAGGGCCTCTCTCTGTGATCTTAATTCCTGGGCAGGAACACAAGGGAGACGATGGCCCTTGAAATACCCTGTTCCCAAGCCATGTAGGGTTTTAAAGGTCAAAACCAACACATTGAATTGCTGTAGTATCAAGGTCACACGCTCCTGATAGGTGGGTCCAACCAGCAGTCTAGTTGCAGCATTTTGGACTAGCTGCAGTTTCCAGACACTCTTCAAGGGCAGCCTGAAGCAGAGTGCATTGCAGTAGGCTGGTCTAGATGGAACTAAGGCATGTGCCACTGTGGCTAGATCTGACTGATCCAGGAACAGAGACAACTGACACACCAGCTGAAGCTGGGCAGGAGCACTTCGAACCACCACAGCCCCTGCTTTCCTAAGGTGACTGCTGTGTCAAGTTGCACTCCCAAGCTGCAAATCTGACTTTTCAAGGACAGTATAACTCCATCCAAGACAGGAGAGATCTGAAGTCCCTGGTCTGCCCTTCTACTAACCCACAAAGCCTCTGTCTTTTCATGATTAAGATTCAGCTTGTTCACCCTCATCCAGTCTATTACTGATGCCAAGTACCAGTCCAGAACATCAACAGCATCCTCGGAATTAGGTGGGGGGGAAAGGTAGTGTTGGGTATCATCTGCATATTGGTGACACCGCAGCCCAAACCTCCTGATGACATCTCTCAGTGGCTTCTTATGGTTTCTCTGGATTAGTGTGGATATGATGCCCCCAATCCTCTAGCATGCTGTAGGTTTGCCCATACCACCTTCCACCCCAGTTTTTTCTCTCTCATGCTTTACAAGCTGGTTGGCTTAGACTGAGCCGGCTGAAATTGAATCCGACGAAGATGGAGGTCCTGTGCCTGAGTTGGAGCGGTCTGAGGGTAGGGATCGTGCTCCCAACCACTTGTGCCAGTGCCGGAGGTTAGGAGTTTGGGAGTGCTCCTAGATGCCTCCTTAACAATGGAGGCCCAGGTAGCAGCCACTGCCAAGTTGGCATTTTACCACCTTTGGCTGATTAGGCAGTTGGCTCCCTTCCTTGAACACAATGACCTAGCGATGGTGATCCATGTGATGGTCACCTTGAGATTGGATTCCTGTAATGCCCTCTACATGGGGCTGCCCTTGTTGTAAACCCGGAAGCTGCAGCTGGTGCAAAATGCCGTAGCCAGGTTGTTGATGGGAATCCCAATCCGGGAAAACATCTGACCTGTGCTGCCGGCATTGCACTGGCTGCCTATGGCATACCGGGTTCACTTCAAGGTGCTGGTACTTACCTTTAAAGCCCTTTATGGCCAGGGACCTGCATACCTGAGGGACTGCCTTTCCCCATATATGCCCCAGAGGACGCTGAGATCTGGGACCCAGAATCGGCTGGCTCTCCCGAGCATCAAGGAGGCCAGATTGGTTGCAACTAGGGCCAGGGCATTTTTGGTGGCGGCTCCTCTCTGGTGGAACGAGCTCCCAGAAGAGACCAGGGCCCTGCGGGACCTCTCACAGTTCCTCAGGGCATGCAAAACGGAGCTTTTCAGCCAGGCTTTTGGAGCTGCCACCACCTAATACTCCATTGCCAGCAATTAATAGCTATGCTGGTTGAACCCTGACCCACCGGTCCCCCAAATACTGCCCATGCCAATCACCTAAGATAGCCGAAGAAGACCGAAGGGCCGACCATAAACTGATGATATTGCTAGCACTTTATTATATCTTACCATGTCTGAGTTTTTAATATTGCATGTATACATGTATATACAAGAAAGACCTCGATGTCCTTAACAACCACGACGATATAATCACTGACCTCGATCCAGACATCCTGGAATGTGAAGTTAAATGGGCCTTAGAAAGCATTACTAACAACAAAGCTAGTGGAGGTGATGGTATCCCAGCTGAGCTATTCAAAGTCTTAAAAGATGATGCTGTTAAAGTGCTGCACTCAATTTGCCAGCAAATTTGGAAAACGCAACAGTGGCCACAGGATTGGAAAAGGTCAGTATACATTCCAATCCCAAAGAAGGGCAATGCCAAAGAATGTTCAAACTATCGCACAATTGCACTCATATCACACACTAGCAAGGTCATGCTCAAGATCCTACAAGCTAGGCTTCAACAGTACATGGATAGAGAACTGCCAGAAGTACAAGCTGGGTTTCGAAGAGGTAGAGGAACGAGAGATCATATTGCCAACATTCGCTGGATTATGGAGAAAGCAAGAGAGTACCAGAAAAACATCTACTTCTGCTTCATTGACTATGCTAAAGCCTTTGACTGTGTGGATCACAACAAACTATGGCAGGTCCTTAAAGAGATGGGAGTACCAGACCACCTCACATGTCTCTTGAGAAACCTGTATAAGGGCCAAGAAGCGACAGTTAGAACCGGATACGGAACAACTGATTGGTTCAGCATAGGAAAAGGAGTACGACAAGGATGTATACTGTCACCTTGCTTATTTAATATATATGCAGAGTACATCATGCGAAATGCTGGCCTGGATGAATCACAAGCGGGAATTAAGATTGCTGGGGAAAAGATCAACAACCTCAGATATGCAGACGATACCACTCTAATGGCAGAAAGTGAAGAGGACCTAGAGAGCCTCTTGCTCAGGATAAAAGAGGAGAGCGCAAAGGTTGGCTTGAAGCTCAACATCAAAAAAACTAAGATCATGGCATCTGGCCCCATCACTCCTTGGCAAATAGAAGGGGAAGTCGTGGAAGTAGTGACAGACTTCACGTTCCTGGGATCCCAGATCACCGCAGACAGTGACAGCAGCCTTGAAATTAAAAGACGCCTGCTCCTTGGGAGGAAAGCGATGGCGAACCTAAACAGCATGATAAAAAGTAGAGACATCACCCTGCCAACAAAAGTCCGCATGGTCAAAGCAATGGTATTCCTAGTAGTCATGTATGGCTGCGAGAGTTGGGCTATAAGGAAGGCCGAGCGCCGAAGAATAGATTCGTTTGAACTATGGTGCTGGAGAAGACTCTAGAGAGTCCCTTGGACTGCAAGAAGAATAAATCAGTCAATCCTAAAAGAAATCAACCCTGACTGTTTCCTGGAAGGCCAGATAATGAAACTGAAGCTCAAATACTTTGGCCACCAAATGAGAAGGGAGCACTCACTGGAGAAGACCCTGATGCTGGGAAAGATTGAAGGTCAAAGAAGACGGGGACGGCAAAGGATGAGATGGTTAGACAGTGCCATAGATGCAACGAACATGAAATTGAGCAAACTTCAGAGGACGGCGGAAGACAGGAAGGCCTGGCGTGATCTGGTCCATGAGGTAGCGAAGAATCGGACTCGACTGTGCGACTGAACAACAACAACATTAATTTATGTGATTTTATGCTTTGTATTGCTTGGTTTTATTCTGTTGTAAGCCGCCCTGAGCCGGCCTAGGCTGGAAGGGTGGTGTAAAAATCAAATAAATAAATAAATAAATGCTTTAGTCACATATGGCATTTTGCAATTTGGTCTATGTGGTTAATCATGGCGAGTTCTACACTGTAATGTGAGTGATTGTATAAGTGAAGACACTAGAAACTAAGCTGAAAGCCTCCCCTTAACGGGGGGGGGGGACGACTCCCCCTTGAAAAAAAACACTGAACTGTTAAGCAAAGTTATAAGGGGGGTGGATTATAAAATGGAATTACACTATAATAAGGAACTTTTGAGAACTTACCAAGCATTTCTAAAGGATCTTGAGACTTTGATAACTTTTTTTAAAAAGTAAGCAACTCTCAAAATGGCACCTCCGAGGAGGGAGGAGAAGGATAAGCAACCAAAACTGAAGTTCCCTGCCAGAAATGCCAGTCCAGCGAGTTCTGTTCCTAGACAGGAGACTACATAGACGTCCAAAGTATGCTGACTGAGGCTCTGCGCCCTTTGCTGGAACAAATGACATCGCTCCATAAGAAGTTCGATGCACAACAAAGCCAGTTGAATGAAACAACTAAAATGACAGAGAAAATGGAGCAAGAGCTCAAATTATTATTATTATTATTTTATTTTTATTTTTATTTTTATTATATTTCTAGGCCGTCCTCCCCGCGAACAGGTTCAGGGCGGCTAACATCAGGGCACTCATGCCAATACATAAAAACAGGATAAAAACAAATAGTTACCAAATTTACAAAATAAAATGCTCCAAGATGGTCCGAGATAGCAGTCTTCCATTTATTAGATGGTATCAGAACGATATTTAAACAGATGTCAGTTCAGTGGTCTCCATGCGCTATAGTGCTGCAGTTTGTTTGTCGCCAGGCCATTCCAATACCTCGCTGTTGCCAAACTCATTGGTGGTGGTAGTGGTGATGGTGGCGGCGGCTCCTAATCGAAAGCCTAGCAGAAGAGCTTCGTCTTACAGGACCTGCGAAACTGTGCAAGGGCCCACAGGGGGGCCCTGATCTCTTCCGGGAGCTCATTCCACCAGGTGGGAGCCGCCACCGAAAAGGCCTTGGCCCTAGTACCAGCAAGCCTGGCCTCCTTGGGGCCTGGGGTCACCAGCAGATATTGCGTCCCCGACCGTAGTGCCCTTGGGGGTATATATGGGGAAAGGCGGTCCCTCAGGTATGTCAGACCCTGGCCGTATTGGTCTTTAAAAGTAAGAACCAGCACTTTGAAGCGAACCCGATACCTTATTGGCAGCCAGTGCAGCGCTTTCAGCACAAGACGGATGTGCTCCCATCTAGGGAGGCGCATCAGGAGCCTGGCTGCAGCATTCTGCACTAGCTGCAGCCTCTGGGTTTGTGGCAAAGGCAGCCCTACATAGAAAACATTGCAGTGGTCTAACCTTGAGGTGACCGTCACATGGATCACTGTGACCAGGTCGTCGCGGTCGAGGAAAGGAACCAACTGCCGAGCCAGTCTAAGATGGTAAAAGGCCGACCTGGCAGTGGTTGCCACCTGGGCCTCCATAGTTAGAGAGGAGTCCAGGAGCACTCCCAAGCTCCTAAACTCCGACGCTGGCACCAAAGGCACCCCATCGAAGGTCAGGAGAGGGATCCCCAACCCCGAACCGACACGACCTAGGCCCAGGACCTCCATCTTTGCTGGGTTTAGCTTCAGCCGTCTCAGCCTGAGCCAACCAGCCATGGCTTGCAACACCTGGTGTAGGTCTTCTGGGGTGGAGTCCAACCGGCCGCCCAACATCAGATAGAGCTTGGTGTCATCTGCATATTGATGATACCCAAGCCCATACCTCTGGGCAGTCTGGGCAAGGGGGCACATATAGATGTTAAACAACATTGGGAAGAGCACCGCCCCCTGAGGCACCCTGCATTCGAGCAAGTGTCTCCGGGACTGCTGGTCCCCGAGCGCCACCCTTTGTCCCCGACCCCAGAGAAAAGAGGCAAGCCATTAAAGGGCAAGCCCTTGTATCCCCATGTCAGGAAGGCGATGGGTCAGCAACAGGTGGGTGACCA
Source organism: Gekko japonicus (assembly GCF_001447785.1). Lineage (NCBI taxonomy): Eukaryota > Metazoa > Chordata > Lepidosauria > Squamata > Gekkonidae > Gekko > Gekko japonicus. Next base: position 1,069,223 of record NW_015168652.1, on the reverse strand, counting down.
TGTTGAACGTGGCTGACAGATCTAACAACACCAGTGCCGCCACACCGCCTCGATCCAGATTCCTCTGGAGGTCATCAGTCAAAGACCAAGCATTTTTAAAGGATCGTGAGACTTTGATAACTTTTTCTGAAAAGTAAACAATTTTCAAACATGGTGCCTCCGAGGAGGGAGGACAAGGATAAGCAACTGAAACTGAAGTTCTCTTTCACCAATTCGGGCGGGTCCGAGGTTGGTTTTTTCAGGAGAGGACGGACCATCGCTTCGTTGAGTGCCCACAGGAACTGTCCCTCTGAGAGGGACGTTGACAATCTCTCTCGAAACCCCTCGAGGCCCACTTTAATGAGCCAGGATGGGCACGGATCAAGGCTGCATGTGGTTGAGCGCACAGATACAAGCAATCGTATCAAAGAAGTGGATGCCAACACCCAGAAGCTTAAAAAAACAAATGCAACTGACGAGGCTCAACTTTTACAGCTGCAAATGGAAAAGGCAGCTATGTCTTAAGATTCCAGGGGATCCCTGAAGCAAAAGGAGAAGACTTGAAGCAAATTATGTGCGATGCATTGGGTCCGGTTGCAGATTTAAAAGCGGATTTTTTACAAAATGAAATAGATAAGATCTCTAGGTTGTATTCTGACTATATAAGAAAGAATAATCTGCCTGGCGAGATTGTGGTGAGATTCTCCAGGAGACAAGAGACCAAATATTGAAAGCAACAAGTGGAGCCATCCTGAAAATCAAAGACAAAGAAATAAGAGTTTTGAAGGACATTCCATTTGAAGTAAGGAAAAAGAGAAAGAAATTCAGAGACTTTGCGCTGTTTTTACAGAAAAACAATGTCCCCTAAAGATGGATTGTTCCTGAATTCATGCTCTTCAAATTTAAAGACAAGAAAGAAAAAATTGACTCTGTTGTAAAGGCACATGAATTTCTACATCAACATGCTGGTCCAGCAGGTGAAGAGAATAAAGATGAAGATGGCAGCAGCAAGGGAAGTGAAGAAGAAGGAACACTGGCAGTTTCTGATGAGGACTCAGTTTCTGAACTCGGGGCGGCTGCCCCTAAATTAAGCTATTGATTGAGAAACAAAAAGGATAAAAAATGAGTTGTGATTGTTCTCTAGATTCTGTTTTAAATGAATTTAAAGCATTTCTCTACAGAGTTCTTTATATAGTCAGATTTGTTGGAGATTTTAGTACAAGCAACAAGAATTGTGTACTCACCCAACGTAGCAAAGTATAATCTTATCTAACTAGAAGCTAATTTTGTAAGCATTGTGTATGACTGCCATCTCTTGGGTTTTTAGTGGTTTTTCTTTACTTTCATCTGTAGTTTGTAGTTACCGTTCCTTGTTTCTTTGTAGTTTATAGAAAATGCAATTTAAAAAAATCCCCTACGGGGGGACAAAAAAAAAGAAAAAAGGAAACACACAGTCAGAGTCCAACGAGTTAGATGAATATCTGTTTAATGCATTGAAACAGGGAATACAGGGCTGAGTGCCTTTGAACTTCAGCAATTCCAAAGCTGTATTCTGCCATAACCAGGAAGGGCAGAAGGTCTTATACCCCAAATGACATCACATATAGTTTACACATTAAAGGGTCTCTAATTGGTACTGGGCAGTTAACATCATACAAGCATAATTTGACTTTAAACATTACTATTGGTCTCTCCTTATACTGGTCATGTATTGTCAGTGATTGAATATGTTTATCTGTTCTCCAGAACAATGGGAACATTAGGGAAAACTGAGATCCTTTCTGACTTTAGCGAAGCTAGTCTCTCTTTCCCTTGTTTTTGGGGAGCTAGGTGATAAGGGTTGTGATTCACATTCAGCTTCACTCTTGATGTCCTTGCAGCCTCTTGAATACACATTCCATTCTTATTGCACCCGAATTCTATCCCCAGAGGCCTCTAATAATGGTTTTCCTTAATATATAGCTTCATATAAAAAAGTGCAGTTATGAAATATATATTCTACTATAAGTTTCTCTAATCAGAAGATTCTAGTTTACATACCAAGATCTGGATCTATTATAATTAAACCTTTAAAGGCACAATGACCGCTGTCAGCATATAAACATGTCAGAGGAAATGTCAGAACCCACATTCAGAAATCACATTCATTTCCCCCTTGTCCTACACACCCATTCCTGGAATGCCCCCAATCCCTCCACTGGCATGACAATCAGACCTGGCAGCCCTAGCCCAGACTAGCCCGATCCTGTCGGATCTTGGAAGCTAAGCAGGGTTTTCCTTGGCTAGTTTTTAGTAGGGCAACCTCCAAGGAAAACTAGGGTCATGACACAGAGGCAGGCAATGGCAAACCACCTCTGAAACGTCTCTTGTTTAAAAAAAACAACAAGTTTAGCCTGCCACCTAGAGGTGCATAACACTAAAGAGCTAGAACTTCTGGCTGCTAGACAATTTTAGGATTATGTAGGGAAAAGTTTCAGAACACAGATTTCCAACGGACATCTGAAGAGGGACCAGAATTCCATCTGCTGCATCATACTGTTTGCTTCTGTAGATCACATTTCAGATCCCTGCTGCAGGGATAGGCTGGCAGTTCTAAGGCAGCCAGATAAAGTGGGGGATGTGGCTGGTGGGGAGTGGGAACGATGGTTGCCTTTGTGTGTGAATGCAGAAGCGCTTAACTATTCAAAATGCAACTGCCTGTGGTGTAAGGCAGTCGTGGAGACAGAAATCCCTCACTTAACACTGAGGAAGAAGCAGCTTCTGAGGGAGAAAAGTGATTTAAGTAAGGTAACCTCACTGGACAAGGTTATGTCCGCTGTTTAAAATGCTTGAGAGAACCTCCACAGGACTGTCTTGTCCCCTGCCTTTAATCTCTTGATACCAAACTATAGTCCACAATTTCTTGAGACTGAACTCTAGTCTACTTTTTTCTCTTTTGTGAGGAAGCATTTAGGGTTTGGATAATGGGGCTGCTTATCCCTTTCCACGCCTGTGTGTCTGAGTAAACATTTCTCTGTGTGTCTGAGTAAACATACATTTAAAACCCCATAGAGGAGGTAAAGCTGTACAATCTGGAGTGTAGAAACAGATGGGGGAAGAAACACCCACATCTCTGCTCCTGGTCACTCCCTTCTGAAATGGGTCTGCCTGTTTGTTTGTTTTTTAAAGGATCAGTGAGGCTTTTGTTATGGTTGTATGCAAAATGTCACTTGCCTCAGAAGGAGTGCTGGAGAACAGTCATGGTGTTTTCCCTCTAACCCCCCCCCCCCTTGCTTGTTTGCCTTGATTTAGATTAAAAAGTGTAATGGGGCCTTGTCCTGATATTACTGTATTACATCTTGTGCATATTTAGTCTTGATACATTAGTCATCAGACTGCATTAACTATTATTATAAAAAACTCAGCAATCCAAACCTGCCCTTGAATTGGCTGTTAAGTTGCAAGCAGAGGCTTGCTGGGCAGAATGGCCTCTAAATATAACTCCGATGAAAATGCAATCGTAAGGTTGTGCTGGGAGACTGGGATGGCCCATAGGCTTGGATGGAAGGCTGTCAGCTTATCTCCTTTTTCCCTGGCCTCCTTCTCCAAGATAGGGTTGCCAAAACTGGGATGAGAAATTCCTGGAGATTTGGGGGTGGAGCCTGAGAAGGGCAGAGTTTGTAGAGGAGAGGGAGCTCGGTAGGAATGTGATATCATAGAGTCTGCCCTCTGAACCTGCCCTAGTCTCCAGGGAAATGGATCCCTGTAGTCTGGAAACCACTTGTGAATCCAGGAAATCACCAGCCCCCACCTGGAGGTTGGCAACCATTCTTCAAAGAGGGCCTCCTGTGGATTTCTCTTCAATGCTGACAGTAGTCCAGAGCCGGCTCAACTAGGCATTCGCCTAGAGTGTGGGCTGGTCCTAGGGGTGCCAAACAAGACCCAGCCCCCCCTCCAAAGCCCCTCAGCACCGGCCAAAAGCCTAGTGGCTTCCCTGACCACCGGGTGACCGCTGCCGACGCAGTTGCCACCTCTGAGTTCTTCAGACTGGCTGCCCCCCCCCCGCCAAAAGCCCACATGCTGCCCAGAAGAAGCCCTGCTTCCCGCCTTCCCCCCAGAGACTGTCGGCGGGCCCACCTTGCGCCTCCCCTCAGCACCCCTCAGCTGAAAAAGCTGACTCAGCTGAGTCAGCGTGCGGGCACCACAAATTCCATGCCGGGAAGAAGCACTGCCTCTTATCGCCTTCCCCCAGAACTGCTGGAAGGCGGTCGGCGGGAGCTCCAGGAGGCGCCGTGGAGGAGGAGGAGGAGGCTCCTGCCGGGATTCATCCCCCCCCCCACAAGAACAGCCCCCCTGCAAGGTGGGCCAGGCGGGGCCGAGAGTGGGAGGGGGTGGCGGGGGACTGGCCGGAGGGTTCTCGGATTTCTCTCCTGTCCCATGGCTTGTCGCTTCCTGGTGGGCAGGTCTGCAGGGGTTGCTGGTGAGGGGAGGACCCACGGCGCGGCAGGGTTAGGGTGAAGCTCAGGCTGGAGGTCGCCTGGCGGTGCCTTGGGGGTGGGGGGGCAGCGGCCCACAGAAGCTTCTGCTGCTCCCCACCGGTTTCATAGGTTTTACAGAAAGAGAAGGAACAGCTGTTTGTAAAGCAACCTGAGCATTGTAAATAATTTTTTAAAAATAAAATTTTAGTACCCATAATTTTTCTGGAAATCGTTTACAAGCATAACATGTCTTGTCGCAGAAAAGAGATGCCTGATCCTTTCTGAAAAAGGCAAATTCTGTTTTTATCTGAAGTAATCAGCAAAATGAATTTGAAAACCCATTTGTAATTACTCTGAGTTAAATTAAAAAGGGAAATCCAGCATATTCTTATCCTTGTACAACATTATGTGCAGCCATCTGTGATATGACAAGGAATAGTACACACATATCAATATATTGGATTATTATTTGAGTCAACATATTCTGTATGGTTTTGCTTCTGCATTAATGAGGGACTCAGTTCTTTTGTGACATCTGTCATTGCATCCCTGTTGTTAATCTGAGAACAAAACTCATGGGTAGTACTGAAGGCCAGCTTGCTCTGTGTGGCATATGTGTGTGCATGATTTTGGGGGGGTGATATTGGCTCTGTTCTATCTCTCCCTTCCTTCAGTAATTAGGCATGAAAAACATTTGACTGGCTTTGAGTCAAAAAGGAGAAAGTACTACGCAAAATGGAGAAAATAGTGTTGAGGTTCTAAATAAGAATGTGGCAGGTGCATAAAACAATAAATACTGATTGACAGAAATCAAAGGCCAAAACATTCCTGTTTATCTGGCCAGTAGGCAATACTCTATGTGTTTTTATTTGCTGCAGTGGCTGTTTATAAGTGCTGAAAAATGCCAGAGGCACATGGCTCATTTGCACATGGTATAATGACAGGAGCGCAGAGTGCCCTCCTATGTGATGTTGTTTGATTGTTAAGTTCTTTTTTCATTTATCAGAGCAGTTGAAATAGTACCTGTGTGTTTGAAGGCAGGAGTATTTAAGTACAGAGGCTGCATCTCTTCCATGGAAGGCATCAGTAAATTAATCCACATACCCTTGGTTCTTTAGAATGTTCTGTTAAGCACAGATTGTTCCATGGATAAGGGGAATTTCCATCCCAGAATGCACTGCATGGTAGCTCATTTGGAGGGCTATCTTTGCCTTCTTGATGGAAGGGACTTGGAATATCCATATTCTTCCCACCCAGGCCAATTGTATCAACAGGAAATAGGCAGTGTCCTGGCTGGTTGGCTGACGAAGAATGTAGTGATTTCAACTATTGGCATTGACCTCTCAAAAGGAGTTTGATCAGGGAAAGGTTGTGTTTTTTTTAATTGTCAGGGCACCTCTTAGAGGTGTGGGTCAAGTTAGTAACTCTAGTACCTTCTGGTTTGATTACTGGTTTTTATTTGTCTAGTTTTGTTGTTTGAGTTTTTTGGATTAAATTATTTTTCTTATGTGCTGCTTTGAATATGTTGGTAAATGGTCCAGTACTGGACCTGTGTCCATCATGGCTAGTGAAAGCTGCTGGTGGTGGAATACAGCCCCCTTGGCAAATATCAATTTGTCCCTGAGTTCAGGGACTTTCTCAGGGATTTTAAGAGGCGGTGGTGAGACCGCTCTTGAGAAACCATCCCTGGACCCTTTGGATCCAGCCAACTATCACCCAGTCTCAAACCTTCCGTTTCTGGGTAAGGTAGTTGAGAGAGTGGTAGCTGAATAGCTTCAGGGTTTCCTGGAAGATTCCTCTATCCTGGACCCATTTCAGTCCAGCTTTCATCCTGGCTACAGGACAGAGTTGGCACTGGTTGCCCTCATGGATGGTCTTCAGCATCATATGGATCGGGGCAGGTTGGTGCTGCTGCTGTTGTTATTAGAACTAATGGCAGCATTCGACATGGTCAGTTATGACCTCCTGACCCAGCACGTTGCTGACGTGGGGATACGTTGGACAGCTTTGCAGTGGCTGGTCCCATTTCTCCACAGCCAGGGACAAAGGGTGGCACTTGAGGAGAGAACATCACCGCGTTACCCTTTGGTATGTGGCATCCCCCGGGGTGATCCTCTCCCCTATGTTATTTAATATCTATATGTGTCCCCTTGCCCAGATAGTTTGAAGTGATACCGGTATTCCTCTAAGGATGGTTCCGAGGGCCCAACTCTGTCTTATGTATGGCAGTGGGCGTGCGTGAGTAATTTACCTGTGTATACAGAGGGCAGATTTCAGAAAACCAACGCTCCTATTCCCCAGGAATTGAGACAACACACTAGGTTTTAATGAATAAATGTTGTCTTTACTAAGTAGTTCTCAAGCACACGAAAAACAGATACGTTCACAGATTCACTCAAGTTCCTTTAGTTCACAGCAGATACAGAAAGCAAATAGTATTGAAAATAATAACTTCAACAAACAATGGGGTAACACAGAAGGATAGCGCTTATACTTATCTGAGTTCATGTTGAGAAGAAATCTCGGTAGCGAGAATGGGGACAAAAGTAACTTTAGGGACTCTATAAACACACGGAATGGTCCTGCCAGACACGTGCGGGTTCTCTGGTCGCGACTCCAGAGAACGCTTCAAGAATCACCTGCAGTACTTAAGTTGCAAAGGTGAAAGTATTAGGGAAGGTGGGTTAACCAGAGAAACAAAAGCTGTGTTTCTCTTTTTAAAACCTAGTGTTGGGGGTTGGCTTAAGGCCAATCCATACCTAGAATCCGTCCTCTTCTCTATGCTTATAGGTTTGATGGGCTGTGATGTTCTACCTAGAGGGAAGGGGGCAATATTCAAATTCTAGCCTAACTTCAAAGAGGAGCCATGTGGCAAGGTGTCAAAGTTGTATTCCCATGGCAACCTTTGACTTGCAGAGATGCCTGGTCCATGAAGGCAATAACGGATGTTGTTCTTTGTGATGCCAAACCAGATAAAGAGGGTTACATGTGATTCCAAAGATCTATAATGGTGGGAAACCTGTTGTTCTTCCAAGTCTCCAAGCTGAGCTTAATGGCGATTGTCTTCTCTTTACCAAGGCACACTGGGAAGGTGCGGGTATGCACATGTTCATTAGCATAGGCAGCACAAGCCCTGCTCATCCAGATGAGAGCATGAGGTGTAAAGCAAGCAATTCAAAACACAGCAATTCCCTTATCCCACATATGGTAACAGAAGGTTTGGGTTGGGTTGTCATCAGAATGATGGTCAAACTCAGCTGTATCTGATGATGGACGATTATCCAGATACTGTTAGCATAAGCCTCGCTTTGCAATGTGAAGGACAGTATCCCGGACAAGTTAGGGCCAAAGTTGGCATAGGGCAAGCCTAGCCCTCTCTGTGTGCAAGACCAACAAGCCCAGACTTGTACCCAGGACCGTCACTCTGACTCCTGAAGACATCAAGCCCCGATACAGCCAGCACATAGCTGCCCTCGTACAAGGACAATCCCTCAATTTCAGCATCTCAAAAGATGACAGTATACATGAATTCCAGCACTGTGTTTCACACCTGCACCTATGGACTTTGCCGCCAATACCAGGACCATCCTGGCCATGGTCTTTTGTCGCCATTGTTCTTTTCATAGACCAGCCATTAATAGAGCCAAGACTATACAGATGCCCCATGCCTAACTAACAAAGATTTCTCTTCCCAAACTGGGACTTTCTTTGTCCAGACCCCCCTTTTGAGCCATTACCGGCCATCCCGGTCCATTCAGGACCATTTCTCTATTGTGCCTCACTGCCCTGCAGGCACAATTTCCCTATAACGGGGCTCCCAACCCAGCCATCTTTGGTTCAGTCTTCTGAGATGTGTACCAGCTGGATCCTCCATCTCTCTTCACAGACATGCTTGCTGGCCAAGCCATTTGCTCTTCACCGTGGACTCTCCTCTTCGGAAGGTAGCTATTACCCCATCGATGCTTTGCCCTCTTTTGTCTCTGATCTCTTAAGATCACTTCAACCTTTTGTTTCTTGTGTATGTGATGTTTTTACCGATTAGCTGAATGTATTAGGGATATTTACTTAACACATTTCTAAAAAGATATTGCCTTTCTGTCATCTGTGCTGCTATGAGAGGGTTCAGACTCTGGTACATTTGGAGGACGATCCCTAGCTTGTGTACCTATGAAAGCAAATGGTCTCTTAGCTAAATTCCCCCATCATAATTCAAACAGAGATCCAGTGTTGCAGCTAACAGAACCGCCCCAGACATTCTGGCTGCATTTTGAAAGCTGTGGCTGCATGATTAAAGCAGAGCTGACTGAAAATGAATCCAACAAAGACAGAGGTCCTGTACCTGGGTCGTGGGGCAATTGGGCCAGGGCTCCAGCTCCTAGCACTGTACAGGACACCGCTAATACTTGCTCCAGTGGTAAAGAGTTTGGGTGTGGTCCTGGATACCTCTCTTTCCATGGAGGCCCAGGTCACAGCAGTTGTAAGATCTACCTTCCCCCTCCCCACAACCTAGCTTCAGTGATCCATGCAATGGTCACCTCCAGGCTAGACTACTGTAATTCACTCTATGCTGGGCTACCCTTGAGACTGCTCCGGAAACTGCAGCTGGCCCAAAATGTAGCGGCACGTGTCTTTACAGGGACTCCCTTAATGGCACACATACATCGGGTGCTTCACCAGCTGCATAGGCTCCCAGTTGAATTCCATATCACGTCCAAGGTTCTGGTTCTAACATTTAAAGCCCTATGTGGACTGGGAGCAACATAGCTGCAGGACTGTCCTCTGAAGGGCCCTGTGCTCTTCTGCTCAACTCCTACTGGTTGTCCCTGGTCCCAAAGATGCCCACCTAGCCTCAACCAGAGCCAGAGCCCTTTTGGCTTTGGTTCCAGCCTGGTGGAATGCCCTCGCTAGTGAGATCTGGGCCCTGCGGGATTTAATGCAGTTCACGAGGGCCTGTAAAACAGAAATGTTCCACCTGGCCTATGGTCGAGGCAGTGACTCAACCACAGTGGCCTCCCCTGCTCTGCTCTGTACTGCTCTGCTCAGCTTAGCGATGCCCAGCAGCACTGCAGTCCATCTTAGTTGCTTACCTATACACTTCTCCTGCACTGTTTAGATCTAGGGTTGCCAGGTCCATCTTCATCCGGCCAGCGGTGGACTTTGGGAGGCATTCCCGGAGGGGGTGGGGCATCCCCCAACGTGATGACATCACATTGGGGACATCCCAGTTCCAAGCCCCACCCCTGTGGGGATGGTCTCACTTGCTGTGAGCTTCAGCTGGGGCAAAAGGGCCCCACATGCCTGATCTCTGAGCAAAAATGCCGCTCAGAGATCGGGCACGGGGCCCACAGCTGCCCCTCTCCCTCCTCTCTCTCAAGAGAGAAGGGAGACCGGTGGCTGCGGGTGTTGGGGCTTGGGGGCGGGGTAAAGGTTTTCCTTGCTCGAAAGCCAGTCAAATCCGACTCTAGGGTTGCGGTGCTCATCTCCGTTTCCAAGCCGAAAAGCCAGGGCTGTCTGAAGACGTTTCTGCGGTCACGAGGCTGGCATGACTAGATGCCAAGGCGCACGGAACGCTGCTACCTTCCCATCGAAGTGGTACCTGTTTATCTACTTGCAGTGTCTTGCTTTTGAACTACTAGGTTGACAGGAGCTGGAACCAGAGATGGGAGCTCACTCCGTCATGCGGCACTCGGGTCTCAAACTGCTGAACTACTGACCTTCCAGCCTGCAGTTCAGTGTCTTAACCACTTGAGCCACTGCAGCTCCAAAAAAGGGGTTAACCCCTGCCAAACCGGGGGGGTCTGGCAACCCTATTTAGATCTGCAACTACATCAAAATTGGAACCTCATCCTGTTCAGTAAATTTGTCTAGCAACTGTACTGTTTAACTGTATAACTCAGAACTAAGCAACCCACACAGGGAAGCCTCTTCTTATCTGTTTAACTGTACTGTTTAACTGTATAACTCAGAACTAAGCAACCCACACAGGGAAGCCTCTTCTTATCTGTTTAACTGTACTGTTTAACTGTATAACTCAGAACTAAGCAACCCACACAGGGAAGCCTCTTCTTATCTGTTTAACTGTACTGTTTAACTGTATAACTCAGAACTAAGCAACCCACACAGGGAAGCCTCTTCTTATCTGTTTAACTGTACTGTTTAACTGTATAACTCAGAACTAAGCAACCCACACAGGGAAGCCTCTTCTTATCTGTTTAACTGTACTGTTTAACTGTATAACTCAGAACTAAGCAACCCACACAGGGAAGCCTCTTCTTATCTGTTTAACTGTACTGTCTAACTGTATAACTCAGAACTCTCTGTCATCCTTAACTGTAACTCTTGACTGACATATCCGTTCATCCACACAGCATTCATTCCAAAACCCCTCCCCCTCTCTGAGTCCAGCATCCTAGTCTGCCATACATTCATACAAACCACTTTTAAAGACACACACACAATAAAACATGGAATCGTTACAGTGCCTCTTAAGGTTTTTATGTGTACAAATTGTTTATACCTGCTTTATGATTGTATTCCATTTTAAATTTTGGATGGTTTTAAGAATGTTGTGACCCGCCCTGAGCCTGCTTGTGGGGGAGTGTGGGATAAAAACTGAAATAAATAAATAGGTTGGAAGCTCTGTTAAAAATGATACATTAAGGAGATGAAACTACTATGCAACATGTGTGTGGAGGGATTGCTTAAATTGGTGGTATACCAGGAGACTGCAGCATCAAAGCTCAAAGAAATTTGGAAGTGCAGTTCCTTGGGAAGTGGTGACTATGAAGGCTTAATATCATACAGGGTCTCCGACCTTTTCTTTAATGACAGCTACTTCTGAGTAGCTACCAATATATCCCAAGCTGCTCCTTTTCCAAGGCAGGTTACCAAGTTTTGTTTTGTTTTTTTTGAAACTCCCAGAGTGGTATTTTTATTTTTTCAATAAGACTACAAGCTACAAAGAAAAATATAGGAGGGGGAACTACAACTATGGATAAAGGAAAGATACCCACACTAACTAAAAACCCAAGAGTGGGAGACCCCCTTTATGTTAAACTTATTAGTATTAAAAGAGTTAGTAAAACAATATACTTGTAGAATTCTTGTTTTTCACATTGTTCTATATTAGTAAATTAGTTATTCTGATAATAATAATAAGTTTTGTTGAGTCCTAGAAACTGATCATGAACTAGGAAGAGCACCAAATATGAAGCAACCAGCTAAGCAACACAGAGAAAAACCCTATGAAATAAAACTCATAAAAAAATAGGGCAGATCTTTGCCTGTGTCTTCTGGAGATGCATGAGCTACTCTGCAGTACCCAGCAAGCTACTGATAACCCAAGCTACATGTTATGATGGAGACCTCTGCTGTAGCAGGCCAGGCTGGACATGGTTAGTGGTGTGCTGTTGATGCTTTGCTGAGGCCTTGCATCTGGTTTCATGCACTTGAGGGGGTCTCTCATGTACTTGTGCTTCAGAAGCTCCATCCCAGCTGCACCGCATGAGGAGGAGGAGGAGATTGGATTTATACCCCACCCTTCACTCAGAGTCTCAGAGCAGCTTACGAACTCCATTCCCTTCCCCTCCCCACAACAGACGCTAAAAACTGGTATGGTTGGGGTGATTACTTCTGGGTCATGGTTGCAGAACTAGGAGACCTGTTTTTTCTGTCTCATGGACCTGAAAGCCAAATTAATAGATGTCTTGGTCCTTTTCAAAGTGGCACTTATGTGCATCCCTTAAAATAGTGAATACAGAAAGAACCTTCAATTTAGATCTGGATTCTGTGCTTTATTTTTTTTTTAAAAAGGATGGCAACTGACCCTTTTAAATTATGTAATTACACTAAGCTACATGTCTTAATCCCTCCCTAATCATAAATATCCTCTCTGCTACGTTAAAAAATTAAATGAGATTTTCTGCATGCAGAAATAGTTTGCCAAGAGGGGATTTTCTCTTCCATGGCTTCTTAGGGTATTTAACAGTTTCTTCATGGAATATCAGTTTCTGAATTATTGAAGTTCAGGTGAGCACTGAGAGTGTATGAATCCGTGGTTCTTTTGGATTTGTTTTTCCAGAATTTCATTTTAGGCCATGTTGAATAGACCAAATGGGAGCGAAGGAAGTCATTCCATTAAGCTATGTCCTGGTGTCTTGGTGAAAGAGGAAGAGAAATCAAAGGAATAAGAGTTGGTTTAGCATAGTGGCTAGAGTTGCCAGTCCCCAGGTGGGAGTGGGGGAATCCCTCAATTTTGCAGGCTCCTGCCTGCTGCCGGCCAGCTGGCCAGTGGGGGGAAAGCCCCACCTCAACAGCCGTGACCTGGCACAACATCCCCAATGCGATGATGTCATGCAGAAGTGACATCATCCCATCAGGGATGTCGCGTGGTGATACTCTGGTATTTTAGTCAAAGCTCTATGGTTACCAAAATACCAGAGTGTTGCAGCGTGTTGTCCCTGGCATGATGACATCACTTCCATGTGATGTCATCATGTCAGAGATGTTGTGTATGGCGATGTCGCCCTGCCCCCTCCACTCCCGGAAAGCTCCCTTCCACCCCCTGCCAGCGAGGAGGTAAGACCTGGCAACCCTAATACTGGCTAAAAGACTGAGCTTATGAATCCGGAAGTCCCACATTTGAATCTTGCTGCTCTGTCTTACGCTCAGTCCATATCTGTTTTTGCAGTAACAGAGGAATCTCATTGTTAGAAAGAAGCATTCATGTAGGAGGTGGGATCCAGCCAGTTTTTTTTCAGTCAGTCTCACTTAATTCCCCTCCTTCCCACAGCCCCCTTCCCACAGGGCTTTCATACATGTGTTCTTCAACAAAGCATTTTTTGTGGTCCAAGATGATCCCTTATTCCTTTCATGGTAGCAGAGAAAGTTGGTTGAATCCAGCCCAATGTAATTAAGGGTAAATTCTGGCTCTTCAGTTACACTGTTGAAAAATTTCTGTGTAATGATTATTTGCAGTTCTGTGCATGCTCGGGACTGAGTGTTATTGAGCTTGGTGGAACTTACATATGAGTAATCATGCATAAAAGCAAGCTGTAGGTTTCATAAAAACTATAGAGGTGACTATCCTGAATTCCTTAATTTCTATCCTGTGTAAGTAAATAAAACTTTCTTGCCAATAGTGATTCACAGCTTCTAATGTTGAACTTTGGGTGAGTTGCATGGACTTCCGAGAATGGAAAGTCTGTATGAACTGAAAAAGCTTTCATGCCTTAGTATGTTTCTGGATTGTGTGGAAGTATATCCAAACTTTCAGCAGTTTCACTCGATGCAGAAGATGGAGGAATCTGAGCAAAGCAGGAGGAGTTGAGACTTAGTGTATGTGGTTCCTGCCACCCTCTTGCCCGAGACACCTGCTTTAGGCAAAATGGTCTTTGGTGATGGTGGAAAGTGCTGTCAAGTCACAGCTGAATTAACATGACCTTACAGAGTATTCAAGGCATGGTGTAGACAGATGTGGTTTGCCACTGCACAGCACCCTAGACTTCCTTTGTGGTTTCCCATTCAAGTACTACCCAGAGCTGACTCTGGCTCCGGTCACACGAGCGGGGGAAGTGCGGCTTTTTAGAGCCGCAACAAACAGGAGCACGGCAGCAGGATCAGACAGGTTCCCCGAGGCTCTGCTCTCCTGCTGGCAGCCACAATCACATGCTGCAGGGGAAGCGACGCTAAGAAGGGCGAGGAGGGCCAGCCGCAGCAGTTGTGCGCATGCGCGGTTCGCCATTGCCACGTATACCATGGGATAACCGGGTGTCGGTGATCCCACGGCCGCCGGTGTTGCGCGTCATCCGGTAGGTACTGCCCTTTCACTAGTCTCTTTTAGATCCGCATCTTTGGCCAGAAGCTACGGGTTAAGGGCGGGTGCGCGATGCTTGCCAGATGTTGGCATCTGATCGTGCCAGTTTAATCCACCCTCAAGCCGTCCGTTTCGCGGGGCAAATCCTCCCGTGTTCTGAGATCTGATGAGCTCGAGCTAACCAGGGCTTTACTTTGTAACATCAAGTCTGGGTGTGGGTTCTGAAATATTCTGGACAAATGAAGTAGCCTGGAGAAATGAAGTATTTAGTTTATTTATTTGGCTTCTAGCCCCCCCCCGCCCCCCCAAGCAGGCTCAGGGCAGGTTACAACAATATATAAACAATATATTACAACCAATTAAAACATAATAAACAGTTTAAAAGCAGTTTAAAAGTAGCCTGTCTTCATGATTAACACTAGCATGATAAACTCAATATTCAAAAAGCCTTGCAGTGTTATGATCTAGCTTCCTCTTAGAGGTTTCTGAACCAACCTCCCCTTTGCACTCCAATTTCTTTTTTGGAGGTGTCTGCATTATGATTCATCCTCATTTAATTATCTCTTGTCTTGGCAAGGTTTTGTCTGATTTCTTTCTGTGTCACATACAATTCAAAGTATATTAACCTCTGTTATTCATTAGCAGTTAACACTAATTACCAGTTTGGTTTTATTCTGACTCCTTATCTGAAAGTCTTCCAAATTACAAGTATATTCCAGGTTTTCCTCTTACATCTGTGGCTTTTTTGTAGATTGATTGATTCTGGTTGGGAGGTGGTACTTCTGCTTTTGAATGCTCTGACACTGAGGCAGGATGCCACTGGTGCACACCGGGTTTCCAGTTACACCTGCAATCTCCTCTCTCAACATTCTTCCTTATTGGTATGGGGGGAATACCTGCAGCCTTACTTCATGACTGTTTTAGAACCTCCTGTTTGGTGTAGTGGTTAGGAGTGCAGATTCTAATCTGGGAGAACCAGATTTGGTTCCCACTCCTCAACATGCAGCTGCTGGTGTGACCTTGGGTCAGTCATAAGTTCTTTCAGAGCTGTTCTCTCAAGGGCAGTTCTCAAGAGAGCTCTCTCAGCCCCACGTATCTCACAGGGTGTTGTGGGGAGGGGAAGTGAAAGGGATTGTAAACTGCTCTGAGACGCCTTCAGGTAGTGAAGGGCAGAATATAAATCCAATCTCTTCTTCTCTTCATCTATCAGTGGGCTTTAAACATCCAGTTAAATGAGTAATTCCTTGATTGCATCTTGATCTTTAAATGCTGTTTGCCTCTTAGTCCTGCACAGAGTGCATTTTTCTTTTTAGAACCTGAATTCAGAAGGAAAATTGTAACCTGTAACTTACAAAGAAGAATTCTAAAGGCCCCGAAGATAGTGGAATAATAAAAATCTATAGGAATATGACATAGTTTACATTGTGTTCCTATGTTCTTGCCATTCTGCATAAATTGTTGTTATCTGCAAACCTGGCTATTTACCTACTTACCCCTGACTCCAGCTCATGTATGAACAAATGGAATAGCACCAGCCCTAATAATGATTTCTCTGGGACCCCATGGCTTTCTCCATTCTGTGAACTGTCCATTGTCCATTTACTCCTGCATTTAGCTTCATATTGTTGAACCAGTTTCTAACTCTCAAGAGGACATGTCCTCTTAACTTACATCTTCTAAGTTTTGTTGGGTGCCTCTGCCAAGTATACAGTGTTAACCAGATCACCCTTATGCATGAGCTTGTTAATATTCTAGAAGAACTCCAAAAGGTTGGTAGGGTTGCCAGCCAGCCAGTGGCTGGCAACTGGCAGGAGGGCAGGGGAGGATGGCATAACATCATTTCTGGGGAAACATGGGTTTGCAGAAAAATCAGGGGGGGGGGTGGAGGAATAAAACATAATGCAAAATAGTTTACCAATTACAAGTGCAGATATTTTGTGGGGACACTTCCAAGTTTTGATGCACGAAAGCTTATACCTTGGAAAATTTGAGAGGTATCCCTCTGACCACTGAGGGGGCCTACAGCATAGTGGTGGATGTGGACTGAAACTATCAGCAGAGCTACATTGCAGGATTAATGAGAGAACCAAATGTTAAAATGTCCCTTTGATAAAACTGCTGTTAGAAAATTCAGGGTGAATGAAATACCGAAATTAACCAGCAGCCAGCGATGGAGGAATTGCACAAGTTCAAAAACTTATGAAAAGTAAGATGGGGAAAGGAAGTCCTTAACAGTGATAAGTATAATTCTTTTTGGAAGGTCAATTATCCTCCCCCCCGAAACAAACCGAAGCAACATTGCAGCTCTCCTGAATGTGTCTGTTCCAGTGTGCAGTTGGTATGAGTTCGGTTTAAAATATTTCACTGTGTATTACTTCAGGCTGAGAGTGACTTGTTGGGGACAGAAAGAAAGCTTGGGAGCTGTCTCCCTCTTCTCTCTAGGAGATGTTAGGCTGCAAGGTTTGTCTGCTGTATGTGAAACTTTAATTGCCCACTGTGAATCTGTCAGATCAATTTAACCTATATGCCAACATTAAAGGAAGTCAGTAGCAAAACATTTATGTAGCTTTTTTGAGTGTTCAGAAGCTTTGCACACATTATCTCCAATCTGATTTAAATGTTATGCCAAGTGTGTGATAAAGTGTTACCCTTATGAAGTTCCTTGGGACCAGGACCTCCTTTTAGATTGGGTTGTGGTGTTGAAACCTGTGAATGCAGTATTAGATTACCAATGCAGGCACAGATTCTCTGGCATGGTAACATTGGGATGGATTAGGGTTGCCAGGTTCAGTGATTGCACTGGCGGGGGAGGGAGAGGGACTTTCTGGGAGTGGGGGTGGAGTGCTGCGATGTGCTAACATCATGTGAAAGTGACATCATCACATTGGTGATGTTGCACAGCAATGCTCTGGTTTTTGGGCAAACCTCTATGGTAAAATCACCTTCAATCCTTCATTTTGGGGCAGGATTCCCCCAGCAGGCCGACTGGCCTGTGGCGGGCAGGAGCCCAAAAATGGGGGATCCCCCACTCCCAACTGGGGAAAGGCATCTCTAGGTTGGATCCAGACAGCTTTTTTACTCAGTCTTGCCCAATTCCCCTCCTTACTAAATCTGCTGTCACTCGTGGCCTTTGTTCATTCAAGTGCTGTGATCCCTCACACAGCTTTGGTTGGTCTCATTAGATACAATGTTCTCTGTTATGGGGCAGTATCTGGTTGAAGCATGGATTCTATAATCATGACATGGGTAATTACCTTTTTTTGGCTTTGGTGATCATTTTGCTGGAAGCAAAAACAAGTTGTCTGATAGAAAGAGGGTGGATAATTTTTGTTTGAAATGTGGAGGAAAAAGTCATTTGAGCATTGAGTAATAAATGAGATGGCTTGAATATAAATGAGGTTATACAGTAAATGACAAGATATATAAAGAGAGAACTCTATGCCCACACACATAATTTGTTTTGTTCTTTGGCTTGCCACCCGGAAGCAATGAAAGAACAAAATTGCACATTGCTGGGAAGTTTCTGGAGTAGCATTACTGGGTTTAGGCTGCAATCAGGAGTAAGCCCCATTGGAAAAAAAAATGGGAGTTTTGCATAGATCTGCTTAAGAATTGCTCTCAATTTCCTTTGGACTGAGATTGAGAGTCCTTGTAATACCTGCATTGTTTACAAATGTATAAACAAAGTGTTGTGGGGCAAACAGGTAGTCCTGCAAAGTAGCAGGCCCACAACCCTGCATCGGTATTCAGAAAGAGGTCTCATAGCCCCAAGATGCTTCACCCCACCCCGGAAGCTCTCTCTTCCCTTTCTGTCTCCAAAGTAAAATATTGGGAAACAGCTGTTTCCACAGGCTGCTGTTTCCTATCTTTGATTCCGATTTTTGAGCATGTAACCGATCCAAAAAGATTTGGCCAATTTGCTGGTTAAATGGCCAGGTATTTTGAATCATTACCTTAATCAGAACAACAACAAAAATACTTCTGCTAACTTCAACAACAAATTTATTTATTCATTTCATTATTTCACAGTAATGCATACTTACTGATCATTGTTTGAAATCCAATCATGATCCTGACTCATTAAGGTTTTTTGTATTCTATTCATTTAAAAGCCATAGATTTAATGATATGGATATTGGAAAAGCATTGTTACAATAGGAAGCCAGAATGATATATAAATTCAATACATTAGCTCCCCATGGTCTTAATTTAAACATTGATAATAGTTGCTTTCTATCAATAGACATATGAAAGATGGATTGAAAGCCTGTATACCAGTTCCCCTTGGACATAAAATTTATATGAGTTTTTAATGTATGTGAACAGTTCATTGTTAAATATGTACAAAAATGTATACAAGTGTTTTACAACTAACAATGTTTTTTTGCATTTAAGGGTGGTGTTTATGTTATTTTTGTATCATATTTGCAACACCCTATTAAGTTGTGCCAGATGTAGCTTGTCAGGGCTCTACAACTTTAAGATGAATTAGCTTTATAATTAGAACAGCGTGTCCATTGAAATCATGCTGCACTCAGTTTCAACCAGTTTACGTAGGAGATGGAGGTCCCCGTTAGAAAAGCATTAGTGTTGACAGTAAGATAATGAGAGGCTCTGGCACTTGGTGAGTTTGTCAAACTTTTAAATCTTTAATCATTCAGCATTATTAAGGATGGATGCATTTATGAAATAAGAGTTCTGTATGCATGGTTTTTGTAGTTTCAGGTTCTGTGCTTTTGACAAAGCTACAAGTGATACGCGATTATGAAGCCGGCAAATGCGTGAAGCAATTTGGGAACCGGTTCACACTCATATCGTGTTTGGAGGCATTGTCCGGCTTGGTTCACACTCATATTGTGTTTGGAGGCGTTCTGCTGAATGTTTTGGATTCCTTTCACCACTAATTTGTTTCATTTACTGGACTTATCTCTTTGGACATTGGTTTGCAACAACATTTGGAGGTTTAACAAGTTGTTATACGAACTGGACTTACTTTTTTGGACATTGTTTTCAGTTCAGTTGACTTTTATTGGCATAAAATACCTTAAAAAGGATACACACACACACACACACTTAAAACCAAGTGTAACCATACATATAAAACATATAGACATTGTTTTCAATAATAGTTGGAGTTGGTGGTGTATTTTGGTTATATATTATGTGACACATTTTGTTACACAGTAGTTTTTGTTTTTGTTGTGACCTTGTACTGTGTTTCTTCCTATTTGTTTTTAACTGCATTACCAAGCAGTCATAGATTTAGAATTTCTATCCTAAATTTTTCAGCTCCTTTCAAAGAAGCCCTTCCAGTTGTTCCATCTGAAAATTTCTTTGTAACCATGCGTTTGGGAGCATCAGAATAACTTGAGATAATATCTTCACACAAACCTTTTGCTTCTGATTTTCATAGTGTACAATCCGGTTGGTTCCTCACTGCTTAAGGCCTTATATGTCTAAACCATAACCTTGAATTTGACTTGGTATTCCACTGGGAGCCAGTGTAACTGGTGCAGCACTGAATGTATATGGGCCGTCCGTGACATTCCTGTCAGGACTCACACAGACGCATTCTGGATCAGTGGGAGCTTCTGGGTCAATCTCAAGGGCAGGCCAGTGTAAAGCAATTACCTGGAGGTAACCATTGCATGTATTACCGTGGCTAGGTCAGGGCGCAACAGGAAGGGGGCCAGTTGCCGAACCTGGCACAGATTTTAAAAAAGCCAGTTTGGCAGTATGCGTGACCTGGGCATCCATATTTAAGGAGGCGTCCAAGATCACTCCCAAACTATTGACAGATTGTGCTGGGGTTAGTGGCACTCCGTCAAGGGCGGGTAATCTGTACCTCAGCCATGAAGCCCCCTTCCCCAGCCACAGAACCTCTGTCTTAGTTGGATTCAGTTTCAACCTGCTCTGCTTCAGCTACCCAACCACAGCATCCATCCGTGGTCAGATTATGCGGGGCTGAATCCAGGTGGGCATCCAATAACAGATATAGCTGGGTGTCATGGGATGCATGAACAAGGGGGAGAGGGGGTGCATGAACGATATTGGGGAGAGAAGCGCCCCCGGAGGGACTCCACATGTTAAGGGGCGTCTAGAGGACACATTCTTACCCAGCATATTTTAGTGAAATATGACAAATTACAGGTCAAGTATAACAGAGGTGGAACAATCACTATCAGAACCCCGCCTAACCTAACAAACAGGAAGTTGCTTAAATGTTATCAGCTTGCCCAAACTACTTATTTATTCAAATATTTATATTCCACTTTTACTGTGACTCAAGGCAGCTTACAGATCATACTAAAAAGCATAATGGGTGTGCAACCCTCCCCATTTTTCCCGGCTCCATTATAGCCTATGGGGACCATAGGCAATGGGCCCCATAGACTAGAATGTAGAATCAATCGAGGAGTATCTGGGGCTCTGGGGGGGCTGTTTTTTTGAGGTAGAGGCACCAAATTTGCCACATAGCTGCTGTTTCCTCTCCTCAAAAAACCCTCCAAGTTTCAAAAAGAGTGGACCAGGGGGTCTAATTCTGTGGGCCCTAGAAGGAGGTTTCCCCATTTTCCATTGTTTCCAATGGTGAGGAAAATGCCTTAGTGTGAGCAGAAGCTAAAATCCCTGAGCTAGCAGCTAAAATTTTGTGTGCCAGGATCCCCTAGCACAGCTTAGAGGGAATTGTGCTTCTCAAGGATACGTGGTCATACTTCTTATTGCCTAAATGTAAACTGCTCATTAGTCACTCACATGAAGTTACTCTTGATCCCTCTCTGCCGTCTGGGACATCATGACCCCTATGCCTCTCTCCATTCATTTCTGTCCTGCTTTTCTCCTTAGTGGGCACCCAAAGTGGTTCATTATGTAAAAATAAAGCACAAAACAACAGAAACAGACAAAAACAGGAGAGGAGATGTCATGATCTGGGCTGTGCCACCAGAGCCCTACTATGCCCAGGGAGCCTGGCTAGCAGTGGGAGGAGGCTGGGCCTACAAATCCCAGAAGGCCCTGGGAAGTTTTGGTGCCGATTTTGACCAATAGGGAAGAAGAGGACTGGGGGATAAGAGAACTGGTACAACAGGGAAAGCTTGTTCTTCTTCCCTGAGGGCAGAGCCAGAAGGAAGGCTGCTGTGGGAAGAAACCCTCATCCTGAGTAGTCTAAGGCCACTTGAGATAGTGAGCTAGGGACAGTATATATTTAGATGTGTTAGGGCATTTGATTTATTTTATTTTCACCCACTTACTGTTACTATTCCTGCACCTTGTTTGTTTGACGTCCTATAAAATAAACTATTTTATTGTTTACTCTGCCTAGTCCTCACGCCTATTATTCAGCCAAAAGGGAGGTCTAAAGGCCTGGGAGGATGCTCTGGGCCTTCTCAGAGGAGCCTGGAACCAGAATGGTGGCAGCGACAGGTGACACCCCACCTGAGCTGTGACAGGGGGACAAAGGGTTTCTAAATATACAGCAGGTCTTTCTTCCTCTATAAACTGATCTTCCTACCAGCACTAGCCTATGACCCTTAGACTAAGAGCCTAGGGAACAAAGACTCCTTAGGGACGAAGCTCGTGGATATGGGGAATGTTAGCCAGTTTAATGCAGTGGTTAGGAGCGTGGACTCTAATCTAGGAGAACCAGGTTTGAGTCACCACTCCTCCTCTTGCAGCTGCTGGTGTGACCTTGAGTCAGTTACAAGGTCTTTCAGAGCTGTTCTCTCAGGAGCAGTTCTCGAAAGAGCTCTCTTGCCCCACCTACGTCACAGGGTGTCTGTTGTGGGAAAGGGAAGGGAAAGGAGATTATAAACCTCTCTGAGACTCCTTTGGATAGTGAAGGGTGGGGTATAAATCCAATCTCTTCTTGTTCTTAGTAGAGTATGGCCATGGTGATTTCTCAAATGTGATAGGATTTCCTTATTTAAATTCATCCTGTTTGGTGTGGTTTGTCTTCTGCATCTGCTATCTGGGGCAGAAGCAGCCACCAGCCACTGTGTAGGAGTAGGTGGGTGGCTGTTGGTTTAAGCAGCTGCCAGCGCCAAGTCCTCTTTTATGGACCCTGAAAGTAAAGTGACAAGCCAACTGTTCAATCACATGCATACCAATAGATCCAGTTTCTTTAGGTTGATAATTAATCATATGTAGAAGCAGGGCTCTAGTCGGGGGGGAGCTCTCAGGTACGGAGCTCCGGAAGAGAACCTCTAGGGGGCGGGGCAGTCACATGGTGAAGCCCCGCCCCCTTCTTTACCCCGCCCTCTGCTTCGATCCTCATTCCGTTTGGGAATGAGGATGAAGCAGGAGGGTAGGTAGCCGGGCCTTCTGACACACTTCCGGTGATGTCAGGGGGTGTGGCCTTCGGTCACTTCCGGTGATGTCAGGGGGTGTGGCATATGCAAATAAGTTATGCTAATGAGTTATGCTAATGAGCTCCGGCAGCTCTTTTTCTACAACAAGACCCCTGTGTAGAAGCTATGACCACATCATAGGCACCCCCAAACAGTATAAATGTCACTCTAGTTTTCTTCCCAGTTCTCATTTAGCTTTGTGTACATTGAAGAGGAGAGAAACTAGCAAGAAAAGAAGGAAAGGGCCAGAAGAAGAGTTGATGGGGCAGAGCTGGTGAAAATGGGTTAACTGACTCAACATCAGCTTCTTGCAACCTCCCCTTTCCATTCTTTCCCAAAAAAATTCACATGAAAATTGCTTTCACACTTCCCTGTATATCATTGCAGTCGAACGGGCTAGAGACTTTTCAAAAAATGAAAGCTGGAAGTTCAGAGGTGGGACCAGAATTATTTCTGGAAGGGCATTGCCCCAAATGTCTCCTCAGGCCTGCAGCCTCTCATTTTGAACAAACCTAGGTAGAGAAAAGAGTAAACAGTGGTGGGTTTGAGTCTCTCTACCTTTTTGCTGCTCCTGTGCTGGTACTATCCTCTGTTGACCAATCCATGCCTTCTTCAGGTCTGATGTAAAATCCTGGCAGACTTTAAAAAACCTGATTTTTTTCACCACAGCCTTGCTGAAGTATCATATGGTAAGACGATGCAAGTTATAAATGTAGAGATTAACTTCATATTTCATTGAGCATCGAGATTTACTGTTCCGGCAGGACCACATTGACTTTAACTCTGCCTTGGTGACTGTCGTCTCCCAAAGTCAATAAATCTTGATATTCATCTCAGCAGCAGTCAATATCTACTTAATACTTTACTTCTGTAAAAAAAAAAAGACATTACATAATCATTCAAGAGGAATATCTCAGATGAAATAAAATCCATTGAAGGTCATCTTAAATAATAAGTTGTTAAACCCAAAAAGAATTACTTAAGGGAGAGGGGAAAGTAGAGGAGGGATGGGAGAGGCAAAATACTTTTTGTTTGCTAATATCATGGTATTAGCAGCATGAATAGCCCTGAGTAGGGTGATCTCGAGCTTGGAAGCAAAGCAGGGTGGGCCATGGTTAGTACCAGCCCCCCCAGCTGGATTTATTTTTGTGGGGGGAGGTGCTCCAGGGCGGCGTTAATTAAATTACATTAATTAATGTGCCCAGGACATGTGTCTCCCTGTCTCCCCCCCCCGTGCCACTCACGCAGTAGCAGCTCCAGCAGCCCTGGCGGAGCCCCCTCGGCTATGGACCGTCTGTCTGCCTAGCCCCACACACTGGTGATGCCTAGCCCCAGAGAAAACCCCATGGTCCTAGGGTTGCTATGAATTGTTTGAGGCTTGATGGCACACAAATATGGGATTGTCTCATAAGATCTCAATGCTAACAGGGATCAGTACTTAAATGGGAGACCACCAAAGAAGGCTCTACAGATACGTTGATAGTGACTTGATAGCACATACATAAACATATAATTTGTTGTTGTTGCTATAAAGTTGACTTATGGTAACCCATGGGTTTTTCAAGGCAAGAGACATTCAGAGGTTGTTTGCCATTGCAACCCTGGTATTCCTTGTAGGCCTCCCATCCAAATACTGACCAGGGCTGACCCTGCTTAGCTTCCAAGATCTGATGAGATTGGGCTAGCCTGGGCTATCCAGGTCAGGACACATATATAATACCTTGGTACAAATATTAATATTTCAGAAATTGTGAACAAACTTGTTGTGTTAATACATAAACTCAATAGGAGAACCCAAATAATTTGTATTTTAAAAGGAATAATTGAAATAACAAGTGTAAAATAGGTTCTTCAAGAGGTGAAACTCTGACAGTGGAATGTATGGATTTTGATTTTTAAAAGAGTCAGTGTAGGAAATGAATTTGACATCTGTAAAGGAAAGTGTAATGATGGTTTGATCTCTGCTCAGCACAGGGGTGGAATACTTGGCTGTGTACAGCGATTCTCCTTGACCTCTTTCAGTGAACCAAACCAAACAGCATTAGCTTCATTTGGTGTAATCACCATTTAATAGGAGGGAGGATGGCTGTTTATGTCTCTCTGACTTTATGGTCATAATAGGCCTCTTAAATTGGGTTCTCTTGGGGAATTCCAGCTGAGAAAGGAGTTTTCTTTTCACTAATGTGGTGTGTTTTCTCACATTAATTAGGTTTTCCAGATGTACATTGTGCTCAAGTACTGTCGTGTATGGCATAGCAATTGAGTGGGAGACACTAGAAACTGATGCCTGAAGCATAGCATACAAGAGAGATTGTTCTTTTGGTCAAACTCCTTGTATTTCAATTAAAGCCCAGCTGATTCACAAATTATCTTG
Source organism: Gekko japonicus (assembly GCF_001447785.1). Taxonomy (NCBI): domain Eukaryota; kingdom Metazoa; phylum Chordata; class Lepidosauria; order Squamata; family Gekkonidae; genus Gekko; species Gekko japonicus. The sequence continues at coordinate 1,044,257 of NW_015168652.1, read as the reverse complement.
GTGGAAAGTGTTGTCAAGTTGAAGCTGACTTGTGGCGGCCCCATAGGGTTTTCAAGACAAGAGATGTAGTAGTTTGCCATTTCTTGCCTCTTTGTAGCAACCATGGCCTTCCTTGGTGGTCTCCCATCCAAGTACTAACCAGGGCCAAGCCTCCTTAGTTTCCAAGATCTGATGAAATTGAGTTAGCTTGGGTCATTCTTGTCAGTAGCTTGGGCCATTCATGTCAGGGCCAGAGGCATCTTAGTGTCTGTTAATAGCAGGTGGCAATGTTGTGCATGTACATTCCATTTGGCATCTAACCGGGACCCTGAGGCTTGATCATGCAGAGTCCCAAGTAGCTTCTTGAGAACCATTTTTGCCCCAGACCCAAGCTCCAGACCATGGAAATTCACCCTCATTCTTTGTACTTTAATTATCCCAGGATTTCTCAAGAGTAATCATAACCCACTGGAATAGTTATGTAGTTTAGGGTGTTGATGTTTTGTTAGTTGATTTGTGTGGGAGGGGGAGGCATATATCATCTTTCAGGTTCTGGCCATTGGGGAAGCTTGAGAGAAACATGGCAACAACATTTGACTAGTACAGATGTAGACAAATGGGATTGTGCAGCTTCTGCAAGTGAAAAGGTTAAGTAAAGGCATAAAATTAGTACTGAACCAATTTAAAACATGGGATTAATTAGCATTTTCTGTATCTGCCTGCTAATCATCTAATGATAGGTTGATAAAGGTTTATTGTATTTAGCCATTGGTTGTTAAAAATCTACAAAACCAAATAACACATTAACAAATAAAACTTTAAGAACAGATATTAAAATTAATTTAAATTAGTAAGATAAAATAGACTGATCCAGCCAGAAACTCATGAAGCTACCCCGTTCAATAGCACACCTATTTCAGAGTATGCATTTATAGGAGATAAGATTCCAGCCAAAAATTTATCTCTGGGTGCACTATATATGGACAAGATACAATATAACGAGGAAGGTTCTCAACTGTAAGAGATCCACAAATGCATTCGGAATGCTCCATTGGAGTATGAGAATAATGACCAGCCAGAAGAGCTGTTTGCATAGTTTGAAAATGCAAAGCACTAAAAGATACTGTGAGGTTGTGATTGGAAATATTGGCTAAGTAATTAGATCAAGAATGGCTGAATTTAAATGATTTATACCAAGGAGCTGCCTTAGATTTTAAGATTGAAGATCGATCAATCACTGCATCTGAATTGTAAATCCATTCCCTAAGTTGAGAATTATCACCTGAAGCCCTTAAGAGATCATCATGGATAGTGTGTCTTTGAAAGATGGTATTAAGAAAACCTGAGCATGTGGAATCTTTTGATAATAGATGATTAACTGATTGATGACCTAAGGAATTAGAGCTAGAGAATTTAAACCTTTTCCAATATTTTATGATTGCAAGGTGCACCTGCCCCTGAGATAGGGGAGTCCTGTTTTGGCTGTCATCATAGCTGTGAGGAGCCTCTAGGAAGAGCTAGAAATCTCCTTAGAAATTGGTCTTGAATTACCTTAAGACTAGATAAGGTGGCCTCTTTCAAACCCCACACTTTGGCTCCATATAGGAGGTGAGGTACAGCCTTCCTCTTGAATAATTTCAATACTGGATCTATCAGACGTCCACCTTTTGTGTAAAAAAGTGTAGAACTGACCCTACAATCCTTAGCACTGAAGATTTAACCATTACTAGGTGGGTCTTCCAATTCAATATCTCCTTAAAAGTTATTCCAAGATATTTAAAAAACTACATTGTTTACTTGAATTGCCCAGAATGCTCCAACAGGAAATTTTAGGCTTTCTTCTTAAAACCATTAGTTTTGCCTTTGTGTAGTTAACATTGAGATCTTCTTCATTACAGTAATGCCCTAATTGATGTAAAAGCATTCTCAAACCAATTTTGGTCAGGGAAATTAGGACCATATCATCCGCGTATAAGAGGATTGAAATTTTCTGTTGTCTCAGAGAGGGTGGAGTGAATTGGGGACTTGACAGAGTCTCAATTATATCATTTATATACAGGTTTAAAAGGGGCCAGCACAAAGACTGATGGGAATTCTGTTATTTAAGGAACCAGAAGTTCCCACCCTAATTTGAGCAAAAGTGTCTCTGTGGAGTTCACGGAGCAGAAATAATAACCACTTGTCAATATTCAGTTCAGTGAGCTTTGACTATAAGTGGGCCCTGTTGATGGAGTCGAATGCAGCAGCGAAGTCAACAAATGCTACGTGAAGTGCCTTTGTTGGTCCATTTATGCCACAATAGGCCAACTGGAAAAGCGTTTAACAATAGTTGGTAGTTCCAAGGCCTTTTCGAAACCCCTCTTATGTAGGGTGAATAATTTGTTCCTCGGCCACCCAGTCTTCCAATTTTAACAACAGGTATTTACTGTTAAGTCTTGCTGCTATATCAGATAGGTTTATTGGTGTATAATTTTGTGGATCTGATTAATCCCCTTTTTTGTGTATAGGCACAACTATACTCAGCTTTTAGCCCAGGGGAATCAAACCTGAACCATTAATTGCAATAACTGGACAGGAACAAGGCATGCAAGGCTAATCTAAGTTTTTTCTTTTGTAAGTTTTCAAAAAGGGTCCAATCAGAACCCTCATTGCGTGATAGTCCCTGTGTATATTCCAACCTAATTCCTAAGGGGTTGCATTTACAAAAAGGGCCAGTAATGTTTCTAGAAAGAGAGGAGTTTCAGAATAGGTGGATGGCTATTCTGAATAAATGCTCCTATGACCTCATGCTTTTAATAATAGATCAAACCTCTTCTGAACACACTAGATTTAGAAATTAAGACGCTGGAGGACAAACTTAAAAATTCCATGGCAATGGATGCCCTTGATAGCCACATCAAAGAGATATAGAAGGAACTTAAACTATATGAAAAAAGACCATGAAAACTAAGATTAAGAAATCTGAAAGGGACAAAAAAGATTATGCACAGAATAAGGTCTATAGATGGTGTTTCCTCAATTATACTTATGATAGGAGGGTAACATGGGCTGACAATCACATGGGCTGCCACTACGTCTGGCGATGAAGGGCCCTCATACAGACATTCTAAGTAGGAGAACTAAAAGCCTTGCAAGGCAAAAAATTTTACACCAGCTCCCCCCTCGCAGAGGGAGGAAGAAAATGTAACTGAAATCTGGTTGTCAATTTATCCTCTAGAAATTTATCTGCATAGGAATTACACCTTTTGAATTTTGGACTTGATTTTGTCCCCACCTCAAAATATCCTTTCAATACAAGAATTGACGTCTTTAAATTGATTAGATCTCTCAAATTAAAGAACTGGTTTGGAGATTTTTTTAAACCAAAGTCCCAGTTTGTTAAATGCAAGACATCTGACTCAGGTAAATTGGCTGTTAAACACTTTTCTAAAATTTCAGACAAAAATTAATATCTTCATTTTAAATCTCATCATGCAAGACACTTAAGAACGAATCTCCCTTATGGACGATATTTACGGGCCAAAAGGAACTCAACATTACCTGAGCATTATAAGGAAGAATGCATTAAACTTTCCAAACAGTTTAAGGACCGTGGGTATCCTCCTCAAATTATAGAAAGTGTTGCTTTAAGAGCACGCACTACTAACCGCACAGACCTTCTTAAAGATATAGATCGAACTAGGAACTATAGAAATAATACCCACTGTGCTTTTGATTATACACCTCTTGCTGAGTCAATTAAAAAAATAATTCTTAGACATTGGCATATAGTCAGCAATATCCCGGGGTGCCAGGACAAGCCTTTTATTGACTTTAGAAAGACACAAAGTCTATAGAACACTTTGGTCCGTACGGACTTACTTCCATCTCATAGAACTCCAGTGATCCCTACCGGTCATCACCAATGTGGTAGATGTTCTATATGTCCATTAACTTCGCAAACACGAAGTATTTATTTATCTGAGATTAATTTTTGTTATGATTTAAAATAATTTTCAAATTTTTAATCCAAGTGGGTGATCTATTTAATAAGATGTGATTGTGATTTATATTATGTCGGTATGTCAACACCGTCAGTTCACACACTTATAATTGAACACAAATCTTGCATCAAACAGCGACGTCTTGAATCTCCCTTAGTCTAGCATTTTGTTGACAAGTGCCATGTTTTCAATGAATTTAAATTTTTGGTCTTAGAAATTCTGAATACCAGTAGTTATAACAGAATTTATTTGCAGAAAGTATTACTTCAATGGGAGGCTTTTTGGATCTGTTGCTTAAAAATTTACCATCCTCATGGTCTTAACCAATCATTGGAACTAAGTTGCTTTCTATAATGCAGACGTGGTCCCTTTAAATGCCGTCTGCTGACGGGCGCCCTCTTTAATGATGACTGTTCCCTGTCACCCATAAATTAGGATCATAGCTTTTTAATTTTTAGAGGCAATACCAGCAGTTAAATGAACTGGAGACACTTCCCTTAATATATAGTGACTGGTTGTCCTAAAATTTTGATAAGTGCACAATCTTTAATCTTTGGCATAGATTGTTATTTTTACCACATTTGGTAATTTTTGCGACATAGATTTAATAGAGACATGTATTTTCTATATGGGAAATTCTTCTTGATGACATTCTTACCTCGGATCTTTGTGAATATCATACTTATGGAAATATTGTAACAGGTAATTTCTCTCATGTTTTTTAGATTCTTGAGTATTTTTTTCATGTTTGCTTGGTAATCTCTGTTTATATACAGTCATTACTGAAGAAGACCATTGAAATGAAGTTTTGAATATCTGGAGCCTTTCTTTGAATTTGCTTAATCTACTTGTTGAATGCTGAATTTACTTGTTGAATTGTTGTGGTAGAACCTATTTGTACTTACCTGCTGTATGCTGAATTTGTTGATTCTACTTACTGTATGTTGAATTTACAAGTTGGATTTACCAGTTGCATGTTACTTACCTGTTGAATTTGTTGTATTTATCTGTTGAATTTATATCTTCAGTTTTTGATAATATATAATATTTATTTGCAATTCCTTTTTTTTTAGTATGTTAGCCTTTGCTACTTTAGCATCTTTCTACACAGCTCCTTGTCCTGATATATCCATCCCCAAGTTTCCGGGACTCCAGTGTGCTGGAAGTGACATCAGAAGGGATGGAGCTGGGGAAGTGACATCACTTGACCTTTGACCTGGAAGTGACATCACATCCTTTCTCCTGGCTCCACCCCAAAGTCTCCTGGCTCCACCCCCAAAGTCCTCAGATATTTCTTGAGGCAGACCTGGCAGCCTTATTAGGCCAGCTATATCTTATCAAAGTTCAGAGCTCAAAATAAAACACTTATCTTAAAGCCAGATTAAAAACACAAGCAACATGCCATCTTGACTGCCTGCAGGCTTGTCCAATAAATGAATCACCATCTAATGTTTGTACCAACTCAGAATTCGTTCAAGATTGCTAAAGGTGGAAATAACACTTGTCATCTCTACTGAATGTTGTGACTGATATTGTTTTACCTGTTGTGCTGTCCCATGTTGAACAATGCAGCAGAAAGAGAAGAGGATAGTTCAGGGTATCTGGTAGATACACAAGGCATGCAGAAACATTGTATATATTTAAAAGGGGAAAACTCAAAATGGAAGACTGAGGGCTGGGTGCATGTGAGTGTGCATGCACATGCATGCTGAACCTTTAGCTGTCCAAGGACAGTGTAGGCACAAGATATAAATGTGGCTGGTGGCTGTTACGCAGGGGGAAACATGTGACCTGGCTTTGGGGGAGAGCTTATTGTGGTTTATGCAAGAACATTGTCATTTATTTAAATCTTAAGTACATGTATTTTGTTAAATTTATCCAGGATATAATGCTGTTAGAGCTGTATTGGTTCTGAACTGGAGGTGAGATTTGCATATGATATGCCATTTTGGGGGGTTTTTTTGTCAGAACCTTGAAGTCGTGAATTCTAGTCAACACCAATTACACTGCAGTTGGATCAAGACAGTGCCTGCCCTGAATTTTCCTTTGTTTTCTGTACAGATGACAAGGTGTCACTCAAACCATAATATAATATTCATCAAAGATAGTTACTGAAAACATGACAGATGAAGGAAAGGGAGGGCGGGTTATAATAAATGCTATTTTGTAGGAAAGGATTCAAAAGCAGAAAAGTATGGGCAGTTGTGAATGCACAAATACATTGTTTTATAGATCAGGAAAAGACTTTAAAATTGTTGCTGCAGTCCCATATAGGAAGTATATGTCAAAACAGCACACAGTAACATGGCAAGGAGCATTAATATGCTATGTAGTAATAAAAGAGGCTCAAAGGTGATGGCAGTGTTGTATAATCTTCCTGGGAGTGGTCCTCATGAAAATGAAAGCTGAAAAGATTGATAAGAGACTGGCTTTCTATTAAAGTCAGGCATTTAGGTTTTCAGTGCCAGTAAGGAGATTCATTGTACATTACTGATAGATTGTTTATTTTTAGGAAATGGTCTATTAAGTTGTTCACAGGAAAAGGATGCCAATTAGATGAGACTCAGTATCTTAAAATGGGTTTATAGGTATTTTCTGTGGTCTGATAGTATTTAAAAAGCCAGATTTCATGAATCTTATGCAAACTTGGGGGGGGGGGGGGTGGGGGAATTGTACAAGCACTTGGTTGCTTTTTTATGTAGAGATGTTTCTGAAATTCCAGGGAATGCTACTTACCTTGCCAGCATGCCGAATCCTACTGACATTGTGCTTTGCCAAGATAGTCTCTTTTTTAGTTGTTGACTTTTCATATAGTTCTGCAAAATGAAATAGAATTGCAGTCGGCTAAAATGCAAGAGGAAGGCTTTCCTAGGTAAGGTTCCCCCCCCCCCATTAACCTGTGAGACTGGATACAAATCCATTCAGCCTGCTTCAAGAAACAGCCTGCTTGTATCTTCTGGTGCTCCATCTTGACAATACATGTGTAGAGTGCCATCTTCTTTGCAAGCAAGCAGGCAGCAGGCTTACTACACTCTTTGTTAGGACGTTCCCCACTGGAATGTGTGGTGCTGTATGTTTCATGAGCCAAAAGGAAGAAAATAGGGCAGAGTTTGCTGAACGAGTTGCCTAGAGTTTGACTTGATAAGAGGGGATGCATATGACCATTTCTAATGCAACAGTGCACAGAAAAAAGAGAAACCCAAAATCGCTGTATACACATAAGTGAACTCTGTGGGCACAGGTACTGCCTGTTGAGACTGAAACCATGTTTTCTCTGTAATGTGGATAAAAAATCCAGAACACACTTAAGATATTTTCCTTTGTCCTTGTGAGATACTAGATGTTAAATAAAAAATTATGGTGGCATTTATATCCAGCACATTATGACCTTCAATTAGCTAAATCAGCAAGAATCTGAAACTTTAAAAAACAATCCTGCACTCTTCAGTGACTTTATGAAAGATACTTAAAGTCTAGAACAACCCAGTACTGTCCTTTGAAGCCACTCAGACTTTGACCACAGCTGTGTTGGCACAATTTGTGAGAGCGAGCAAATCCTAATAGTGCTTTGCAGGCTAAAGATGCTTTTTTAAGGTAGTCAGAAACAGCCAAGGCAATGTAAAGTCTTTGCAAGTGACAGGAAGATAGTTAATATGTGCATTTGCAAATCATACATTGTAAATCACAGAAGAATTTCAAGAATGCTTATTAAGATGAAACTGAAAAAAATAAGAGGGTTTTTTCCCCTTTAAGATTAGTTGGATTTAGAGTTCAACTGCTTTAAATTTTCTTAAGGGCACATTATTTTTCTGTCCCTTATGTGTGCATGAAGCTGCCTTATACTGAGTCTGCCATTGGTCTCTCAAGGTCACTATTTGTCTATTCAGGCAGATGTCTTCCACATCATCTACTTCCCAAGCCTTTTAGCTGGAGATGGCAGGGATTGAATTTAGGACCTCCTGTGTACAAAGCACCTACTGTACTGCTAAGCCACAGCCAGCGTTACCTGGCATTGTCACCTGGGTTGAATTCAGAGAGCCAGATTGGTATAGTGATTAGGAGGGTGGGCTCTAATCTGGGATAACTGGGTTTGAGTCCCCACTCCTCCACATGCAGCTGCTGGTCAGTCATGGCTCTCTCAGAGCTGTTCTCTCATGAGCAATTCTCGAAAGAGGTCTCTCAGCTCCACCTATCTCACAGGGTGTCTGTTGTGGGGAGGGGAAAGGAAAGGAGATTGTAAGCTGCTCTGAGACTCCTTTGGGTAGTGAAGAGTGGGGTATAAATCCAACCTCCTCCTCCTCCTGAACAATGCCAGTGGCATGTATTTGGCAGAGCAGGACTTCCCTACCTCCTCCTCCTTATTGCAAACCACTATGCCCTGTAAAGGTCTGCAAAGATCCTGTGGGGTTAAGAGACAAGATCCTGTGGGGTTAAGAGACCCGCAAGAGCAGTGGGGGCAGGGGGGCAAAACTTCCAATTCTCTTGGGGGGGGGGAGAGTGAAAGAGGTATGTACCTTAAGCATTTTCTTTTTTCTGTGAGAAATATTAAATAATGGTCCTGTTCACACGAGGGGATTTGGGCTGGGAGCGGGACGGTTTGGGGGCAGATCAAATGGCCGCGATCACACCACAACATCTGGGAAGCGTAGTGCTTCCGTCCCCAAACTGGCCCATCCACGTGATAAACCGCATCAAGTTGGAACCACCTACTGAGGTGGTTCATCTCAAAGGTGCGCCGCAAACCGGGAGTCTGATCGCCGGCACATCCTTGTGCCGGCGCGTCCCCGGCTCCTAGCCGAACTGCGCATGCTCCGACATGCGTAGTTCGGCTGGCTCGCCGTCAGATCTGTGTTTTCTCCCCGGCGTCTGATCATGCCGGGGAGAAAAGGTGGCGCGGCCAGGGGATCCGTGGGATCCCACCGCGCCGTTTCAACTTTGGTGCGGCTTTAAAAAGCCACGCTTTTTGGCGGCTTTTCCCCTGCCGTGTGGCAGGGGCCAATGAGTGTTTTCCCCTTACCAGGGAGCAGCCATAGAGCACCTCCTATGTGGAGTGAAAGGAAAGGATTTCCAAGGTTGAGGGTGTGTCTGACAGCAGGCTTTAGACTCAGTACTTTTCATTTTAGAATCTGGGTGCTGCTCTCTTGTAAATGGAGTGCATACCTGACATGCTGAAGGCTTGACCCATGTGTGATTTTGTTAGGTATCCTTGTAACAGAGATATGCTAAGTAAATAATGCAGCCAAACACATGTGTATTAGCTTAAAAAGAAAACTTTACTTATCTAGTGAGGGAAGGGTTACTGGGAAATAAACAAACAGGATTTTCATCCTCTCTGCACTAACCCACATGTTGACTCTCTAAAGTCAAAACTCATGTGCTAGCTCAGGGCAAGAGTTAGAACAAAGAGCAATAAACTTTCTAAGCCTCTACCCCGGGGACATCTTCTGCTCTATTGATTACTCAATTGGAGAATCCCAAACCGACTAATTATGCATTTTATCACCTTGCTCTGGTGCAAATACATGCAGGGTCTGCCATTGGGTCTCTAACTGAACTAGCTAGGATATCAGCATGCATAAACAAACATGTAAATTCTTCCATGACTTCAGGGAGAGAACTTGCAGACTCCAACAGATCTGAGAGGATTCGTCGAGTCCTCTCAAATACTTCTGGGCAAAGCCTATTCACATTATTTAGCGCGGGGGAAAGAGTTTTCCACTGCAAGCACCATGCCGTTCCCTAGGTTCTGAGTTCCACAGAAAATGCATGTAAACACAGCCGCATCAAAGCAGGACTTTGAATGAGTTATTAAACAGGGAATGGTTTGGGTAAAGAGAGAGGGGAAAGAGGCAGGAAAGTATGGTGAGAGGCAGGAAAGTATGGTGAGATTGGGCCAGCTCTCATGCTTGACCGTCACTCAGATGAATCTGGGGATTGCCTTTACCAGCTATGCCTACTATTGGTGTCCTTCCTGAATATTCTTATTTGGGTCTGGATACCTATTGATTTCAAAATGAGTCTCAGGCTTAAGACCCAAGACCCAGTTAGTTTCTCCTAGGCATAAGACTCCGTGAGGTTGAACTGAAACTGCCAGTATCTAGCTCGTATTCTGCCTAGTTTGCAGATGCTTATATAATAAGAATTATTCTTAAACTATAAAATCCCCTCAAGATGCTTGTGTATCTTGACTTAACTTTGTTGTTCGCTCTTGGGTTTTCACCACCTCATTCATCATTTACCTCAAAGAGGCTGGCTTCAAGCCATCTTTCTTTCTGCCTCCCCCACCCCCATCTTTCTTTCAGTTTCCTCAGGGTGTCTAGTAGTTTGTAGCAATAATTCCAATTCACCAGTTTATAAGTGAGTCAGGAGGCAGGAGAAATAGTATTAGATAATTTTACAACACAGCTCTAGTATGTAAGTTAAAACGAGCAGAGCAGTCTTGGTGCAATATAAATATAATTGGGCCTTTTGCTCAAACCAAAGTTTGGCCTGATATTCATGGTAGCCTGGCATGGAGTCTGCTGCAGCACCATTTGTGTCCAGGATAATATGGACACCAGGCTTCCATTTCACTAAAGCATAAGATTCAGTTGCCATTAGGACTTGAGGCACACACATTCTACCTGCATGCTGACAATCCTTCATTTGCATAGCCCCAGTTTCGGCCCTGGGGGGTGCTATACAACACGAGTAATTCCAGACAGTGCAGGAGAAGGTTGCGGTTTTGAAAGATTAATGGTGGTGTGGGGAGAAGCCATGGCATGGGTTCCTCTGGGGTGGTCCAGGCTTCTCATGTTACCCATGCATTGTGGGAAGATGCAAAACTGCTGCAGCTGCTGTGCTGCTTAGAGCTGGATGCAATCCATGTGATGGAGGGGGAAGAGGGGAAACTTGTCAGTGGCTCCGTTCACATGGAGAATTAGGTACGCGGAGGGGATGGATTAAGGGCGGATCAAACCGGCGCGATCAGACGCCAACATCTGGCAAGCGTCGTGCATCCGCCCCAACCCATCGCATCCAGCCAAAAATGCGGATCGAAAAGGTACTAGGGAAAATGGAGTACCCACCATAAGATCTGCAGCAACGGTGGGCGTGGGATCGCGGACGCGCTGGCAGCCCATAGCATCCTGCAGCTGTCTGCAACCCGCACATGCGCACTAACGTGGGACTGCTGTGTTGCCTTGCTGGGACTACGCCGTTGCCTCCCCAGTGTGATCGGGTGCCAACGGAGGGAGAACGGAGCCGCGGGGGAGCGTACGATCGCACTCTCGTGCTTCTTTTAGCTCCGCATCTAATATGCCTCCCTTCCCCGACGGATTTTCCCGCTCATGTGACCGGGACCAGTGTATCCTGGGAGTGATGGTACCGTGCTTATGAGTGGGCAAGCCAGAACTATGTCTTGGTCTGAGGAATGGCAGGTGAGAATTCCCAGTCTAACTGTATCTCCCTATTGAAACTGAGAAGGAAAATCCATCCTTCTGTTACCGTGACTGCAAGTGCAAGATATTTATAGGATAAGATGTGATTAATCTACATTGAGTAGTCTTGGTTCTCTATTAGCCTGCTTCATCTTGTCAGCTGGCCCACTAGCCGCCTCTAGAGCTATCTGGATTTGTACTGTGTTTTGATAGAACTAGTATGAAAGGGGGTTCAAAACAGAAATTAAGTGAACAGAAGATTGTGCATGAATGGTAATAAATTTACTCTGTGTATTTGTGCTATAATTCATTTTGAATTAGAAACTTTTTAATAGCACATTAAACCACCACACTCTCTAGCCTCACTGCCTTGGCCAGTCTCTAGGGCTGCCACCTGTCTGGCTACTGGCGGAGGATAGGGGAGTAGGGTTGCCAGATCCACATTGGGAAATTCCTGGAAATGTGGGGATGGCCCCTGGGGAGGACAGGGACCTCAGTAGGGTATACTGACAGAGTCTATGCTCCAAAGCACCCATTTTCTCCAGGGGAATGGTTCTCTGTAGTCTGGAGAGGAGCTGTAATTCCAGGGGATCACCAGGTCCCACCTGGAAGCTGGCATCCCTACCAGTCTCTTGTGAGGAGACACTGTCACCCTCCAGTGGGTCAGGGCAGGCCTTGACACAGCAGCCCTTGAGGGTTTCAGATGCAGGAAGGTTTTCCCTGATGCCTGCTCTGTGAGACACTTCGAGTGGAGATGCTGGGGGTTGAACCTGGGACCGTCTGCCTACAAGTCCTGTGCTGTTTCATTGAGCTGCCGTGCCTGCCCTTCCGTGCTTCCATTTTTGTTTTCCCTAACTGTGAAATGAAAGCAGAGATGCACATATTAGCACAGTTTCAGGGCATAAACCTTCTGAAGAAAAAGTTGCAGGTTCCATTTTTCAGAACTGTGTACATTACTACAGGACCTCTCCTCTGAGTGACTCTGCTGCCATGTAAATTGTGGTGGCTCTGCTGCCACCTGGCCCTTCTCAGCAAGCAGTAGGGGGATGTGTATGTGAAAGAGCAAACCTCTACTTTAATTACTTGCATGTTGTTATTTCTAATTTGCGGCTTATTGTTGAAAGGAAACACATTGCTGTATTTCATTGGTTTGGATATTAATTTTTTCTTCTGTCTTTCCATTCTGTCTTTTGCTTCTTAGTGGACATGACTAATTGGGAGTTGATGAAAAAGCATAATAGACGTATTAATTGTTTTCAGTGTTGTTTATTTAGTGGTCCCTGTTGAGTGAGGAGATCTCTCTCAATTTTTTCTCATTGAGGTTTAACTAGAGGTTTCTTAGCCATTTTGCCTATTTCTTTTTCCACCAGGGTTTGACTTTTGAATATTTAAAGATTTCATTTCTTTCTTTAAAATGTCCATCATCCAGTGTTCTTCCTCCCAGAGTTGAAATCTCTCTTGCCTTTACTCCTGTGCTGAATTTCAAATAAATGGAGAAGGGGCTTTAACTTGCTTAGCCTGCTACTACCACATGCACAGATGAATTGCATGTGGTCTAGAAAAGGGATAGGCAACCCTTTTGGCCTAAATGTCAAAATAATGCAGCATCTGTCTATGAAGACACTGCAGTGTTGGAAGACCAAAGGGGGGGGGGGAATGAGGGTTGTACTTGGCTAAAAAAAGCTTGGAAGAAGCAAAGACCCAGGAGCACAGCCAGCTTCTCATGGATTTGTTCTGCGCTTATCTGGTGGCTGTGCCAGTCTGGAGACAAAGATGGGCATAATCCAACACTGTTGTATGCTCCCAAATTACTCTCTTCAGAAGTGTTGCCAGGGCCGCAGTTGTTTCGACAGACAATGACCATTCATGCCGGGAGTTGCCTACCTCTGTTATAGAGGCTCATTCTTGGTATTGAAAGTGGGCTGTATGTTGGTACAAGAGACACTCTTATTTTTGCCTAGAAAAAAAGCTTCTGTTCAGCCAATTTCTCTCTGCACTTTCAAATGCCCTACCATTACAAAAACCTCCATGGCCTCCCCTAGGCTGTGTGCACTGTCAACTGCTCCTTGCTACTTGGGGGAAAAAACCCCCAAGACATCTCTGCAAATAGTCGGCTGTAAAATATTCTTAGGCATAATTCACATTATTTGTTATCCCCCCCCCGTGTCTTCTCTAACAAGTCTGACTGCCCCTACAGCCGTTGATAACAGAGCACTCATAGCTCAGCTACCACTACCAGAGTTCAGCATGCCTGTCAAGTGAAGAGGTTGATCCTGAATATTGTCACAACATAATTAAAAGATCAGTCCAATCCTCTTTGTTCTTTGTTCCTGTAACTGGTTTGACATAGGCAGCCACAAAGCTATAAGTGGTGATCTGTGGGAAATTTCCAATATATAATTTTGAGGCATGTCCAGAGGTCAATTCGGGGGGGATCGCAGGGGATCGCAGGGGATCGCAGTTCCCCCAGGTGAGGTACAGGGGGCGGGGCACACAACGAAGCCCCGCCCCTTCTTCCAGCCGCCCCCTTCTTCTAGCCTCATTCTGTTGCAGAAGGAGGAAGAAGCAGGAGGATAACTTGGCGTCCTCCCCCTCTGCCTGGCCGAGGCCCCTCCACGTGGCCTCCGCAAGGACTCCCAGCCCCATCCAGGAGCTTCCCCGAGGTAGCTGTGTTAGTCTGTTGCTGCAAAATAGTCCAAGAGTTCAAATAGCACCTTTAAGACTAACCTTTAAGACTAAGACTGAGTGGTGGGTGTGGCCTTATGACACACTTCCGGTGATGGCAGGGAGTGTGGCCTTATGACACACTTCCGGTGATGTCAGGGTGTGTGGCCTCATGACACACTTCCAGTGAAGTCAGGGGGTGTGGCATATGCTAATGAGTTATACTAATGAGTTCCCCTAGTTCTTTTTCTACGAAACGACCCCTGGGCATGTCTATCTTGTTTCCTGGCATTGGAGTGATTATTTCATAATTACGCCCTTTTGTAAACAGGCAGTGTCCAGCTTCCAGAACTGAATGCACCGCTGGGGCTATTCTTCAGCCAAATACTTACTTAGAAAGCCTATCTGGGGGGAAAAGGTGTATTTAACTAATGGAAATGTATTCTTGTGGTGATGGCCCAAGAAAGAATCCCTGAAACACAGGAAAGTGTTGCCTGTATGACTGAGGTAATTTTCTGCTGTTGGAAAATCTAGATTTGTGACTTAAGGCTTCTGTTTTGAATGTGGAAATCAGACTTAACAATAGTTTATTGCTTCTGGGTCTAGGGAGAATATAAACTGTCAAACCGTCTAGTGCAACCATTAAAAAGAAGTAGTGTGCTCTCTTTCTATAAAAACCTGTCTTGTTTATTGACAAAATGGGTTGTGATCTTGCTTGCATTTTTCAAAAACTGCTAATTAAGGGAAGATAAAGCATTCTATTAGTAGATAGCTAGTTATCCAAAAGCTGTATTTTTGTGGTGATGGCCCAACAAAGATATAATTATATTTCCTGAAACACAGGAAAGTATTTGGGACTTGGCTATTTTGGATTTGGTTCCTACCAATGGGGAAGAATTGACGGAGAAGGAGGCTGACTAATGCTGTTCTGATGCTTGGAAATGAAACTGCTGAAATCCTAAGAAGAGGAAGGGAACTGCAATCCGTACATGCCGCCCCTTCTGGTGTGTATAAAAATGGAGAGTTTAAAAAAAAAATACGTGGAGGCACAATTCCTGATACTCATACAGATAAGGAATAGAAAGAATTTGGGAGAACTGATGATCCAAGAGCTGGAAAAAAATGCTTCCTAGGAGGAAATAGTACATTTTAAGAAAAAAAGCCTGGTGCAGAAATGGAAAAACCCCACGATCCAAATGCTTGAGACTTTTTTTTTTTTGGGGGGGGGTCATTTCTAGGGTAACAAAAAAGAGAACTGACTATAAGATTTTAGCTTATTGCATATCAGAAATCATAGCTTCACATTCAGAAAGTCACATTTTGCAAATTCAGCACTGACACATTGTGTAAATGTTGTGATCCTATGTAGGATTTCATGAATATCCCCTTTGTGTGGTGTTGTATTGATGTGCCCAGATGTCCTGTACCTTGGTAAACACCACACAAAATAATTTTGCATGCCTTTGAATTGTATAAACACCAGCAAATGGTTTGTCAATTCTTCGGGGCTGATTGCAGCTGCCATTTGAACCAGGGGATGATAATGTATACCTGACTGGAGCAGTGTGGGAACAAAAAGGTTGTGAAATGCAGCTTCTGCCCTGAGCCTGCCTATCACATTATAGCATTTAAAATGGCTTTAACACCTGTAGCTTGGGATATGACATTATAGTAGTAGGTAGTAGTATGATTACATGATGTAGATTTTGATCTACTGAGTGCAATGCTCTTTTGGGGGTATATCAAGAGAGGCAGTCCTGAAGATATGTGGACCCCAGACCATTAAGGGCATTAAACTTCAACACCAGAACTTTTTTTAAAATCAAGGTTTTGTTATGTTAAAGACAAAAACAAACTCAGGCCCTGTTCACACGGCGAATTTGCCACGGGAGAGCCACGAATGTTGGGCAGATTTTCCAGGCGTGATCACACCGCAACTTTTGGCGGGCGTAGTGCACCCGTGGCCAACCCGTGGAGTGCCGCCGAAAATGCACGTTTAAAAAATACCTAACTGAAAGTACTGGCAATTGTTTTGCCATTGGCTGCCAACGGACTCCATCCGTGTGATCGTGCCGCCGCGGCTTTTCCCCTCCGGCCATCTTTGGTGAATTTTATTTATTTATTTATTTATTTTATTTACATTTTATTTCTATACCGCCCATGACCCCCAATGGGTCTCAAGGTGGTTTACATTGAACTACTTCAGTAGTTGTTTCCCTAACTGGGGCCACAATTTTTGCAGGGGGGGGGATTACCTAACAGCACCCAGCGACGGTCTTCCTTCTTCTTTCTGCTGGCGGCTACAGGCATGGACACTGGGCTCCGGGAGACTGACGATTTAACAGGCAGGCTGCTCGATGTTCCCTCCTTCGGCGCGCACCGCTTCGGACTGCGGCTTTTTGCGGCTGCACGTCCCGTCGGGCTCCTAGCCATGCCGCGTCGTCTCGCAGCTGCGTCGCCTGGCTCCGCCTCCATCTGCTTTGATCGTTGCCTCCTCGGATAGCCGATGCCGCCATGTTCTTTCCGCCGCCGCTTTCTCTCGCTGCCGCCGACAATCGCCGCCGCCGCTTCACTTGCTGCCGCCGACAATCCTTCCTGGCACAGAACCAGGAGGAAGGGTGCTCCCTGCCTACTAAGGCAGGTACCAATTTCTCTACTTGTAATTTACTTTCGAGCCGCTGGATTGGCGGGAGCTGGGACTGGGGGCCGGTAGCTCACTCCGGCCGCGGTCGGGATTCGAACAGCCATTATGGCTGTTCGCTATAGATGTTAATAGCAGGCGTTGTACTGCCTGCGCCACCGCATGCACCGAGAGACAGAACCATGGTTTGCTGCCAACATGTCTGATCGCGTTGTCATGGGTCTAATTGCACCGCCGCAAATAGCCACGCTTCCCCCCGCGTTTTCCGGCACATGTGACTGGGGCCAAAAAAGAGGGGAAATTATTCTTACAGTTCCTTGTTTGACAAACTCATGCCTAATTTATCATACATTTATATATTTCACCTTGTATCATTATTTATGTCACAAGTATATTAAAATTGTACTTTATATATCCTTAACAAGTTTAAAATGTCTGTATAGTTTACTGATTATTTTCAAATGTGGATTCTGGTTGTCCTTTCAAAGTTAAAGTTAATTTGACTTCCGGTTGATGGCGGCATGCTCACGGACTCACCTCCTGGACCTCCTGGGGGTGTCTCCATGCTCCAGCGGAGGGAGGGGGTGAGCAAGCTCGTTAACCCCCCCCCAGGGGCCTGGCGAAGGGACCCTGGCCAAGGAGTTCTGAGGGGGTAGCCTCTTCGATGGCTGAATGCCGGAGAATTGAGGCTCTCCCTTGCTCCAGTGGTTCGTCCAGCCAAGAGACCGAATGGTACAAGTGAAGCTAACCGGGTCAAGCGCAGGAGATCGGGCGTGAGAAATGATGAAGGAAGCGGGGTCAGAAGACCAATTATGAATGTGAGTCAACTAAGAAACGAATTTTAAAAGAAAAGACGCTCCCTACCCTACGCGGCGGAACAGCAGAAGCGAGCGGGGGAGGGATGCTTCCTATGCGCATAAATCATTGTGCGAAAGGGGGGGGAGTGGAAGAATAAACGTGTGATTGCCCAGAAGTACTCACCCATTCGAGCTATACAGTCAAGCGCATATTCAGAGACTAAAAAAAATTCTCGCGAAAGTAAACAAACTGGAAAAGATGGCGGGGAAGAGGGACAGAGACAAAGAGAAATTTTTAAAAACGAAACCAGAGTCCCTGAAGCCGGAAATGACCAGTGAGATGACGAAGGCGATGGCTGAGGTCATGCGCCCTCTACTGGACCAGCTAAATGCCTTTAAAGAGCAGATGTCCGTGGTAACAGCAAATATTACTGCACAACAAAATCAGCTGTCAGTTGTAACAACAAGCATCACTGCTCAACAAACGCAAATAACAGACTTGATCCAAGTAATGAAGCAGGATGCTGAGAAAATAAAGGAAATGGCTGAGACAACGCAGAAAGTGAGGAAGAAAGTGCAAAAATTGGAAAAGAAAACTGTTTCTTTGGAAGATCAGATGCTGCAAGTGCAAATGGATAAGGCCAACATGGTCCTGCGCTTCCAAGGGGTGCCAGAGAATAGAGGAGAGAATCTTAAAGAACTTATGAGTGAGCTACTCGCCCCAGTAACAGATACAAAGGCGGAATTGTTACTCAACGACATGGATGTGGCCTACAGGTCATATTCAGGATATATAAAGAAAAATAATCTGCCTGGGGAAATTGTAGTAAGATTCTCGAAGAGGCACATCAGGGATGCTATTCTGAAAGCAGTGGCTGTGACACCCCTGAAGGTGGGGGAGAATGCAGTTAGAACGCTAAAGGATATTCCATTTGAAGTAAGACAATGTAGAAAGAAATACAAAGAACTTGTGCTCTTCCTCCAAACAAATTCAATTGGATACAAATGGCTATTTCCAGAAGGAGTAACATTTAAGATCAAAGAGAAGAAGGTAAAGATTGACTCTGTTCTTAAAGCTCAAGCAGCTGGGAAGGTCAGAGGATGAGAAAAAAAGAAGAGGACGGCAGGTCCAGCAGTGAGCTGGAAACTGGTTCATCTGGCGAGGACTCTTTGTCTGAGCAGGGGGCAGCAGCCCCGAAAAGTCCCTACAAACTGCGAAAAAGAGAGAAGAAGTAAAGTCTGAAGGACTCTGAAATGTGCCTTTGAGAACTTTGGTTCCAGGGGATGAGGGGGGCACTGTTATTGGGCAATTAAATGTAAATGGGGAGGGTTAAAAGTTCTAAAAGTTTGACACAGTTCATAAGAAGTACAAAGATGAAAAGTTTTGATGCAAAAAAGCTAGTTGGAGGATCTCCTCTCGTGGGTTTTTAGTCAGTAGTGGGTTCTTTACTTTCTCCCTTATATGTAGTTTTCCCCCTCCCCCTTTCTGTTGTAGTTTTTTGTAGTGTTACAAAAATCAATAAAAAATCCCCTCCGGGGGCTCAAAAAAAAAAAGTTAAAGTTAATTTGTCCATTTCCGCCGTTTCCAAAATGTTGCTTAAAATTTCTTCTCTCGAAGATTATTCTAGCAGTTGTAGTCAAATTCAGTATAAGATAGGAATCATTTTTTTACAGTTTTCAGGTAAGATATTCAACAAAAATATTTCTGGAACAAAGGATACAGAACATTTTTAAAATTTTTGTAGATTTCCTACCAGAACCTTGAATCTGATCTGGTATTCCACCAGAAGTCAGAACAGCTCACGCAGCATAGGATAAATATGTGCTGTGCGCAGGGTCCCTTTAAGGACCCGTGCTGCTGCATTCTGTACCAGTTGGAGTTTCTGGGTCAGTCTCAATGGTAGGCTCATGTTGAGAGAGTTACAGTAGTCTCATCTGGGGGTGACTATTGTGTGGATTACTGTGGCTAGGTCAGCTTGAGACAGGTAGGAGGCCAATTGCCTGACCTAGTGCAGTTGGAAGAATGCCAGTTTGGCCACATTTGCGACCTGGGCCTCCATTGTTAAGGAGGAATCCAGGATCACACCCAAACTCCTGATGGTCGGTGCCCGTCTCAAAGGCATGCTGTCAAGAGTTGGGAGTTTTCACCCCAACCCTGAGTCTCCATGGCCCAGCCACAGAACATCGGTCTTATAACAATTCAGCCGGCTCTGCTTCAACCATCCCACCACAGCCTCCAACCACTCGGCTAAGTATGCCAAGGCAGTATTCAGTCAAACACCCATTAACAGATAAAGCTGGGTGTCCTCACCCTACTGGTGACATCCCAGCCCAAAACTCCACACTAGTTGGGCAAAGGGGCACATATAGATGTTAACATTGGGAAAAGGATTGCCCCCTGTGGAACACCCTATCTCCTAGCACCACCCTCTGTCCCTGGCCTTGGAGGAAAGAGGTCAGCCACTTCAAGGCTACCCCACCAACTCCTATGTCAGTGAGACAGTGGGTCAAAAGATCATGATTGACCATGTTGAACACTGTTGTAAGATCTAGTAGTAGCAGCACCAACCCGCCTCAGTCCATCTGTCTGTGAAGTTTGTCTGTGAGGGCAACCAAAGCCGTCTCCATCCCGTGGCCAGGACAGAAGCCAAACTGGAATGAGTACAGAAAAAAAGGGTTATACTACGTAATTATGTTTGTCAAAGATGATTATATAGTACATAATGTATAGGACAGAGAATATTTTCCCTTTTATCCCCTTCATTATAATTTTAAGGCATCTCTCCTTATATATAATTGAGTAAGAACATTCTATATTGAACATTCTAAATTTGGCCCCTTTAGTGTATGGACGCTTGAACTGTCAGTCAGAAGACGCTGGCTGGGTTGACTGGCTGCTTTGTGCAGTCCCGCCCAGCGTTTCAAGGTCTTTTGCATATGGAAGCTGATTGGACTTCACTGCATTCCACACCTCAAACTCACCCCCCTCCCCGCAAGGCAGTTGGAATGTCAGTTGCATATGGAACCTTCAAGGTCTTTTGCATATGGAAGCTGATTGGACTTCACTGCATTCCACACCTCAAACTCACCCCCCTCCCCGCAAGGCAGTTGGAATGTCAGTTGCATATGGAACCTTCAAGGTCTTTTGCATATGGAAGCTGATTGGACTTCACTGCATTCCACACCTCAAACTCACCCCCCTCCCCGCAAGGCAGTTGGAATGTCAGTTGCATATGGAACCTTCAAGGTCTTTTGCATATGGAAGCTGATTGGACTTCACTGCATTCCACACCTCAAACTCACCCCCCTCCCCGCAAGGCAGTTGGAATGTCAGTTGCATATGGAACCTTCAAGGTCTTTTGCATATGGAAGCTGATTGGACTTCACTGCATTCCACACCTCAAACTCACCCCCCTCCCCGCAAGGCAGTTGGAATGTCAGTTGCATATGGAACCTTCAAGGTCTTTTGCATATGGAAGCTGATTGGACTTCACTGCATTCCACACCTCAAACTCACCCCCCTCCCCGCAAGGCAGTTGGAATGTCAGTTGCATATGGAACCTTCAAGGTCTTTTGCATATGGAAGCTGATTGGACTTCACTGCATTCCACACCTCAAACTCACCCCCCTCCCCGCAAGGCAGTTGGAATGTCAGTTGCATATGGAACCTTCAAGGTCTTTTGCATATGGAAGCTGATTGGACTTCACTGCATTCCACACCTCAAACTCACCCCCCTCCCCGCAAGGCAGTTGGAATGTCAGTTGCATATGGAACCTTCAAGGTCTTTTGCATATGGAAGCTGATTGGACTTCACTGCATTCCACACCTCAAACTCACCCCCCTCCCCGCAAGGCAGTTGGAATGTCAGTTGCATATGGAACCTTCAAGGTCTTTTGCATATGGAAGCTGATTGGACTTCACTGCATTCCACACCTCAAACTCACCCCCCTCCCCGCAAGGCAGTTGGAATGTCAGTTGCATAATTCCTGGGGATTTGAGGGGTGGAGCCTGGAGAGGGTGGGGTTTGCGGAGGGGTGGGACCTCAGACAGGTAGAATGCCATAGACGCCACTCTCCAAACCAGCCATTTCGTCCTGGGTAACAATTGTTGCCAATTTCCAGGTGAGGGCTACAGATCACTCAAAATTACAACTGCTCTTCAGGGAGCAGAGATCAGTTCCTCTGGAGAAAACAGTGGACTCTGCCATTATACCCTGCTGAGGTCACCACAGCAAAATGACACTGTTTGCCCAAAGCCAGAGCACTCCCCCAGAGCCTCTTTCTAGATCTCGTTGTATTTATTTCCACAACGGGCTTTACTGCTAGTTATCTATAAAATACAATAGTTCTTATTTCTGTTGGGGTACAATTGTATTCATCATTTAAGTTTTAAGTTTCAAACTTCATAACTAATCTATTTTAACTACAACACTGGTTTCATCATTACTACAACATTTATTTTATTTATTTATTTATTTATTTATTAAATTTATATTCTGCCCTACCCAAAAAATGGTCTCAGGGCAGCTCACAACATAAAATCAACAAACAATAAAAACAATAAAACATTAAATAGCAATAGCAGATAAAACTGAAACCCATGCCTTATCAAATAATTACCCTAAGAAATTTCAGTGCTCAAGTAATATCCAGGACATCAGGGCACTGGGAAAAGGTCATGAACAGTGCCATGGACTGGATGGTGGGGCAGAATGCCCACCGTCTCAATCAGCCTGTGGAACAGCTCTGTTTTACAAGCCCTGCAGAACTGTACTAGGTCCCACAGGGCCCTGATAGCAAATGGAGCATGTTCCACCAGGCCAGGGAAAGGGCGGAAAAAGCCCTCACCCTCGTCGAGGCTAAATGGACATCCCTCAGGCCAGGGACCACCATGAGACGTTGATCAGAAGAGCGTAGAGCTCTCCGGGGCTCATATGGGGAGAGGCAATCCTGCAGGTATGATGATCCCAGGTTGCATAGGGCTTTAAAGGTCAAAACCATAACCTTGAACCAGATCCAGTATTTGATCAGCAGCCAGTGCAGTTGGTGCAACACTGGTTGAATGTGTGCCTGCACATGTGTCACCCTAATAGGCATGCTGCCGCATTCTGCACTAGCTGCAATTTCTAGATCAAGCTCAAGGGAAGCCCTGTGTAGAGTGAGTTACAGTAGGCTAGCCTGGAAGTCACCATTGCATGTATCACTGTACCTAAGTCCGGGGGGGGGCAAGATAGGGAATTAGTAGCCTGAAGATGTTAAAAGGCCATTCTGGCAACTGAAGTGACCTGGAGTTCCATAGTAAGCAAGGAATTCAGCATCACCCTGAGACCCTCGGTGCTGGCACCAATGGCACCCCACTGAAGACTGGAGCCTTAATTCCCAAACCTCAGGTACAGGACCTCCATCTTTGTTGGATTCAACTTCAGCCGACTCTGATGCAACCATCCAGCCACAGCCCTCAATGCCTGGTCCAAGATATCTGAAGCGGAGTCTTGCGGGCCGTCCATCAACAGATAGAGCTGGGTGTTGTATGGAAGCACTACTTGACAGTGAAGTGTGGTCCCCTTAGATGTTTGAAACTCAGAACTGTAAGTTGTTTAGGCCTTTTAAATGAATGTTAATCCAACATCTATCTACAAACTGTCTCTAGTTTTGACCTTGAGATCAACCTCATGAAGGCTTGGTGTATCCTCTCTAGCACTTACAGCAGCAAACAATAAGTAATCATTTGGCCTTAATTGGTTAGCTGGTTGCCTAATAGGCTGGGGAGGCTGAAAAATGGCAATTTCCTCTCAGTTGACAGTCCTCATTTTCTCTTACCCTGGACTACTGTGGTTTTTTTTTTTTGGAGAATCCTCTGTCTTTTCCTCTCAGAACGTTGTTTTGCATCATGGCTTGAATTTGAACTTTGCGAACTAATTGGAATACTTCATTTGGTCAGAATGCTGGTTAGATAGTTAAAGGGTAGGAGTTTTGCAGTTGCTTATACGACTTGTTTTTGTTGCAACAGATGGTAGTTCTCATAAATTTTGCTATTTTTTCTAAGGCTGGCATACGTTACTTGTATATACCTTTTTTCTCTCTCCCAGAAACGAACCCAAGACTGGAGAGACAAACCTCCGGGAGAGGAGGGAGCCTTAGTAATTAAGGCAAACTGCCCCTTGCCAGCTTTTGGAATCTGGAGTGGCTGTTGTTTCAGCACACATATCCAGGTGTGGGGGCAGTGAGTTCATACAGGTGTCATCAGCATATTGATGACAACCCAACCCAAACCCCTGGAACAATTGGGCAAGGGGGTGCATATAGATGTTAAATAACATCCGAGAGAGGATCGCCCCCTGCAGCACCCCACATTCAAGCGGATATCACAGGGACATCCTCTCTCCTAGCGCCACCCTCTGTCCCCGACTGTGGAGAAAGGAGGAAAGCCACTGTAAAGCTGTCCCCTGTATCCCATTGTTGTCAAGGCAGTGGGCCAGTAGATCATAGTTGACCATGTCGAATGCTGCTGTCAGATCTAAAAGCAACAGCAGCGCCAACCTGCCTTGATCCATATGCCTCTGGAGGTCATCCATGAAAGCGACCAATGTAGTCTCCACCCCATGGCCAGGGCAAAAGCTGGACTGGAAGAGATCCAGTATGGAAGTATCATCTAAGAAAGCCTGTAGCTGTTCAGCCACTGCCCTCTTACCCAGAAATGAGAGATTCAAAACTGGGTGGTAGTTGGCAAGGACCGCAGGGTCTAGCAACGGTTTTTTGAGAAGCAGACATACCACTGTCTCCTTCACAACCCATGGAAATACCCTGAAGATAGGTATAAGTTGATAATATCTCTCAACGGGGTGCGAACCCCATCCCCACAAGCTTTAACTAGCCAGGATAGACACAGGTCAAGGGGACATGTGGTAGGCCTTACAGCTGACAGGATCTTACCCACTTCCTCACTGGAGAGCCAACCAAAATGGTCCAAGACTGGACCCGAGAATGGACAAGGGGCTTCCAGTTCACTTACTGTATTAACTGTGGCTGGGATGAGACTTTATCTGCAAAAAAGCTCACAAATGCCTCATAGCCAATAGACAATTCCCTATCATTTTGCTAGACTTGAGCCAAGGTAGTCAGCGACTGAATTGTTCTAAATAACTGGGCTGGGCGAGAGCTAGCAGATGCAATGGAGGCTGCATAAAAAGCCTTTGCAGCCTTTACTGCCATCTCTTAGGATTTCATAAAGAACCTATAAGATGTTCTCATGGCTTCATCACAAGTATGCCACCACTCTCGATCTAGCCATCTCAGTTTCCGTTTCATCCTCTGTAGCTCTGGGGTGTACCACGGGGCTAGTTTGGTATGAGAATGGAGAGGATATCGGGGAACAATTTTGTTGATGGCCTCGGAGAGCTGGCTATGCCAGCCCTCTACCAGCTCATCTAATGACTTGCCCGGGGGCATCAGATCACGCAGAGCATTCTGGTACCCGATCAGGTCCATCAGTCTCCGTAGGTGAGCATAAATCCACTCACCACCTAAACAGGGAGGGTTAGGAATACCCAGATGGGCCTTCAAGGCAAAGTGGTCTGACCATGGAACCATATCAATGGCCACAAGATCTAACTTGTGGCCTGCTTAGTGTGTAGGAGCTGATACAAACTGGGAGATTCCCAGTGCCACCATGGTCCTTGGCCTGAGAGGAGGTCACATCATTGGCATGAACATTGAAGTCTCCAGAACTAAAAGTATGGGCTACTCCAAAGCCCAGCCCAATACAGCCTCCAACAAGCCCGGCAGGGTTTCTGCTGGTGCCTTAGGTGGTCAGTACACCAGTCAAATAGCGAAACTGTCTTCAGCTTCCCACACCATGCCAACATATTCAATGCCACTAATTTTTGGCATGGGGAGCCTGAAGGAGAAAGACTCCTGGATAAGCAATGCCACCACCCCCCGCCATCCATTAGTCTGGGGCTGGTATAGGATTGAGAAACTGGGGGGGGGGTAAGTTGGTTCAGGGCAATAGTCTCACCCTCCCTCACCCAGGTCTCAGTCATGCATGCCAGGTCTACCAGGTAATCCTGGAGAACAGAGATCTGATTAATGGACCTGGCATTACACAACACCAGTGTCGGAGAAGGGTATACTTTCCTAGCCCCACAACCAGCATCCCTTGGGATGGGACAAAGGCAGGAAGGGGACTGAGCATGACCATATCTCCATTTCCTTCCCGTATATCACCTCGTCCCACTGTCACACCTCCCCCACCCCTCTATCACTTGGATCCCTGACCCAGACGTGGCCCCCTTTCAGATGCTATTGGTCCAAGACAAGACCCACTAAGCATCTGCTGAAGACAGTCAGGGGCAGGAGTAATAGCCCGACAATATCAAATACAATACACAATAAAATGTCAACCCAGCCTTTGCCAACCCCCAACCTATCAAACCACTCACCATACCAAAAAAACAACGACATACAATAAATTGATTAATAAACTAAAAATAATTAAGAATCAATATAAGAATCTGTTAATCAATTCATAAACACTAACATCTAATTAATTAATTTAGCAAACCTATTCCAAATTTAATTTAAGTCAATCCAAATCAATTAGAGAAAACATTCAAATTGTAGTTTATATTTGAGGTAATAAATATTCAATTCATTAAGCTGAGGATGGGGCAATTTATCACCTAAGGGCAGGAAAATCAATCCAATTTATCTGGAAACACAGGCAAGAAGGAAAACAAAACAACCACTAGTGAATTGAAGCATCAGTGCCCAGCACTGGATCACAGTTGAAGCCCTGCACCTCTCCACTCAGCAAGCATCCCAGGCTCCCAGCCGGATAACCTGGTGGGGGCAGTTCAAAAAGGGTTTCCACTGCCCTTCAAAGTCCAGACACCCTCACCAGATCCCCGGGGGGTGACTGAATTTCCCTGTCCCATAAAAAAGCTGTCTGTGAAAACGTACTTCAGCCAGGAGCCTCCAGGCCAGCCAGTATCACCCAGGATGATCGAGGTCAGGTCAGGCTCACAAGGCACATTGGAACCCAGGGACTTGCTAAACAACAAGAAGGTAGGGGTGCCGCGGCAATGTGGACAGGAACATCCCAGGCAGTACTCGAGCCATTGGCTACCGCCGAGAAGATGGTCACTATGGCGATGATGGCAGCAGCAGTAAAGGAGGCCACAGGAGCAACGCTGGATCTCAAACTGAACACTGCCAGTTCCTTGGGCCCCTTACTTTTGGAATTCATGGGGAGATAAAACTCACCCACAGAGGCCACTCCAATATCAGGACTTCCTGCTGCCGACCCCACAACAGTCGCAGAAGAGATGAAAATCCTGGCAGTGGCAGTGGCAACAGAGGAGCCCATAACAATAGGGCCTAGCCTCAGGCCATCCACAGCTAACTCTTCAGTGGCGGCTGCAGAGAGAGTGGAATCCACAGAAGAGGTGGGAGGCGCCATGGCCACAACAGGAAGGGCCACGGCAGTGAGGCTGATTCTCCCATGCAACTTGGCAGAAGTAAATCTCTTTTAACATCACAGAGGCAAAACTTTCAAACAACTTATATGTTGATGTCAAGAATTTTTGGAGAGGAGTTCTCCTGCTTTGTTGAAGGGGCAGTCTGCATGTTCTCTGTGGGGAAGCCTGCTTGTGCACAGTGGCTGATGAGGAACATGGGAGGGAGACCCCTGCTTGTGAGTCCAGATGGAATATCCCAGTCTGAGGCTGATTGGAATTTAACATGTTGGGGGCTTGTCCAGGATATGCTAAAGGGCTGGTTAGCTGCCTGGGAAAGAAGGATGTTAGTGCCCGGTACCCAAGGTCCAGTAGGACCCACAGTGTCAGCCCTGGACTTCACGCAATTTGGAGAGAGGCGAGCAAGTGCCCAGGGTGAGTTAATTCAGGTAGTGTTAGACCAGCAGCAAGTAGCCCAAGATAGGTGGGTGCAAGAGGTGTCGCACACTATGTTGGCAGCATGGGCAGGCAGTAGGAGCACCATTCTGCATACCTAAGATGGCCCCATCAGATGACATGGATGCATACCTGGGGGCATTTGAATGGATGGCCACAGCAGCTGTCAGGCCCTGTGCCCAGTGGGCAGCCATTCTGAGGCCTTTTTGACAGGGATTGCATGGGCCACGTAGCAGCCATTAAATGCAAATGATGAAGCTGAATAAGACAAAGTGAAGCAGGCGATTTCCCAAAAGTTCCATATAATGACAGAAATGTATTTGGCAGATATTTCGGGTGTACAAGAGAACCAAGCGGGGTGAGTCCCTTTGAGACAGCTCATGCGTTCAAAGAACTTGCCAGGAAGTGGTTGAAGCCAGGAGGACACCAAGCTGAGGTGGCAGTAGACAAAGTTGTAGTGGAACAAATACTGCAGGTGATGCCAGCATCACCCCTGCTGGCGAGTCCATAGGGGTACGCCTGGTCTGAGGCTGACTGAAATTTAACAGAGGCCTCTTATCTTTTTGTGTCCTCAGAATAACAGAGTAAGAATTATATTGCTCACACTCTCAAAGCAACTCTAAGTAAAATGTTTGTAAAGTCCATATGTGACAGAGAAAGTCATGTTTCAGGGGTAGCTGCTTTTTATAGAGTGGTAACTCAAAAAGCCCTGATTCAAATTCACATCAACCTTGCCTCTTGCTTTGGAAAGGGCTCTGCACTAGAGGTAGCTAGAAATGTCTGTATTGATTAATAAATTTTAGCTAAAGGTCAGCTAGCCCAGGGTTCAGCTGCACTTGTAGTATTCTATGGAAAATCATAATTCACTATTATTGCCTGGCTGCAGAGTGGCATCTCTATCTGTATGCTGAAATCTTTTGCATTAGAAAATGAGAGTGAAACCCAGTTCAATTTTATACCTGAAGTAACCAGTGTTCCCTCTAAGCTGAATTAGTGTGAGCTAGCTCATAGTTTCTTAGCCTCCAGCTCACACATTTTTGTCTTAGCTGAGGAAAGATGGCTCCAGAGCAAACTAATTTATGCAGCAGCCAAATTGCTCACTCACCACTTTAATGCCAGTAGCTCACAAAGTAGAATTTTTGCTCTCAAGATTCCACATCTTAGAGGGAACATTGGAAGTAACTATGATCGCTGCATTAAGTCTATGCCTTCTTGACCACTCACCCAATTCGAGTTCCTAGGATTGAGTTATTGGTTCAGAGAAGCCAATCAGCATGTTTTCTGGCTAGTGCTCTGGGTACTGACTTGGTCAGGAGATAAGTGGGCCAAATATAATTTGTAACCTAGGTGAATGGCTAGTCTATGTCCTCTTGCCCTTTGAAAGAAAGGAAACGAGTTGTTTCCCCTTCCCCCATGGAGAGATTCCATGTCCCCATTCTGAGAAACTGAGAGGGCTAAGTTTTCACTTTTATCCAGGTGGGCATTCTGTCTTAGAATGGAACTATCTACCATATCCTTAAGGATCCACAGGAATGTTTGGGTCTCAGTTTGACAAATGCTGCTCTACATCGGTCTGTTTCCATACAAGCAACAGAAGTCTCCAGTGATATTCAGTGGTGGTAAAGAGGTAGCCCATTTTCCCTAGTTTACTACTTCTGCACCTCCTAGTCCATTAAAAACCCAAGGAATAGCGTTCTGCAGATACCATACACTATAGTTTCCATGGGAATAGTTCCTGCCTGTGGTTTCTCATCTACTTTAGTGTGCCCAGAATTCATTCTACATCTTGCTGAACACATTTGCTCTCTTGTGGTAACATTTAATACCCTGCAAATATTAAACTTGACTTAGAAGTGACATATTTTGCCATAAATAGTGTGCATTTTGTGACAAGTGCATAATTAACTTTTGCTAATTAGTAATTGGCTGCCAGCAGAGCTACAATATGCATTACATGGCATGATACCAAGCAAAGTGGTGGTGTGACAGCTTGCTGAGAATGTCAGGCTGTTCAGACTATGGCCACATAATGGCTGCTGTAAAGTGTACATAAGAGGCAGCTATTAAAATTATTCCAAAAGCTTCATCAGGACTTGGCTGTTGCACAAAGATGATGCCCTTATAGGTGAAGGTAGGAGGCTGTTTGGGATCTGGAGGAAGCAGGGCCAAGGTCAAAGTTTATTTGGTAGCTTACTGTGGTAAAATGTTTCGGAGTGCCTGTATAATGATAGGCTGAGTTTCATAATATGGCCATGAATCAATTTGTCTTCAATACCCTTTTCTCATCATGCATGGGAATCTGCACAATTTCTCTCTGGTACATGCCTTTAAAGTTTTTGAAAGGAAAAACTTAGTTTTCTTTGTTAAAGCTCCATTTCATGCAACCGGTTTTTTTATGCTCTTATTTTCATACAATAACTAACACTTTAAAATACCCTGCATCAGAAGGTAGGCTTATCATATGCAAAACTATAAACATGACTTGACTTGGAACAAGCACCATTAAATGAGCTGTTGGGTAACTGGTTAATTTTATTGCAATATAGCTTTGCAAATATTTATTGCACACCTGAGGTTGCCCTGAGAAATCAGCAGCATTTGTGGACACCTAGAGATGGACAACTTGTCTGGATGAATATTTGATGGCAAGCTCTTGTGAAGAATTAATTAACATCGCCATACATATCCTGTGCTAACTTAGGCAGTGACACAATAGCTGTTTTTAGTTTTATGTAAATTTTGGATGTCTTGCTGTAGCCAAATGTATTAACTTCTGTACCACCTGATTTTGTTAGGTGGAACTCTGAAGGGCTCTCTTGTCATCCTTTGCAGTGAAAGCAAGAAGTGAATAGTTAGCTAAGAAGGTATGCCAGTGATCCCCCATATGGGGTGTGTGGGTAACATGGTAACCATTGGTGTATTCCCTGGTGCCTGTTCGCTTCTTCCCCAAAATACCAAAGCAAAGAGCCAGTCCTGGCTTTCCTCCACCTAATTGGAGCAGGAGGAACGTCAAACAGCCACAGAAGAAATCACTTTTGAGTCTGCAAGAAGTATCCATTTGGAAACAGCTACCCCCCATTTAAATTTTCTTCCCAGGCATCCATTTTATGGTGCCATCCACTGTTCTTTCTCAAAATTCCTGAAGAGCCCGAGGCTAACCAAGGTGCAGAGCCCTTTATGTATACTCAAAGAGGTCTAGATCACTTGCACTTGGGAACTTTAAGGGAAGCAATAACTGCAAACTTTTTGGAACAGATCATTGGAAAGCAGTTTTGTCTTTATGGGAAGATCAAAACCTGGAGAGTTGTGGGCTATAACTACAAATGCATGAGCCTAAAAAGAATACTTACATTTTAAGTTACTTGTCTGGTGGGTGCCAGAAAGTTTTCCCAGCAGCATTCCCTTGCATGACTCCAAGGATACATCTTCAGTAACTGGGCTGTCATAGCTGGAGAATCTGCTATAATCTTGGTTGAACTGTATACAAAAATTGGAATTTGCACATCAGGTGGTAGGTATCTGGGGAGCCCATAGTTGGTTTTGTTGACGCCAGGCTATGTGAAAGGAGGCATTGATGGTCCTAGAGTTCCTGAGTAGTTTTCCTCGGTGGGCAGGGTGAGTAAGACTTCTGTTCGTAACTTATTTGACTCATGTGGCTGCCAGTGTATTCTTCATTTCAGGCAGATGTGACTGGAGTTCATGCTGTTCAGCACCCTGGCCAGTTCAGCTGAATAGCACTGAATACCGTCTGTGTTATTAGCCCAGACAGCTTTCTTTACCACTGCTGAAGCCTCCATATAGCTTCTAATGGCAATTTTTACTATTGCTTCAATTTATTATATCTGTAAATCAAATGAAAAAGCCTCACGGAGAAGAACGTCCCTTCCGCTTTCTCTTTCATGGTAATATAAGTCACTGGAGATTAAAAGGCAGCCCTGCCATCATTTTTGGAGGCATGCTTAATTTGAAGGGTGTCTTTAGAACCCAAAGACTTTGGTAATCCCCTTTCTACCACCAAGGCCCACTTACTCCAATCTAGGGATGTGTGCTTGAATAGATCCAAAATGAATATATATCAAAAAAATACATTATCGATATTTTTTGTTATATTTGGGTTTCCAGATGGTATCTAGGATTTTCTGTGATACCAGTAAATGGGTCCCTCCCAAATCCCCCAATCCTTCCTTTGTCTGTGTCTTCCTGGGCTTGGTATCAGCTTGGCTGGTTAATTTGTATTAGATTATGGCCTTTTTGGTCCGGAGCTGCGGTGGCTCAAGTGGTTAAGACGCTGAACTGCAGGCTGTGGAAGGTCGGTAGTTCAGCAGTTTGAGACCCAGGTGCCGCATGATGGAGTGAGCTCCCATCTCTAGTTCCAGCTCCTGCCAGCCTAGCAGTTCGAAAGCAAGAAATTGCAAGTAGATAAATAGGTACCACTTTGGTGGGAAGGTAACAGCGTTCCGTGCGCCTTAGTGTTTAGTCATGCCGGCCACATGACCATGGAAACGTCTTCGGACAGCGCTGGCTCTTCGGCTTTGAAACGGAGATGAGCACCGCAACCCTAGAGTCGGATTCGACTGGCTTTCGAGCAAGGGAACCTTTACCTTTACCTATTTTTACATTGTTATTGTTGACTTTGCAAAGTTGTGTTTTTTGCTGGAGTTGCTTTGTGTCACGTTTGCTTTTTTGTGGATTCTTAGGTTTGACATTGCTATAGATTCTTGGTTTGTATATTGGCTGGATTCTCTGGTTTTACATTTTTTAGTCTTTCAATGACATTCTTATTCCTTATGGCTTGGGCAATTCTCAGATTGTTCTTTGGTGTGGGGTCTCAGATTTTACATTTTAAAAAAACTTTTCCCTATAATCAATGGAGGCTAACTGGGGGCACCTCATTCAGGGACCTATAGAATTGGACATCTTGGTCCAATTCACATGAAAATCAGGGTTTTTTTAAAGGACAGACACCAGCAGCTCTGCTGGAATTTTGGTGCCAGTAACTTAAAAAAAATGCCCTTCCAACCCCCAAGATTCCCAATAGGGAATAATGGATCTGAAAAATATCAGAACCCCCCCCCCCAAACCCTGAATCCAAATACTAAACCAAATACTAAACCAGTATTTGGAACCAGGGAAACTGGAAATAGTTATATTTTTCAGCTCCCAGGTATCTGGATCAAAAAAAATACCAATTTCTTTTTTTTGAACTCCACATCCCTACTCCAAACTAAGGATGCTTATTTCCCTCTAGAGTACCAGCAGAGAGCCAGTTTGGTGTAGTGGTTAGGACTGTGGACTCTAATCTTGGGAAACCAGTTTTGATTCCCCACTCCTTCACATACAGCTGCTGGATTACCTTGGGCAAGCCATAGTTCTCTCAGAGCTCAACCTCAAGAGCAGTTCTCAAAGAGCTCTCTCAGCCCCACTTACCTCACAGGGTGTCTGTTGTGGGGAGAGGAAGGGAAGGAGATTGTAAGCCACTCTGAGTCTCCAAGTGAAGGGTGGGGTATAAATCCAATTTCTTCTTCTTCTTCTTCTTCTGCTGCTGCTGCTGCTGCTGCTGCTGCTGCTGCTGCTGCTTCTGCTTCTGCTTCTGCTTCTTCTTCTCACAGCTAGCTTTACATGAGATATGGGATTAATGTTATATATAAAAGTAAGTGCTATTGGGCGGAAATGGATTAATCTGTAGAGGTGTGGGCTGAGGGAGAAGATAGGTGGGCAGTCTATTTGCAGTGGACCCCAGCGCTCTCTGGGGCTGAGGGACAGCGTTTTCCCTCCAGTTCTCAGGGTGTGGTGGAGGAATCAAGTTCAGTCCTACTTAGGAACAGTAGTTATAGTGAACATTTTAAAACAACCTATAAGTACTAACTGCAGGAGGAAACAAAATATATTAAAACAGTGGTCTCACTGTCAAGTACTTAATCCATCAAGTTCCCAATTGAGTATTCTACCCTTAGCTAATCGGAGGCGCATGCCAGCTGCAGAGAGCCTCCTGGGAACTTTCTGCAACTGACCAACGTTGCTTGAAAGGCAAAAGTGTCTCAGCAAAATCATTTGTCCCTCTCCATTTCCCAGCGAACAGTTTGGAAGAAAGGTCACCCTTGTAAGCTGCTAGTTCAAGAGCTTTCTGCCTCTTTGCTGTCTGTGCTGCCCCTGCTTTAATAATGGGCTTGTTTTGTCTTTGCTAAGCTCAGGATGCTTGAGATGAGATTCCCTGTCAGTAGGATAATTAAGCAACAGTGTGATCTAGCCATAAGGCAATAGCCCCCTTCTGAATTAGATGCTTTTTAAAAAAGATGGGAGTGGTGGTGCATGCTGTAGGCTGCATTGATAATTGGGTCTGAGAAAATGCAAATGTAGGTATTACTCTGGGGACCATATTGTACTTGTAATGACTTCCTAAATTGCCATGAAGATGGGCAAGAACATGAAATAATCCTGAATTTGGGGCATTTTCCATCTACTCCTCTATATAAAATCATTGCCATTAGGGTTTTTCCAGCAAAGCACCTTTTTTGTGTGCACATGTTGCTTATGTTTCCTTAGAAATTATTTTGTGATTTCTTCTGTGTGCATCATGATCTCAAATGTGAATGTGTTTCAAGCCAGCCCCTTCTTGCCAATTTAGTATCTTTTCCATGGAGCTTATGACCTTAGAAGAAAGCCACATAATTGCCAGAGGAAGTACATGCTCAGTTTCATGTAAGGTGAGTGTCAGTGAGTATATAACCACCATGTAACTGCCACATACTTACCTAGCACATCACCTTGTAGCGGTTTTGGAAATGCAGTGGTGTTTCAGCCTTCTAGAGTATGCACACATGATTTTCTGTATCTCTGTTGTGTGTTTCTCACAACCATTGATATTTTCTGAGAAACTACAATAATCAAAGGACTATGTTAGGCAAAAGCATTTTGCTTACTTTCCCCCCTGCCTGTTTTGTGTTGACCACAAAATATTCTAAAAATTGTATGCAAATGCAGTGTACGAGTTTCCTAGGAGTGTCTTAAATTCTGTGTTACCTGTGCCCATGACAGTTGTGTGTTGACCATGACTGAAGATCTTTTCTGATAAGTTTTTACTATCAGTTTAGAACATAACAGCACCAGGTGGTCTTGTTGCTTGGTTGGGCTTGGATTGGGCCATCGTGGCTTGCAAGCTCTCCATCCTCCCTGAAACTGCACTGTGTGTCTCACAGCCTGGACACCCCAGAACTACGGAATTCAATTCCATGGGAAGTTATAATGTCCCTACTCTAAACGAATCTGCAGAGTCAAGTCTAAGCCAAAAGTATATCTGACCTCCTGTTTGCTGGGATTAAATGCAGGGTGTATCCTGCTGATATTGTTGCTTTGAAAGCAGGTAGAATGGGTTTCAATCACAGCTGTTTAAGAAGGTAGGATCCCAGCAGATCAGCATGGTTACATGCACAAAAAGGTAAATTCGTAGTAACTAGTAACCAGAGCTAGTAAATTCATAGTAACCAGTAACTAGAACTAGAGCTAGTACTTTTCTTTCTGAACAAATGTCTTTACCTGTAATAATAAACCTGCATTTTGAATTGTACAGATTAACAACAGTAGTGGCAGTTGTTATGGGTCCTGGCTGTAGCAGACTGTGCTCAGTTCTGTGATTCATAGTCCACTTTAGGCAGCATCCAGTAGTCTTCATTGGCAAAACCTGCTAAAGGAATAGATCATTAGTCCCCAAACCCTTTCAGCCTGTGGGCACCTTTGAAATTCTGACATGGAGTAGTACGTGCAACAATGAAATGGCAGCCAGAGGAGGTGGAGCCAGCAACAAAATGGCAGCCACAAGAGACAGAAGGTAAAGGTAAAGGTTCCCTTGCTCGAAAGCCAGTCGAATCCGACTCTAGGGTTGTGGTGCTCATTTCTGTTTCAAAGGCAAAGTGCCAGCACTGTCAGAAGACATTTCCGTGGTCATGTGGCCGGCATGACTAAACACCAAGGCGCACGGAACGCTGTTACCTTCCCAAGAGACAGACCCAGCCATCAAATGGTTAGGAGTGTGGTCATGCTTAACTCCACTCTTAAACATTTGAAACAGAAACTCAATTTAACAGGATGCCTTTTAAAATGAACATATTCTTTAAATATTTTCTTGCATACAATCATGCAGTGAAGATCCATGTGCTGCAGAAGCAAAGGTTTGTATGTCCAACCAGATCTCCAGTGGCCAGTCAGTAGCCCTGCCGGGCAAAATCCCCACTTGGCTCCACCCAGTTTCTAAACAGGAAAGGTGTTGGCAGGTGCTATGTCACCTATGGGCACCAAACTGGGAAGCCTTGGAGTAGATAATGTCATTGTCTGACTTGTATTGTGCAGCATAGCCCTATTGCACAAAGTCAGTTGCACAGCTCTGTGGGGAGTGAATTCTGAGACCCCCTTGCTAGTCTGCTTTTGTATGGTATCAGGCCCTTACAAGATGTAATATACAGTGGAGTAAGGCTGTGGGGTCAGTGTCATTGCTAGACAACAGCTAAACTATTTTGTACTTTGGCAGAAGTAGTGGTGGTCTCTGCTTATGATATTGCAGCTAAAGCTGAAATGCAGAAATAGGTTGCAAGGCTCAGAAAAATTGTCAGCCTTCTTTCAGTTCTAGGTCTTCCCAGAAGAATGACCTTGTTAAATTCCACTTTAAGTAAAGTAGGGATGATCTTCATTTCCCCCTCCATGTATGAAATAACTGCTGTCAGAATTTCACTGATAACAAAATTCAGAATGAGTTTCAGGTCTCTGTCTCAAGGTGAAACATCTGATACGTTGGTGGTAAAGCCAAAAGAGTTTTGATGTGTAGTATTTCCCTGTGAGGTCTTATGAATCTGTAGATTATCAAATCTTGTCCAAAGTAAATTTGGGAGGGTCCTTTTCAGGCATGCTGCCTCTGGGAATTGGAGGGAAACCAGTTTTAATAGGACTAATGAATTTTTAAAGGAATATTTCTTATGCTTAGAAATTGAAAGATGAGGTAGTGCTGGGTAATAGTTGGTGTCAGATTAGGAACTGTGAGACCTAGGTTTGAATCCCCACTCTGCCATGGAAGTTTACTTGGACAAGTCACACCCTGTTAGCCTAATGTACCCCACCGAATGGTTGTGAAAATTAAGTGGAGGAGAGGAGAATGATGTGAAGCGGCTTTGATTCCCGTTGGGGAGAAAGGCAGGGTGTAAATGTAGTAAATAATAAATCAAAGATGGTTCGTGTGAAGCGGTCTGTTAAATGTGGTTGTTGAGTTCATTGGTCTCACAATCAGCCTTTTTTGCTGTTGCAGTACAAATCAGGCCCCTTTCTCCGCTTTCCTGTAAGTTCATCTCTGTGGAGCTAGATAATATGGTAATATGTTCTATTTTGAATAATCATCTCTATCAGGATTACCTTAATTAATTCAGGAGTCTTTGGGAAGGACAAGGAGGAGTTTATTTTAACTCTGAACACATACATTTAGCTTGCTGTATTGCTGTAGCCAAGCCTTGATAAGTTAACATTAAATATTGAAGTGTGCTAGAGTGAGCAAGACCATATGTCAACAGAATATAGATGCTGGGTGTGTTTTCAAAGCACAAGGAAAAGGAGGTAGATGTTCTCTTCTGGCAACATAGACTGACTTTTGATCAAATGACTGATCTTGAGATTCTGAGCACAAACTGCATTTCACTTACAAATGCTGCTAGTGTGTTCTTGACTGAACGCTTTGAACCTGATCAGAATATGATTTCCTGTTGTATTTCAAAAATCACTGTATTAACACCTCTAGGAGATCAACGGACAATTCTAGTGCATACTAATTTTAAAAATCCCAGTTCTACCCTTATGTTCCATGATTTCCAGTAAGGTTCTGTGCTTGACCAGGTAATTGTCATTGAAGAAGGAGTTATGAAATGGCGCTTTGTGTGTGTTGTGTGTATTGTGAAGGCTACACACACACACACCCCTTTTAAAAAATAAAATCCTCACCATGTTTTCATACTTTTGTGTGTAATTAACAACAACGTATTAGGCAAAATGCTGGCTGATGGGTTATTCATCTCATCATGCTGAGCTATTTTTATGATGTTCTGGTTTTTGCTGCCACAGGCTGCTTCTTATGAATGATAAAAATTGCTTTTATGAATAAGATATCAGATAGGCTTGTCTTTGTCAAAGGTATTCATTTTGTAGTGTACAATACATACAATTACCTTTTATCCGTGATAAGCTAAGCTGCATTTCTCCAAAATAATTTTTTAAAAAGAAAGCTTTAAAATGTGATTACCATTTTTATACCACCGCAGGGCTTCCATACCTATGTATGTGTTATGCCACTTCCGCTATCTCTCATTTTGCATTCTCACCTAGATAGCCCAGGCTAGGTCAATCTCATCAGATTTTGGAAGCTAAGTGTGGTTAGCCTTTGTTAGTACTTGGATGGGCGACCACTAAGGAAGTCCAAGGTTGCTATGCAGAAGCAGACAATGGCAACCCACATTTGTTTGTCTCTTGCCCATGAGGGGGCACCATAAGTCAGCTGCAACTTGACTGAACTTTCCACTATCAAGAGTCAGTTTGGAGCTCCCAGATTAAAAGAAGGATAGCAGTGCCAGGTGAAGATTACTGTTGGCTGTGGCCTCCTCCTAAAGTCACCAACAGCCTTATGTAGCTATTAAGTAACTCAGTTTTGAGGCTCAGTTAACATGTTCCCAGTGAACTGGAGAACCTGATACACACCAGGCTTATCTGAAGATATATGGCAATGACAGATTTCAGAATGTCTGTAACAAAAATGGAATTTTCACACAGGATGGCAACTAGGGTGGAAAGCTGGCTTCTTGAAAACTGGAGAGGTAGAGGGAGGAATTGAGGTTGCGGTCACACGCGCCAGAAAAAAATGGGGGGGGGGAGTGAGGCTATTTTCTTCAGAGGAATTTGACCCGCAGTTGTCAGATGTGTGATCAGATGCAACCGTGGGTGAATCGGGTTTTTTTTTGCCGTTTGTTTCCGATGCGCTTAAATGAGGAATTGATAAAATGCATCTCCCCACTGAGGGCTTCCTATGGAGTTTGCGATGATGTGCATACTGAGAAGGGTGAAAAAGCAACAGCATGGAGTTGGGATGGCCTGATCAGACCATACTGACACCATGAGAACACGCTGGAGCGATCAGACACAAGAAAGCCCGTCCGTGGCCCATTGCAACCTGTTTACTACCAGATTTTCCCTGGTGTCTTTTAAGTTCGCTTCTGCAGTGGAGCAGAATAGGTTGGACAGCTGTGAGGCGCTTCCCAGATGTTGTTGTCTGATTGCGCCATTTAAATCTGCCCAGCATTCGCACCTATGGTGGGTCTGATTGTGTGTATGATCGCAGCCTGATGTTCCCAACTATTCCTGAGTTAGATTTCCTCAGTAGGCAGGGCAGGCAAGGATCCAGTTCACAGATTTCTTATCTCCTTTCTACCAGGGTCTGCCACTGTTTCTTTATGCCCACAAAAAAAGAAAGTAAGTCCAGGCTTTTCAGCACCATGGCTAGTTCCCTTACATGGCAATGGATTGAATCAGGTGGGAACAACAATTTACTATAGCCCCTCTCTCAAAGGCATCTACAGCCTCTGTTCTGTCCAGCTATTAAGAAACATCCTTAAGGCTCAGTTCAGATATCACAAACAAACTGGAGTTTATGAGAAACACAAACCTGTCATGCTCCTGTCTTTCTCTAGCGTGTTGAAATTAAAAACAGATGCCTTAATTGAACTCCAGTTTGTCATGACATCCAGACTTCGATAAATTGATTGAAGTTGCGCTTTGCTGTAACCAAGATCCTTTCTTAATCAGGATCAAAGTTTGTGATGCTACTGTTCTGAGTTGGACTGTTGGTCTATACACTGTATTCTTGAAATGCATGGGCCTAGACTGGGCTGACTTTGCATAGATTTACACTGTTAGTCCAGTACTGACTGGCATCTGTTCTTCAAGTACTCTATTGGTGCTTGTCAAGGACTGAGCAGTTGTATCCCACCTTTCCTTTAAGGGGTTCCAAGCATAGTGTCTGTCCTGTTTTTACCTTAATGACCATAATGTCAAGTTGGGCAAAGACCATACAGTCCCCCAGTGTGTAACCAGGAGTTGTAATGAAGGTTTTCCAGTGTTTCTGAATTATTTCTAATTTGTCAAGATAACAGGAGAAGCAAACACATATGCATCTAACTATGGAATGAGCAGAAGGGCCAAGTGAAAGGAGGTAGCACCAGGTAGATGTAGTGGAGGAGAAACCTAACAGATTGTGTGGTGGAAATGATGAAGAAGTTGAAACGGTTAGTGATTAATCAATAGGCTTCTCTTTGGGCACTGAGCAACAGAGGGAGGGGCATTGTGGGAAGGTGTGACACTGAGCTATGTCCTTCCTCATGAACATGCCGCAGAAGGAAGACTTTTGCTTGTAATCTCAATAACTACGCACCACAAAAACCAGCCTTAATCCTACTAATGGTCTAGAGCTGCAGCACCTTCATCTGGTACAAGAATCCAACCTGGATTCTGTTGTTATTCTGTCACATTTTGGAAGCTGCGTACTTTTCAATAATAGCCTGAAGGGCTTTGAATGCAAATGTCATTTTATCTTCAAGTACTGATGAAACCCAGTCTCGTTTTTCTGTTTTCTTTCTAATGCCTAAGAACCAGAAGCTGCCTTTTGAGAAAACAAACTTTTGTAATGCATACTTCAGGGTGAAATCTTATCTCCCTTATTCTTCTTGTGTTTCTATGGTTACTATCCTAAAGAATTCCTTGATGTGATATTTAAATGTGCAAAAAAACCCAGGCAGATTAAATCAAAGCCTTAAAAAAAAAAAAAAGCAAAGAACAAACTGTAACCAACACAAATGCAGTGCATGAATGAATGATTCTAGGGGAGTTATAATTGTATATGCTACAGCGACAAATGTGTCAAAACAGTTGTTCGGTCTTTGTCCCTGCAGGCCATGTTTATGTACTGCGCTGAAGTTCATCCAGGTTATAATGAGATGAATAGCGGAAGGCAGTAATATGAAACATTTCTCAAAACTGGACAGTGGCTTCACTTGAATAATATTTGCTCCCCCATCACCAGTGGTCATGGTGGCAAATTCCAGGCCTCGTTCAGGGGGCCACTGCTGCCTCCTGCAGCCTCTTGGTCAGCACAGCAATGGCTGGCAAGCCAGGACTCAAGCCTGAGACTGCACTGCTCTCTTCAAGTCAAATTTATTGCACTAGCTCACAGCCATAGCAAACGACATTTATAAAAACAGTGCCCCTAGCATAAAACAATCACAATACACATTAGAACCCATAAAATATCCATTAAAATCTAAAAAACATAATATATAATAAACAAAGGGCGAGGTTTAACAATGAACTACTGATCCTATAATAGCACAGAAAGACTCAATATGAGCAAGATTCAGGTGGGTAGCCATGTTGGACTGAAGCAGTAGAACAAAGTCTGAGTCCAGTGACTTGATATATCAAGTCTTCATTATTTGTAGTCTGTTGTGCTGAAAGTCCGAGTTCACTCTAAGAGAGGAGGTAGATTCGGAGATACTGGCTGGTCAGTCAAGGTTGGGGGGGTTCAAAAATGCTATCTTCTTTTTTGGTGTTAAAGTTAAAAATGGCTTAACTGTCTCTTTTGTTTGTGGCTCTTTAAAGATTAATTTTTGGGTAGCAGAATTTCTGAAGTATTTCTGGAGTCTGATCTAAAATTTAACAAGAACCTGGATTTGCTCATGCATGAGGCTAGCAATTCAGTCTGTGTGGAAAAACAGTAAGAACCACTCATAGGGAATAAAGCCAGGCAGGCATTCCACCTTTGTGAGGTCAATAACACCAGGATCAATCTTACGTAGAAAAGCTAGATGGTTTTTAGCCTGCCATTTTGTGGCCCAATTAATATATCTCCCCCGATAGGGGAAAACATTTATAGCCATACACAATGGGCTATATACATACACAATCAGCATATGGGAATTACTCTTGCAGTTGATCAGGGTAGCTTCAAGAGCTCTCTGATTTCTCTGACTTTCCCCATTCATCTCCTTAATAATCTCATCTCCTTCATTGGAGGTAGATCTAATAAGACCCTGGGGAAATTGTTGTGTTTTGTTCTGATATCCCCTTCTACCATTGTGCAGTAAGCTCATGATCAAATTAAGCTGCACACACAAAAAAATGGGTATTTATTCACTTGAATACAGATTCTCTAATCTGATTCTGCTACCACTATAGCTGAGCCCGAATAAAAGCCAGGTCCGTAGCCAGGATTTCTTAATTTGGGGGCCTTTAAATAAATTGGATGGAGCTGTGGTGGCTCAAGCAGTTAAGACGCTGAACTGCAGGCTGGAAGGTTGGTAGTTCAGCAGTTCGAGACCGAGTACGGTATGACAGAGTGAGCTTCCTTCTCTGGTTCCAGCTCCTGCCAACCTACCAGTTTGAAAGCAAGAAATTGCAAGTAGATAAATAGGTACCGGTTTGGTGGGAAGGTAACAGCATTCCGTGCGCCTCAGTGTTTAGTCATGCCGGCCACATGACCACGGAAATGTCTTTCGATAGCGCTGCCTCTTGGCTTGGAAACAGAGATGAGCACCGCAACCCTAGAGTTGGATTTGACTGGCTTTCGAGCAAGGGAAACCTTTACCTTTACTAAATGTCCCGGTGGCCGCCAGTATTTGGGTTTCTTAGTAGGCAAAGGACAGCTCCGGCCCCTGCCCGAGAAGGTGACATCCGTCAAAACACACCCGCGACCCGGGACCAAACGACAGCTCCGTCGGTTCCTGGGGATGGTGGGATATTATAGTAAGTTTATCCCGCACTTTGCTACCAAAGCAGGGCCCTTAACTGATTGCCTGAAGAAGGCACAACCTAATACGATACGCTGGACGCCGTCTGCAGTGAACGCCTTTGAACACCTGCGACATAGTTTGTCATGCGAGCCCGTTCTGCAGAACCCGGATTTTTCCCTTCCGTTTTCCCTCCACACTGACGCCTCCAACACGGGACTAGGAGCCGCCCTCACCCAAGAGCGGGACGGGGTCGAGCGACCGGTACTCTTCCTGAGTAGAAAATTGCAGCCCGCGGAAGTAAACTACTCCACAGTGGAGAAGGAGGCCCTCGCGGTCAAATGGGCCGTGGGGTCCCTCCAATACTACCTAACCAACAACCCTTTTCGCCTGATCATAGACCACGCCCCCCTAGTATGGCTCGAAAGAATGAAGGACCACAATCCACGGATTCTCCGATGGTATCTTTCTCTCCTTCCTTTTCAGTTCGTCATTCAGCACCGGCCAGGTCGCGATCATCAGGTCGCAGACTACCTGTCACGCTTATACGAAGAACCCCCGGCAACAGGCCCAAGGGTGTGTGTGTGTCCCGGTGGCCGCCGGGAGCATCCCGGGACCCTCCCGGGGAGGCCGGGAGGGGTACAACCATCCGGTGTCCACTACCCCCCAGCCCGGACCTCGCAACCGACCTGGACGTCCGTAGGAGAAGAAGCGCCGGCCAGGACAGCCCAGGAGCCGACAACACAGGAGGACGCTGCCGATGGACCCAGGGAGTCGGAGACACCAGGGAAACACGCCAGCGGCGGAGAAACGGGGCGAGCCCGAAGACGCCCACGTTCGACGCGTCGGAGCCAGGGAGCTGCCGCCGGGCACGCTCCGCTCAGTCAGGCCTCCGGGGAGCCGGGAGATGACGGGGCGGGGCCGGGCGCGGCAGCGTCGGCCCATTTAGACGGGGGCGGGGTCAGGGCGGTGGGAGTGCCTGTAAGTAAGGAGGAAATAAAAAGGAGCGAGTGGCAAGCCGGGGAGGATATGCTGAAATGGCTGGTGGAACGGGCGAGTTGCGAGGGTCCCTAGCAAGAGAGAGCAACCGCGCCCAGGAAACAGAGCCAGAACCCAGCCGGGCTAAGGAGGTGACGCAACCTCCTGAAGGTCCCGCATCTGAGGCAAGCCCTCCTCTAAACAGGACTCTTTCCTCCTGTTCACAGGCTGTCCCGGCGCCCTGCCCACATCTAGCCTCTTCCCTGCGGACCAGCCGCCACGGAGAAGGGTAGAGGATCCCCCGGGGAGCTGATTGGGGGTCACACTAAATAAGTTGGGGGATACCCCTGCACACACTCCTGGGGTGGAGCAGATGAGTATGTCGCTGCCACGCACTGTGGAGCTGCCAAAGCCCTGCACAAAAGCAGGCAGCCAGGAGCCAGAAAAAGGAAGGAAGGAGGCAAGGGATGGCCAGCTTGGCTTGCCCCGGCAGGCAGTGGCAATGGGGTGAGTGCAGTCGCAGGAAGGGTTGCTGGCCAGAGTGGGGCCCAGTCTCCTCCCTTCCTCTCCAAGGGACCCTGCAGCTTTTCCTTGGCTCAGGAGGGACAAAGGATGGACGGAGGTACTGCAGAGCTTTCCTCTAGAGCAGGTGAAGACAGGGGGATGGGGAGTGCTGGATTGATTCCCCCCCCCCCGACACCACCACCACTTTGTTTCTTTCCCACACTCCATCTGGTGGTGTCCTGGCTGGCAATGTGGGAATGGAGAGCGGGGCTGGCCAGCAAAGACACAGCGCGAGGGCAGTCTCAGCACGAGGGAAGAAGGATTTTTCAGGGGCCCTGGGCTGAATAAGAAGAGGGGGCCTTGGCAGTAAATCAGGGGGCCAGGCCCCAACATCGGTCCACTGTAGCTATGGGCCTGATAAAAGCAGATAATATCAGCTTTTATTCAGGCTCATCTTGGAGAAGCCAAGTCGCACTGTGGCGGTGGCATGGGTTGGCTGGCCCTTGCTGCCTCCGCATAACTCAGCAAGTAAACGGTATCCCTTTACATGCCTTTTCCCCTGCATTGGAAACAATGAAGTATGGGGCACCTTCTTTGGGGGCCCATAGAATTGGATTATTTAGTCCAATCTTTTTAATACTGGGGGGGGGTTTCGAGGAGAGGCACCAGCAGCTATGTTTTTAGGTGCCTCTACCTAAAATCAGCCCCCCCCCGAG
Organism: Gekko japonicus; assembly: GCF_001447785.1. NCBI lineage: Eukaryota > Metazoa > Chordata > Lepidosauria > Squamata > Gekkonidae > Gekko > Gekko japonicus. The sequence continues at coordinate 999,868 of NW_015168652.1, read as the reverse complement.
CCGCCCAGATCGATTCTCCATTATAGCCTATGGGGAATGGTCTCCAAAGGCTATAATGGAGCTGAGGGTATAATTTAGTGATTTTTCAGCAAGGCATTTAAGGTTTAAATGCATTTAAAATTTAAATGCCCTTAAAGTTCACTCACCCACCTAAATGTCTGGAGTTTTGCATTTTGCCTTTGTAGTTCACTCGCTACGTTGTGGAGTCATGCTGCAGGTTGGATAAGGCATTTAAAGGGACCACATTCTTTCCCCCCCCCATCCATTGGAAACAATGGAAGATGGGGGCACCTTCTTCTGGGGCCCACAGTATCGGACCCCTTGGCCTAATCTTTTTGAAACTTGGGGGGGGTCTTTTAAGTAGAGGCACCAGAAACTATGCTGAAGTTTTAGTGTCTCTACTTCAAAAAACAGCCCCCAGAGCCCCAGAAATTCCCAGAATGATTATCCATTATAGCCTATGGGAAATAGTCCCCATAGGCTATAATGGAGCTGAATAAATTCAGGTTTCCCAATTATTTCCCGAATTCCAATACCATACCATTATTGGGAATTAGGGAATATCAGGAAATCCCTGTGTTTTTCGGGTTCACTATACCTGAGTCCCAAAAATACTGATCCCACATGTCTTCTATCCCCAAATCCCTAGCAAAGCATTCCTTTTTTCACCATCTGAAAAATTGGTTGGATCCAGCCCAGTTGTTTCACTTTGTCAACATATATGTTTTGCTGTGTAGCTGCTCAGTCCTGAACTATTCTTCCAGATTAATGGCCTACATTCCCCTCCCTGCCAGTTAAAATAAGGATCAAGCTCTGTACATCAATCTTTGCTCTTCTTTAATTATCCCCCAAAGAACTGTGATTGAAGAGATACCAAGCTGTGCAGAAAATTGACAGAGACATTGATTACAGACAACTGATTGTGGCAAATGATACTGATTACATATCTTTTGGGTACCAGTTGCTGAGTCCAGTTAAATAGAAAATGTATGAAGATAGGCGTGAGGGGAACAAGATTCATTATAAGGAATAACTTCATACTGAAAGGTATGGTTTTCCCAGGGTGAGGCTTATCCATTGCACTCTGGGTGTGCTGATGCCTAAAATTTCCCCAAATGCAGGAAATTTGACTGCATAATTTGTGTTAGTAAAGTGGTAAACGTAAAGTTGGAAAAAAGAGGGCTATTATATACATTTCCCTGGACAATCCCAGATTCCCACCATAGATTTTTCATGCTCCCTGAGAAGAAGAGTTGTTTTTTATTCCACCCTGTTCTCTACTTTAAGTAGTCTCGAAGTGGCTTACAATTGCCTTTGCTTCCCCTCCCCATGGCAGTCGCCTTGGGAGTAAGTGGGGCTGAAAGATCTCTGAGAGAACTGTGACTGGCCCAAGGTCACCCAGCAGGCTTCAGGTGGAGGAGGAGTGGGGAATCAAACCCACTTCTCCTGATAGAGTCTACCACTCTTAACCACTACACCATGCTGGCTCTCTGAGGATGCACATATGATTGCCAATGCATTGGATGCATTCATGTATCGAAGGCAGACCCTTTAAACTTCTTGGCATTCCAGGTCAAACCATCTTAGGTTTTTCACAGCTCTGTGTGCTACTATTTTCCTTGTAAATATAAGTTCGAGTGACTTAACCAAAGATTCATAATTTTCTATTACAGTTATAAAGTCCTTGTGTGTAACTATCATTTGTTTCATCTTTACCACTTCCTTGGATTTAATAAAGGAGTTAAAACCCTCCTTCAGTTTATTATCCCATTTCTTTCTGACAATAATAGTTTGCTTCAAAGCCTGAGAGGATAGATTTGAATGAAGAAGCAAGTGATTGTTAGCCATTATATTTCCAGCTGAGAACTTGTGTAGGATAAGGCCCAGCCTTTTAGTATGATGTCATACATCTTACAAGGAAATAGCTAATGGTTGCTTATCTAATTCTTTCTTCAGGAGTTGGGGGGAGGTAGGTTTGGGAGTTACTTGAAATATGACAGCATCTTTACTTTAGGTTTGCAAAATCTAATACTATGAGATTTTCTACTATGAGGCCAGGAACAGAGGACCAGTTTCTGAGGGGGGCTCCTTCCTTTTTTCTTTTTTTTTTGGCCTACCCTGTGCCATAGCTCATATGTACAAATACTGTATATCACTTATTTTATCCACACTTGAAGGCTTTCAGCTAATGGAAAAGCATTGTATATGAAGACATATGAAGGGTTCTGTATTTGATCTATGGTAGCCTATTCATACGTACCATTCACAATGTCATAGGGCTTCCAGGAGTGAAACAGGATGCAGTGCTTGGTGGACCATAGTTCTGATCTATTAATGTTACTCTTGTGTTCTACTCCAATCATCTTAAACCTTTGCTTTCAGTCTTTTCCCATTTATATAATTTCTAATGTCGCTTATAGATTTCTAATGTCCCTCATGGATCACTGCCTTAACATGGCGAGGGGGCTTGCGTGGTTTGATGAGGCTGTTGGCTGTGCCGTGGAGGGCCACCCAGGACAGACAGGCCACAGCATGATCAACTGGAGAAGGAAATGGCAACCCACTCCAGTATCTTTGCCAAGAAAACCCCATGGACAGTAACAAAAGGCTAAAAGATATGACGCCGGAAGATGAGCCCCTCAGGTCAGAAGGTGTCCAATATGCTACTGGGGAAGAGCAGAGGGCAAGTACAAGTAACCCCAGAAAGAGTGAAGTGGCTGGGCCAAAGCCAAAAGGACGCTCAGTTGTGGATGTGTCTGATGGTGAAAGGAAAGTCTGATGCTGCAAAGAACAATACTGCATAGGAACCTGGAATGTAAGATCTATGAATCAAGGTAAGCTTGACATGGTCAAAAATGAGATGGCAAGACTGAACATCGACATCTTGGGAATCAGTGAACTAAAGTGGACAGGAATGGGCAAATTTAACTCAGAAGACTATTATATACTGTGGCCAAGAATCCCGTAGAAAAAATGATGTGGCATTTATAATCAACAAGAGTGTGCAAAAGGCAGTAATAGGATACAGTCTCAAAAATGACAGAATGATCTTGGTCCGAATCCAAGGCAAACCATTCAACCTCACAGTAATCCAAGTCTATGCCCCAACCACTGACGCAAAAGAGGCTGAAGTAGACCGGTTCTATGAAGACCTACAACACCTCATAGCACTAACACACAAAAAAGATGTCCTCATCATCCTAGGGACTGGAATGCTAAATACGAAGTCAAAAGGTAACCGGAATAATGGACTAGTTTGGCCTTGGAGAACAAAATGAAGCTGGACAAAGGCTAACAGAGTTTTGTCAAGAGAACATGCTGGTCATAGCAAACACCCTCTTCCAGCAACCTAAGAGGCGACTCTACACATGGACATCACCAGATGGGCAACACCGAAATCAGATTGACTACATAAATTGCAGTCAAAGACAGAGAAGCAGTCAGTAAAAACAAGACCTGGAGCTAACTGTGGCTCAGATCATGAGCTACTCATTGCAAAATTGAGACTTAAACTAAAGAAAGTTGGGAAAACCACTAGGCCATTGAGGTTTGACCTAGATCACATCCCTGATGAATATACAGTAGAGGTGAAGAATAGGTTTAATGGACTATAAATCTCTTCAAGAAAATTGGAGAAATCAAGGGAATGTTCCGTGCAAAGGTGGCCATGATAAAGAACAAAAACAGTAGAGACCTAACAGAAGCAGAAGAGATTAGGAAAAGATGGCAAGAATACATAGAAGAACTATACAAGAAGGACAGTGTCCTTGACAACCATGACGGTGTGATGACTGACCTAGAGCCAGACATCCTGGAGGGCAAAGTCAAATGGGCCTTAGAAAGCATTACTAACCAAAGACATACAAGAGACTCTTTCAACCCAAACATATGAAGAAATATGTATAATTAGAGACTATAATGCCGTATTTGACAGAACTCTTTACAGGAATAGTCAAACAGGAAAGCAGAAAAAAGGCAATGAACTGCCAAATTCCTTCTTACAATTGGCTGAAGAATTCACTCTAGTGGATGCTTGGAGAATTAGGAACATTAACAAAGAAGAATATATGTTTTTTTCAGCAAGGCACAAATCATGGTCAATATTGGATATGGCATGGATATCAAGGGAGCGGTGGCGCAGGGAGTAAAAGCACCTGCCTTAACATCTAACGAACAGCTTGTAGGCTGTTCGATACCCACCGCGGCCGGGGTGAGCACCCGGCCCTAGTCCCAGCTCCCGCCCACCCAGCGGTTTGAAAGTCATAACAACTTACGAGTAGATAAATGGGTACCTCCATTGGGAGGTGAGGTGGGAACCTCAGCAGCGACGGTTCGGCGAGCGGCAGCGGCGGCAGCAGCGGAGTGGCGTGTAATGGCAGCGGTAGTCGAGGCGGTGAGCGGAAGAAAAAAGGAGACGCGACATCTAGCGGTGAACCGGCGGCGAAGGCGGAGCCTGGAAGGCGTGAGGATGCTTGGCGCAGGCGTGGCAGAGCCTGAGGGACGGAGCCAGTGCTGCGCCGATGCGATCAGCATGACGAATGGGCCCGCCAACTGCAAAAAAAAATCTCCCGAGGAGCCTGAAGAGAGCGGAGGGAAGATGCCGACCCAAAGCCGAGAAGCCGAGACGAGACGAGCTGAAGACACGTCAACTGAATCCCACCGGGTGCCATTAGGTAGTCCCGCCCCTAATACGATATATATATGTGCCCATAGATAGAGATAATACAAACTATGTAAGCCGCTCAGAGACCCATGAGAGGGGTTCGAACGGGGTAGAAGGTAAAATAAATAAATATCAACAAATATGGTAAATGATAGCATAGAGGCAGAAATTCTTCCTTTAACATTTGCAGATCACAACCCTCTGCTTCTGACATTACAAGATACCCTGAAAAAGAACAGATGGTCTTTGAATTTATGCTTGTTAAAAATACAGAATGAAAACAAAAGAAAACAAAAATATACTCAGCTTGAAGAACAAATTAAACAAGAAGAACAAAAGATGAAACTAGGCCCTGAAACAGAGTATGCAAGGATAAAGATCAAACATTTACAGCATCAACTGTTTATTATCTCAAGAGATTGCAAAGAAAATAATGTTTGCAAAACAAAACTGTTTGGAAAATGCAAATAAACCTACCAGATGGTTGGCATACAAGTTAAGAAAAGAAACAAAAAAGGCACACATAAAAATATTGAAAGATGAGAGAGGGAAAAAGAAAAACTCTCGCAAGGAATTAAAAAAAATTATTGAGACCTTCTATAGAAGCTTGTACCAGGAAGGGAATTTTAATCAAGACCAGATTAGAGATTTCCTAAAAGAACATAATAAAAAAGAATTTTCAAAAGAACAAAGGAAAATTTTAAATGATCCAATTTCTTTTTCAAAAGTAATTGAAGCAATCAAAAACCAGAAGAAAAAGAAAACTCCAGGGCCAGATGGATTACCTGCAGAATTTTACCAAATATTTGAAGATCAAATTGTATTATCATTGAAAAATACTATTCAAAATATAGCTGAACAAATTTTTTTTTTACCAGTCTTGGAATCAAGCTTTGAATGAGATGGTTAGACAGTGTTATTGATGCAACAAACATGAAATTAAGCAAACTCCGGAGCACGACGGAAGACAGGAGGGACTGGTGTGATGTGGTCCATGGGGTCGCGAAGAGTCGGACCACAACAACAACAAAAATGTCGCTTAATCAAATCCTTAATGTCTTCTGTTATGATTCTGAAAAAGTACATATTCTTTACAGTTCAAGTTAAGTATAATAGTTGTAATCCATTATTCATAATTTTCCATTTTCATGGCTTCTTTGTCCAATTTTCTCACATTTTGTTTACTTTGGTCTTTCAACGAATCCATCAGTATATCCACTTTGTCCTTCTTTGCTCTTGGGATGGGATGTGCTACTTCATAAATCAGATGCGTTCATACATGCATCCAAGCATGCATTCTCAGCCACATTCTGGTTACACATGTCTAGACCTGGATCTGTGACATTGGTGGAAAGTTCAATGTCTTGAACTTCAATTTCTGTGCATGTTTGAGACACAACCATATGTGCTCCCCATGTTCTCTTGGGGGACTGTATATGTCTCTCTGCATCACCTGTCCTATAACATCTGGCATCTTTCTGGGCTGGCTGATTAGAAATAAGTATTTATGTGAACTTGTGTGTGCTGTTAAAGATATCTGTGGAACATTATAATCCGGGAAAGAAACATTTTGGGTGGCATTTTTAAGGTGATCAACTGGGAGGACTTTTCTTGTTTGATCATAAAAGGGAAAATCAAAATTTTTATGCTTGTTAACCATTTGGGACCATGATCCATGCACATAAAGACAGCCAAGCAAAGCCTCTTTTAGATTAATACAGCTCTCCAGAGTGACTGAGCGGAGGATTAGTATAGAATACTGCTAATCAAATTAAGTGTTTCCTTAAATTTTGTAATGCATGCCTTGTATAAAGAAAATACTGGTAGGAAATGGGTATTAAAATGAGAATTATATGTTCCATTATATTGCTTAATTCCAAATAGAAATTTGTTCCCCTGGGCTTCTCCCTTAAACACTGGAAGCCACCCCCAATCTGGTAAGACTCAGTTATTGCTTAAGTAGCTCAATCAGAGCTCAGGTAACTCTGTGGCTAGGTATTTGTCAGTTGCATTCCCTTTGTCACAGAAAAGAAGGTGCAACTCTTTATGCTTCAGGAACTTGTCAGCTTGGAAGCTTACGATAATAATTCACACCAGAGGAAATTCTTATATGCACACTAGAGCATATTACATTCTCCGCTATTAATTGGGAGGGGAGGAGTACATGATTAAAGATCTGCATACATCACCCCTACCCAAAACCCTAACAAGCAGCTCTAGTTACCATCGTGTAATAGAATAGCCTTAGGGTTGCCAGGTCCCCCCTGACCAGAAGCAGGTGGGGGAGGGGAGGGTTGCCAGTTCCAGGTTGGGAAATTCCTGGAGACTTGGGGGTGGAGCCTGGGGAGGACAGGGACCTCATTGGGATACAACACCATAGTGTTCACCCTTCAAAGCATCCATTTCCTCCAGTGGAACTGACTGCTGCAAACAATGCTCCCTCTAAGCTGTGGAGTCTTGTGAGCAAAAAATCTACTTTGTGAGCCCACCTGAAACACACACCACCAACACACACAAACACAAGAGGCAGAAATGATGAGAAGCTAATAGGACAGCAAATATTGAACAGCTTTTTAGTTTAATATTTGCTGTCCTATTAGCTTCTCATCATTTCTGCCTCTTGTGTTTGTGTGTGTTGGTGGTGTGTGTTTCAGGTAGGCTTCCTGTCAAATGTCTAACTTTAAAAAAAAAGACAGGTGCCGTACAGAACAGTTCTATCAACACAACTTTAAGCAATCTTCAGCTGGAATGATGTTTGAATCAAAGTTAGTGTTTTATTTCTACCCTAGAAATCTATGCTTTCTTCCCTGGCCCTTCCTGTGAGGTTCTTAACAGAAGTTAGTTATGCTTTCGCTGTTACAAGACCCTGAGAAGGCACTCTTGCTCTGTAAGTTTAATGTGTCAGTAGGACATAAGGGTTCTAGTGTGTTGGTTTGTTTTTTAAATATGCATGACTGCTCAGCCTATGGCTAAGCTATAGGATGTTCTACAAAAGACTACAAAAGTCCTCCAAAAGAATCCTCATTTTAATGTACAGACTACTTCCATGATGGGTTGAAAATTTAGTGTATTTCCAAAAGTTGTCACATCTCCACATTCCAGACTTGGGACCAAGATGCAGGAATTAAAATGCTTGCTACTAGGCAAAGGATGCATGGATCATTTCTGCTAGTCTTCAAACACTGGAAATTGACTTTGAGGCTCTAAATGCCTGGTTGCTCCCTTTCCTGTCTGTAGGCCCAATACAAAACCAATGCCGTGCCATGCAAAGCAAACCCATGTGGAGCTGAACATGCACATATAATCACATGTGATAAATACATATAATTGCCTACAGCTTCCCAGCATCATATGCACACACAGCTGAAATTATCATGCATGGCTTGCATTTTTCCCCTCCTACAAAATAGTTCTGTTACTGAGGGAACACAAGAAGCTGCCCACTGGTTTGAGGCAGGTAATAATGGGAAATTAACTACACATGGGATTGGAAGGGGAGAAACAGCCATTAAGACAGAATGATATAAAACAACAGTGACTAGAAAAGCTCTCTTTTTCCCTTCCCACTTTTTTTTTCAGTTCCAAGTTTCCAACCCCTTCATTTTTAGTACCATAATATAAACACTCATGTACAGCAAGATATAGAAGGAATCAAAGCATTCCAGAAAAAGGCTCGCACGTTACTATTTCATACGCAAAAAACCTGAAAGGATAAAAAAAAATTCTCTTTGCTGAACAACAGAATGAGTCTAGGTTACATAAAAACCTATTGAACTCCATCCAACACCATCACAAATCATCATAAGAACATAAGAGAAGGCAATGTTGGATCAGGCCAATGGACCATCCAGTCCAACACTCTGTCAAACCAGGTGCCACTCTTTGCTACATGAATTTTACTGACATTTTCTGAAGGTTTTTTAAACCAAGTAACCCAATCAACATCACCACACAGGGAGGGGGGAACAATGTAAGCCACTTTGGGTCCCCATTGGGGGAAAATGCAGGATATAAATAAATAACATTTAAAAAAGGAATGTCAGGTACATAGATACAGGGGAGGGGCAGGATGTGGCTCTCCAGCAGAGGCAGGTGGGTTTGGAGAACCAAGGCACAACATGAACGAATGCCAGCTCTTTGATGGGTACGGGGCACTGGGAAGCCAGGGGAATGGTGTGCAACTGCCCAGGCCAGATAGCGGAGACATCTTGGGATACAGGAAAGGCATCTTTTAGAGAGAAGGGAGTTATTTCGGTGGGTTATCGTTGTAGGGTTGGACTAGGATCTGGGAGACCCTCGATTCCAATCCCCACTCTGCTACAAAGTTCACTAGGGGGTCTGGTGCTTGTCACAGTCACTTAGCCTAACCTACCTCATGGAGTTGTTGCAAATTTGCTGCCCTGAACTCCTTGGATAATAAAATTGTAATCAAAACGATGTGGATCATGACCAAAAGGCTGAGGGAATGCAGATGGGTGGGACTCATCGGGGCACAGGAAAAGCCCATGCAACCACTCTGCTCTTTAAATCCAAGGGGTAATTGTTTTAGCAGAACAGCAGATATTTCAGTGCCAGTCTAGTCTGTCCTTGGGGACTCATGGCAAATGGCAAAACATTAACTGCAGTTAGCAAATACTGTATTTATTTGAAATATTGATATGCTTGCAGATCACAGCAATGTACAAACAATATAAACAACTTAATCAAATATGCATGAAAAACAATGGCATTAAAAATAAATGCTAAAATAGTTTATGCCCTGATCCACCAGCCCCAGGGTATTTGCCCTTTGCACAGACTCTGGCTGCCCCAAAAGCTTTCTGGTTTGACTGAAAAAGCTAGAGTGGGATCTTGTTGGTGCCTTAGATCTCTGAACATGGGGGGGAAACAGAGAACTAAACCTAGGAAATTACAGTCCAGTTTTAGGCTTGTGGTATGGATTTCTGTTGGATCATACTGAATCATGCACATTTGTTTTTATTAAGAAACCATTTGTTTTCAGTAGATTGTAATTGGTACAAATAAATGTTATTTTCTATATGGGGCTAATCATAGTCAGTCATATGCGGATTAATCCGATATTGCTGTAAAACAAGTCTTGAACAAAAAAGTGCCCTTTAAGTAACTAATTATTATTATTATTAAGATGGGTAGCTGTGTTTGTCCATAGCAGCAGAAAAGAGCAGGGGTCCAGTAGCACTTTAAAGACTAACAAAATATATGGCAGGGTATGAGTTTTCGTGAGTCATCGCTCACTTCTTCAGATATAGCTAGAATGGGAGTCCATCTGTCCTATTTATTGGAAAGTGGAATGATTTCAGATGCTGAATAACATTAGTAGGGTTTAGATGAGATATGCAGAGGGATAATAGGCATGGAGAAATCAGCATCGGTAATGAGACAGGAAACCTAGGTCTTGATTCAATCCAGGTGGATGCATTGTCTTGAGCTTCATTATCAGTTGTAATTCAGCAGTCTCTCTTTCTAATCTCCCTTTGAAATTCCTTTGTAAAATAACTCTTAGGTCAGCAACTGAATGTCCTGGAAGGTTAAAATGTTGCCCCACTGGTTTTTGAATGTTGTGGTTCCTAATGTCAGATTTATATCCATTAATTCTTTGTTGAAGGGACTGGTCTGGTCTGTGTCCAATGTAGAGGGTGGAAGGGCATTGTTGACATGTGATGGCCTCACCTTTGGGTGAGGCAGCAGGCATCTACCTTAGTTGGCCTCCCTGCTTTAGTTCCCAATCTGCTGAAAGGGCCCATTTGATTTCATCTTGTGGCTCTAACAGATTTAGATGAAATTGTCTCTACCTGTATGATTTTTATTGCTTATTGTTTTAATGATTTTTAGAGTTGTGAGCTGTAGGTGACCAGTCTCCTTGGGACTGTCTTGCAGCAAGCTGATCCTGGGTATCATTCTGGGTTTTCCAGTAATCTTTCTCACCATATCAGGAGGATATTGTCGTTGCCAAGATGTCCATTGCAGATCCTTCAAGTGAGTATCTCTTTCTGAGGGGTTGGAGCAGATGCGATTATAGTGTAGGGCTTGGTTATACACAATGGATTATTATTATTATTATGGAGTATTATTAATAATGGCATTTCACTTTCAGGATATTTCTAGTTACTTATTGAATTGCATTAGTCTTCTGTTTGTTCAGGTCCCTGGGTATACTGCCATTAAACAAGTAGGTGATTCGTGAGAGAGGCCTATATAAATGTTTACAGACACTAACAAATGATTTCCTCATACAGTTAGTAAATTGTGGTCTCTTTTGTTTCAGAATTATTCCATACATTATTCCTGTTCACCTGCACACCAGACCCTGAACTAAAAAGAAAAGAAAAGAAAATTAATTAAATCCATACTAGCACACTGCATTTCATGTTCTATTAAGTTTTTACAAAAATTGATGCTGTTTAGAAGGATGCTTTATAGTTCACAATCCCCTTGCAGCTTGCCCAGCTTAATTGCCTGGAGACTGAACACTGAGGATGGTATGAAAGAAGCATCATTCACAGGCGTCATGCTGTGTTAATAGGCTTTACATTTTTTTAAAGGTTTTCAAAGTCAGTAAAACTTATTTGACCAGAGGTGACAGTGGAACCAAGGAAATGGGTGTCTACTCTGTACCTTGGGAAATGTTACTGTAATGTACTGCTTTTAACACTGAAAAAAACTAAGTCTGAAGCCTGGTTTTGGTAACTCTGGATTCATGGTAATACATAGGTTGGAGGTGTTTCATAAAAGTATCTGAATGATGGAGAAGCTAATATCGATATTTTTCCCTGTGTCCCCCTATGTACTACACCATTGTAAAGCCTTTTAAAAATTGGTAAAATGTGGACATGCTGGGAAATCTGTGTCTGCCAGGTATTAATCGGTGGCTGTATAAAACTTAAAAAAAAAATTTTTGCTGTCAAGTTGCAGCGAACTTATGGCAAACCCATAGGGTTTTCAGGGCAAGAAACATTCAGAGGTGGTTTGCCATTGCCTGCCTGCATAATGACCCTGGTATTCATTGGTGGTCTCCCATCCAAATGCTAACCAGAGCTGACCCTGCTTAGCTTCTGAGATTGAGAAAATTTGGCTAGTCTGATCTATCCAGAACAGGGCATATAACACATACTGTGATGAAATTCATTGAGTTGACATTGCTAAGTCTTTAAGAAACACTGCAGTGTCTTAAAGGTCAGATGTACCCATGGAGCCCTGTTGTGGAAGACACAGTTGGGGGTGGGGCTTGTAATAGAAAAGTATCAGGGAAGGGTTAAGCATCCCTCTCCTCTTCCCACAAATTTCTTGGAGCTGCTTTGTTAGAAGAAGCAGCTTATTACTGAGAGTAAGATGTACTTCATCTCCAATGCAGCTTCCCTGTCAATAGATCAAAGCTGCCTTTTCTTGTTTGAAGGAAAGGCTGTGGTTAATATTTTTCTCACAAGAGGGAACTCACAAGACTCGCGAGGGATTTCATCTCCCCCCACTGTTGCCAAGCCCAGTTCGTGCACCAGGGCTCTCTGGCAGCCACTGCTGGACCCCAGTGTGGAGCCCCAGGCTATTCAGGAGCAGCTGCCAGACCCAGTGTGGCTCCTGGGCTGTGTGGCCACTGCCACCAGGCCCAGTGTGGAACCCCAGGCTGTGCTGCTGCTACTGCCAAGCCTGGCATGGCCCGTAGGCTCTCTGGCAGCTGCTGCAAGACCCAGTGCAGCACTCGTGCTCTCTCCTGGGCTGTGCTGCTGCTGCTGGGCCAGTGCAGCTCCTGGGCTGTGTGGCCACCATGACTGGGCTCAGCACGGAGCCTCAAGGTATGCAGTGCAGCTTCCGGCCTCCTCCAACTGTTGGAGATAGGTGTGTTCTCTGCATCTGAGTAGAGAACACTGTTTTATTTGGGGGGATTTTAACACTCACCACCAGTGTTCCCTCTAAGCTGAGTTAGTGGGAGCTAGCTCATGGTTTTTTAGCCTCCAGCTCACACATTTTTGTCTTAACTCAGGAAGGAGGGCTCCAGAGCGATGCAGGAGCCAAATTGCTTGCTCACAACTTTAGTGCCAGCAGCTCACAAAGTAGAATTCTTACTCACAAGACTCCGCAGCTTAGAGGGAACATTGCTCACCACATGTATTTTTTTGAAGATATTTTTGCAAACCTAGGGGTCTCTCAAGTTTGCAGAAAAATCTCTTTAGTGTCCATGTGGCCCCAATCCACAGATTTAGATATCTGCAGAAGTTTGCCACATGTCACTAATTGTATAGAGAAAAACAGTAGTCATTAAATCTGAGCAGCAACATATAAAATTGGACTTCACCGTTTATAGTGCAGTCCTAAACAGTTACACCTTTCTAAATCCGTTGACTTCAGTAGTGTTAGAAGGGTGTATCTCTGCTCAGGATGCAACTGTCAACATTAGATCCCTTAGGCAGTAACTAGAATGACATTCTGAACAAAAGATGAAGTCCCACGGGCTAGCACATGCACGCTCTTGCCTCTGGTTTGCAATGTGTTGAGGAGATGATGCCTTCAGCTGCAGATTCTTCCGTTGTTTAACCTACCAATTTTACGCTTGCAACCGTATTTCAAATATACTAAAAGAAGTAAACAGAAGTAAAGCTTCAAGTTTGAGACCAAATTAATCTAAGTAGAATGTATGTGGCTGATGCTGGACTAAACTACATGAGAACCAGTGTGTTGTAGTGGTTAAGAGCGGCAATCTGTGGAGAACAGGGTTTGATTCCCCTCTCCTTCACATGAAGCCAGCTGGGTGACCTTGGGTCAGTCACAGTTCTCTCAGAGCTCTCTCAGACCCACCTACCTCACAAGGTGTCTGTGGTGGGGAGGGGAAGGGAAGGCAATTGTAAGCCGCTTTGAGACTCCTTCAGGTAGAGAAAAGCAGGATATAAAAACCAACTCTTCTTCTTACGTACAGACACGTGCAACTGATCCCCAATGGTATTAATTTTTTTTTAATTAAAAACTCCATCTGGAAGAAGAAAAAGAGTAGAAGAAGAGTAGGTTTTTATACCCAACTTTTCTCTACCTTAAGTAGTCTCAGGCTGCAGTCACTCACGCTAAATAACCCACTTTCAATCCACTTTCAGTGCATTTTCCAACAGTAAAATCCAGTTGGAAAGTGCACTGAAAGTGGATTGAAATTGCATTATTTAGTGTGTGTGACCACAGCCTCAAAGTGGCTTACAAACACATTCCTTCCTCTCCCCACAACAGAAACCTTGTGAGGTAGGTGGGACTGAGAGAGATCTCAGGTCATGGTGACTGGCCCAAGGTTGCCCAGCAGGCTTCCTGTGGAGGAGTGGGGAATCAAACCCACTTCTCCTAATTAGAGGCCACCTCTTTTAACCACTGCACCATGCTACACAATTTAAGTGCAGAAACATTCAGGGAGAGGGAGGGAGCTTAGCCTTTTCCTTGCCTTTCTTAGCACAATGTTTCAAAAACCCTGCAAACTTGTCTTTGGAACCTTGTGGGGATGGGAATATAAATTGCTTGGGAGTGTGCTTTGGAGCAAAGACACAGTGGATATTATGTGCTCCTCTGCCTCATGCAACTTGTCTATTCTAATTTCCCCTTCCTGAAGCAACTATTTGGTTTCAGAAACATCATTTCTTGGTCTCGTGCATTTTGTGTGTAATGTGTATCCTCACACACAAGTTGTTTAGGGCTGATAAATTACAGGCTCTAGTAAATAATTGGAATGATTTAAGTGTTCTTGCTAGGAAGGCAGCTGAAGCCCTTACAATGTGTCTATTTTTAAAGGGTTATTTTAAGGGTTCTGATTGCTACCATAAACATCCCTTTAATCTTTACCCATACAAGCAGGCTCATTTTCAAAGACAGTCTAGCTATAAACAGTAATTTATGATCACTTGGAATGCTTCACATTTACTTGGCTTCCAAAGTCCTTGGCAAGTGATACAAAGCTGTTTAGCCTTTTCAGTGAAAGTGACTATGCAATTACCATTTGTGCCAGAGAGACTGGAATTGAAGACAATAATGGCTTAGAAGATCCAGTGGGGAGTGACGGTTGAGTTTGGAAGCGCCTGGCTCTTAAGCTCAGTTTCTCCAATCAGTAGGCTCTGAAGGCATTGCTTTTCTAGAGCTGTACCATTTTAGACCATAGGTGGGACACGCTGGATTCTGAGTGCTGTGCCACATCAAATGCTTTGCATACGGAACGGTAATCCAGCAGGGAACGGAGTGTCATTTACACAAGTCTTTTGCTCAGCATGCTGTTTTTCTCTGAGGTGTAAAGAATTTGTTTGGAGAGGGGCCATGGCTCAGTGGCAGAGCCTCTGTTTTACATGCCAAAGGTCCAAGGTTCAATCCCTGGTATCACCAGTTAAAAGGACCAGGCAGCAGGTGATGTGAAAGACCTCAGCCTGATACCCTGGAGGGCTGCTTTCATTCTGAATAAACGGTACTGACTGTGATGAACCAAGTGATCTAAAGTGGCTAGGGTTCTGAAAGCATTACCACATGATTGTGCTGACTGCATAAATGAGCTGTTTCTTCTGAAAGACAATTTGAGAATGAATAAAGGGAAGCCTAGAAGGGCAAAAACTGTGCTGTTTGAGTCCTAGGAAACTTTTATAACATTTTCTGAATGGAAAATTCTGTAATTACAATATTAGGAAATGAAAAGTATAAAACATGAACTCTGCATGTGTGTGAAACTATGGCATGTATCTTATTGCACTTTGCAAACTTTAAAACCTTCCTCCAGCCTAAGAAGCCGTCCTCCTATCTATCTGGCTCTTCGATCAGAAGAAGAGCCACTGTCAAGAGAGTAAGTCACCTTGAGCCTGAGGAAAGCTTCTGAGTTTGCTGAGTGGGAGTGCTGGGATATCTGCCATTGTCAGCTAGAATGAAACATTATGGTATCTTGGGGTATTTAATTAGATTCCGATCAGATTGTAGCTAACTCTAAAAACCATTCTTCTTCTACCTTTAAACCTGATGATGGAAAGTGCCATCAAATCACAGCCAACTGATGGCAACCCTGTAGGATTGTCAAGGCAAGAGATGTTTAAAGGTGGTTTGCCATTGCCTGCCTCTGCATGGCTACCTTGGACTTCCTCAGTGGTTTCCCATCCAAATACTAACCAGGGTCAATCCTGCATAGTTCCCAGAATCTAACAAGGGCCCCGTTCACACAGAGCATTTGCCGCGCTAAAGATATGGATGATAGGTGGATTTTCCGGGCGCAATCACACTGCAACATCTGGGAAGCGTAGTGCACCCGTGGCTAACCTGTGGCTTCCCGCCAAAGATGCGGAGTAAAAAACTAGTGCATACGATGTGCTAGTTTCCGGAAAATGCAGGGCAAGGGCGGGCATCTGATCGCGTTTCCGCTGGAATCCCGTGGCATCCGGCGCCCGCCCATGTCCCGTCGCAAACCAGATTTTTTTTTTAAGTCTCCACAGGATACGCACAAATGCCCACCGGCACATGTGCACACTGTGGTGAGGGGGGGAAATTCCCATTTGCCACGGAAGCGGTGCCTAGCGATTGCCAGTGTTATTGTGCCATGCCGCTTCTTTGCCACGCTGCAGGATAGCCATGTGATTGGCACCTAACAGCATACCCATGGGACCTCCACGGGACATGTGATTGGGCTGCTGCACGTTACTTTGCTCCAGGGCAAACAGCCACGCTCCCCCCCGCATTTTCCGGCCCATGTGACCGGGACCAAGATCGGGCTAGCCTTGGCCACCAGGTTATGTTGGCTTTAACCCTAGCTGTGTAAAAATTGGGAGGTCTTTGTAGCCCTCAAAAGCAGTGGCCAGACTTTTGGGATATTTCCAAATAGAAGAAGTCAATGAAGAGTCATAGAAAAGGTATCATTACATGCTTTTGATTTTCTGGGGATTTCGCACATGTGATGTAATGGGTATATTGGGCCATTGTTGGCATGATAACCTAGAAAGGGCCTGTAAGAGATGTAGGTCTCAAGTTGCTTGCAATTCCTTGAACAAGTGAAGTTACTTTGGCCAGCCAATTTGCTTTTTTTAAACTACTAGATAGTGTAATCATTAGAAAGCATTTTTATATTGCATAGTTGGCCTAAAATAACCATAAACCCCCACAAAGGGTGCTTTGTCAGGGACTGTAGATTGACCTGTTTCCCAAACATCTACATTCACTGAAAACAAAAGGGCTCTATATATGAACGATTGGATATTGTGCTCTGATTGGATTGTAGCAATCATTCACCAATGACATTTCCTCTGAAGACAATCCAATCCAGTGGTGAATGATTTCTGCAGCTCATTACCTAGTGATGTGTGGGTACAGCCAGAGATTTTAAATGACAAGGCAGTGCTCATGTTTGAGAAAGAGAAATATGTGACGTGTCTGTGTCACTCACCATCAAAAGTGTTCGAGAACATTGTGCAAAAATGATTTATACAAAAATAGCTTACCAAATAGCTGTGGGAGACTGGCTGACTGTAAAACAATATGAATTACTATGCTGGAGCAGACCAGAAAGTTTGGGGGAGGGGAGAAGTCAGGTAATACTTGTGCACAAGTTCATCCATTCACATATAAAATGGCAGACCTGCTATCAAAGAAAAATGAAATACATAGGTAGTGGGAGCAAAGTCCCACTAACACCTGACCTTGCTGAGCTTAGCTGAAAACCAGTGTGGTATAATGGTTAGACTCTTGGACCAGGACTGAAGAGACCCAGATTCAAATTCCTGCTTGCCATTGAGCTTACTGGGTGACCTTGAGGCGATAATTCTCTCTCAGCCTAGCCTACCTCGCAGAGTTGGATTTAGAAGGGCCTAATTCTTTTTAGGATGGCACTGCAAAGAAATTTAACCTTCAAATCTGTATTAATTCAAATCTCCTAGCAAGGACAGGAGCATATATTTTGCTTGTAATATCTACCTCTTGTTTGGGGATTTAACTGGATGGCTTCAGTACTGGTTGGAATAAGTGCTTTTCTAGTTTCTAAAAGAAAATTGAATCCAGTACAACTTTTGCATATGAGAATAACTCGTCCTTGAAATGTTTACTGCAAGCCAAAACTCTTCTTTGTTTGCTTATTAATGACAGTTTGGGAGACTTAGCGCATGGCAGGAGGAGATAAACATTACAATGCCATGAAAGCTACATTTGCAATGTTAAAGAGAATTTTTGAATAACATAAAATATTTGTCTTTGGAGTTCTAATCTGATTAGAGAATCAATTATGGACAGGCAATATAATGTTTTGCATAATTTTGTTGTGGTTTTGGGTATTTCTTCATAAGCCACAGCCCCCTTCTCCATATTTTGATGTACATATTGCATTGCTATAAAGATCAGCAGCTCTGAATTTCCTTTCTGGACATGACATTTTAGAACTCAGCACATGAATCAGGGCCATTGTGTAATAGTTTCCTCATATCACCATTAGTATGTCGTGGCGACAGGAGAATTGTGTGATGGACCCAACTCACATGGTAAATTCCAATAGATGATGGGTTAGATCCATTCACATTTTTAGATTTCTTTTTGCCATCAAGTCACAGCTGATTTATGGGGACCCTGTGGGGTTTTCAAGGCAGGAGATGTTCAGAGGTGGTTTGCCATTGCCTGCCTCCAATGTCATGACCCTGGTATTCCTTGGTGGTCTCCCTTCCACATACTGACCAGGGTGAACTCTTCTTAGCTTCCAATTAGAGGAAGGCATTTCAGTTTTAGGAAGTGAAATCCATAATTTCTAGATCTCCTTTGTGTTATCATTCACAAGACTTCCACAACTGTCTGATGTGTCTTTTTGAGGGGCTCAGTAGGGTTGCTGATTTGGGGGATTCCTGGAGACTGGGGCGGTAGTGCTTGAGGTTGGGATGGGCAAAATTTTTGGGGTTTGGGGGGTGTTCGGCTATATTGGACCCGAATAATATTGGTATTCACGAATTCTAAATACCAGTGTAGTATTCAGTATTTGATTTAACCTGAATGTAAAAAAAAATCATATAACCACCTTATTGGTATTTATGTGGTATTTCCTAAGCTGAATGCAAATTTGGGAAGCTATTCGGCTACTGAATAGATGATTTCAAATACATGCTGAAATTATTCGGTTTTTATTCAAGTTCATATGGCAAAATGAATAGAGACTGTGGAGAATGGCTTGCAACCATCTCAACCTAACAGCTGACCAGCAGCCACTTCCAAGTGTGTGTGTGGGAGGAGCAACCCATCCACTGTTTGGCAGTAATGTCTTCCAGCCGTTAAACTGGTCAGTTTCCCTTCCCTCTGCTGTTTAAGGGCTCACAAGTATAAGGGCTCACAAGCATTTCAGCCTAACAGTGTGGCTGCTGTCAGCCAGTCTCCCACTGCTGTACCAGCATGGTAGCCATCTCATCCATTCTTTTTGCACCCCCCCCCCAGAAGTGCTTGGAAGCGGGGGCTGTGAAATGGAGAGGTTATATGAGTGGAAGTCATTTCAGCCTAACAGTGGGGTGAGTGAGCTTGTCCGCTGTTAGGCAGAAATGCCTTCCAGCTGTTAAACTGGTCAGTTTCACTCCCCTCTGCTTCCAAGTGGAGGGAAACTGACCAGTTTAATGGCTCACAGGCATTTCAGCCAAAAAGCAGGGCAGGCGCAAGGCATTTCAGCAATCCTTTTTGCTCCCCCCTGCTTGAAAGTGTGTGTGGGGGGGTGAAACCCACTGTGAAATGGCCACCAGCCATTTAAACCTGACAGCCCCGTGGATCCGCCGGTCAGCTGTTAGGTTTAAATGGTTGGCAGCCATTTCACTGGCTAGTTTTGCTCACCCCTGCTTCCAAGGGGGGGAGGAACAAAAATGATCACTGAAATGGCTTGCAGACATTGCCCTTATAGGTATAATGGACCCAAATATATCCGGGTTTCCTGAATATTTCCCAAATCAGGAAATACCAATATTTTCCGGGTCCAATATACCCAAATAAAAAAAATTCTTGCACACCCCTAGTATTCAGATTCAACCACCCCCGGCAAGTTTCCAAATTTTTCCAGTCCATTATTCCCAATGCTGGGAAACTTTCTGGGTGGCTGGGAGGAGGTTGTTTTTAAAGATATAAGCAACAAAACTGCAATGGAGCTGGTGGTACCTGTCCTTTAAATAACTCCCAAGTTTCAAGTTGATTGGACCAAGGTGTCCAATTTTATGGGCCTCTTGAAACTGACAAGATACATTTGAAATTGACAAAAGCAGCCTGGAAAGCCCATAGAACCCTGCCCCCAGACACAGAAATGGGGGAGGGGGGAGAAAAGGAAAGGAAAAACCGTCCCCCCCGCCAATCTTCCCAGTAAATCTTAAATATTTCTGGGATTTGGGGGGATTATTTTTTTCTGCTTTCTGAAAAATCCCAGATATTGCTACTACAATACTGTAGTAGTGTATGCTATGTTTTTGAATGGTCTTAAAGACTTACTCATACTCATATCTCTTTAGTTGTCCTGACTGCCTCTTCTGATGATAACTGTAATGGATGCCATGCTTGTTGTAAATAAAGAGCACTGCAGATGCACCTGAGGGAAACAACGGTGGAGGATAGGGGCAGCCTTATGACCCACTGGACTGGCATGAGGAAATTGCTGATTGCCACAGAGGAGTGACAAATTACATGCTTGGTTAAGAGGTGTCAGGAGTTAGAGAGGAAAATGATTATTTATCTTATCCTCTAGGCTAGGAACAAGCAGTAGTTGACTTAAATTGCAGGAAGGTGTGTGTAGGAATCTATTTTGGATTTCCTGGGAATCTATTTTGCCAAAGTCAGATGTTTTACACAGATATTTATGGCACATAATATAAAAGGGAATGTTTTTCAAAACGGTGCCAGCAGTTGCCCATGTGAGAAGCAAACTCTTTCCCAACCCGCCAAAATGTGAATGGCATTTGAGCTAGGAAACAGAGTTCCATTTCAGCCCTTTAAAGAGAATGAAATAGTTGGGAAATCGGCTTAGCCCAAAGTCATTCTCAAAATCGGCTTAGCCCAAAGTCATTCTCAGTCTGTGGAGTCTGTTACCTTCTGTGCTTGGAAACACATGTATATACTACATACGTGTCTGTGTGAGTGAGTACTGCTTCTGACTGCCATCAGGGTTGCGAGGCAACAGACTACTGTGCCTAAGAGCACCTTGATTGAACCAGAATAGCATAAATAGCAGTCTAAAAGCCTTCGCTGTGCCAGGTGTTTGCTGCGCTTGTTACACACTTTGCAGCCTAGGCTTTGGGCTGCTGGGTCCAACATTCAGTTATGCTGGGCATCTTGTTCTTACCTATTGCTCTATCGCCTCACCTCTTATTTTTCTGGAAATAGCCTAGAGACTAGAGCTTGCAATACTCTGAGTTGGGCAAAAGGTTGGTCTGTCATGTTGCCAAAAGAGAATGATGTCAACACAATGGAATTTTAAGGAGCATGGCAATGAGGCCCAATGCAATAGAGATTGAGAAACTTTATTTATTTATTTATTTACAAAATTTATACCTTGCCTTTCAGCCCTCATCATGGCCACCAAGGCAACAAACTAAATATATATATATATCATAAGGACATGTCTCAAAAACCATTAAAACCAAACAAAAAACATAATTAAAACAATTCAGCCCCTTCCTGGCTGACCAGCCCTTGCAGAAAGGCTCTGGGTGTTTTCATGGGACCTGGTTGTGGGTCAGAGTTTGCTGGCTTAACAGATCAGCTCCGTACCCAGTCATGCAGTGCTTTGCAGTGTGCATGGCCAGGAGGGAGCTTGCCAGAGCAACTTCTCTCCCTAGGCCATGGCCTCTTTGGCACAGCCTTCAGTGGTTTCCAGCAGTGGTTCCTGGTGGTGGCAGTCAGCTCCAGTGTGGTGACTTTGGGCCTCACAGGCTCCAACTCCCTTGGCTCCTGATCAGCCCTAGGGCCCATCTTAGTTTCATGAGGGGGTGGAGCCATCTGTGGGGGGCTGGGGTCCCAGTGGGCTGGCTCTTCCCTTAGGGGGGTACCATGGTTTTTTTTTGTCTGCTCAGGTGGGTGGATGTCCAGGAGGGCTGCAGGCAGTTGGGGAAAACCTGTCCAGCCAGCCTGGGCATCCTGTTGGGCTCGTCTGTGGCCATTTTGAGCAGCCAGCTGGGGTAGAATAGGTAGATGTGGCCTGGGAATGCCTGATGGTTATGGCACCCAAAAAAGGCCAGGGCCCTTTGAAGGGCAAGCAGCCCTCCCCAAAACCACCCTCCAAAAGGGCTGTTCCAGCCCTCTCCTCTTCTGATGAGGACAGTGAGGAACAGGAGCAGCAGGCCATTTTGGATAGGCTGTTAGCTTTAGAGCAGTAAAGAGGTGTTCCCACAGTGCCTGCTAGGGCAGTTGGGGAGTGGGCAGCAGACCCACAGGGCTGCAAAGAAGGGCTTCCAAGAGGAGGTTTTAGCCCATCTTTCTGTGTTGGGGGGGCAGTTCCTGTGCACCAGCAAGTGTGGGTGAGCACAGTGAACTATCTGGTGAATTGGGGCTGACATTGTGATGGAGCGACAGGAGCAGAACCTGAAATCTGGTCTGGTGGTCGTGGCTGTGGCTGTGGCACGCCAGGATCCTGATGGTAAGTCTGGTCACATGCAACCCAGCTTTGCCTGGCCTGGGGCACCCTAGGGTCAGGCTACTGCCACCAGGTCTCCAGCCATGGTGCAGACAGGCCTCTCACCATGCACTTCGACAATGGGCCAGCCATGGGGCTGGGGTGCCGGACAGCCCCCTTTTCAAGGGGCATGGGTAGGTGCTGCAGCTCAGCCTTTACCTTGCGAGGTCACCCCATGGGGGGATGCGGTTACCCTTCTCCATGGGGGATGCCATATGTGTCAGTTCCATTTAAGGCATTACCCTTCAGGAGCACGGCAATGCCTTTGGGTGACCAGTTAATGGTGGCCACCAGGGGAAAAAACTAAAGGAGAATACATGGACATCTTTACCCTTCTCTCCAGGGAGCTGGGGAAGAAGGATCAAGGTGACCTGGATGAAGGGACAAGGAAAAGTTAAAGTGAAGGAAGGTAGACAGGACCTGGGCCGATCGGCTGCCAGGTTTTCTGATTTACGTGAGTGTCCTAGCTCAGTCACAGCCATTGAGAGCTGCCTCACTATTTCAGTACTTGGACATTATATATAAGGAATATAAGGATTTTGTGGGGCCTGCATGGCTGCGGTACAATGAGGAATTTCATATGAGGGCAGCAGTGAATCCATCCCTTCCTTGAGATCAGATTCACTAGCAGCTCTGGCTGCAGGTAATGTCCCCCACCAATCCCAATCCCGGAGACCAGTCTGATAATGGGCATCTAGTCCACTGGCTGCCAGGTAATTCTGGCCCCCACACCCCTGCAGGGCAGTCAGTTCAGCCCCAACTACTTTTTTGGGAGTTCACCTCCCAAGGGATGTGCACTAGGAAAACCTGCAAGAATCACCATGAGTGCCCACTTTGCGGGAGATCGCACTGCTTTGCAGTATGTTCCATGGTGAAGCCACAGGGAGGTTCTAAGCATTCCAGTGGGGGGAGCTCCACCCAATCTGCTAGAAAAGGGGTCCAACCCTATAAGATTGAAGGAACTTGAGAAGTGGCTCCGTAAATACCCCAGGCGTGAAGTTCCGTTCAGGCCTTTAGGCAGTATGTAGCGCTGCAGGGGGATGAGGAGGGCATATTTTTGCATCGTGGTAATGGCAGCCCTTTAACTAAATACCAGTTTTGAACAGTTACCACCTGGGCCTTGGCTAAGTTGGGATTCTCAGGAGTCAAACTTGGCACCCACTTATTTCAGATTGGCACCGCCACCACGGCAGTGGCCATGGGGTACCTGGTCCAGGCTATTCAGCATGTGGGGTGGCGGTGATCTCCATCGTACTGGTCTCATGTTCACCCCTTCGTTACACTGTGAGCTGTCTGTGCTGTGCCTTTTTGTGTTTTCATCCTAGGTGTTCTGGTTTGTCGTGGGAAGCAAAGAATCCTCATGTCCAGGCACAGCATGGTTTTTTGGGCAGCTCACCAGGCCAGAGGAATGCCCACAAGCTTTCAGCTGGGTCTCAGCAAGTGGGCCACAATAAAGTGGTGGGGCCATCGGGGCCTGCAGTGGCTGGGGCTTTTGCCCTTGTTGTTTGAGGGAAGAAAAGGTCCTCCGCCTTACATTTTGGCCATTCATTTGGGAGGGAATGACTTAGGCCTGGTGAAGGGCAAGAGCCTTGTCTTGCAGGCTAAGGTTGACCCCAAGGCTCATTCAGAGCAGGTGGCCTGGAGTCCTGATCCTTTGGTCTACAGTGCTGTCCCACTTGGTATGGAGGGGAGCATTGGACCCACAAGCTATTGAAAGGCTCATTGTAAGGCTAACAGAGCTCTGGAAGACTCTGGAAGGTGGGTTGGGTCCCTATTTACCTCACCCTGATATACGAGCCAAATTTGGTGACCTGTATAGAGTAGATCAGGGCCACCTGTGGCTGAGCGGTTAAGACACTGAGCTTCAGACTGAAAGGTCTGTAGTTCGGCAGTTCGAGACCCTAGTGCCACGTGAAGGAGTGGGCGCCCGTCTCTGGCCCCAGCTCCTGCCAACCTAGCAGTTCGAAAGCAAGAAATTGCAAGTAGATAAATAGGTACTACTTTGGTGGGAAGGTAACAGTGTTCCGTGCGCCTCAGCGTTTAGTCATGCCAGCCACATGACCACAGAGAAATCTTTGGACAGCGCTGGCTCTTCAGCTTGGAAACGGAGATGAGCACCGCCCCCTAGAGTCGGATTCGCCTGGCTTTTGAGTAAGGAAAACCTTTCCCTTTCCCTATAGAGTGGACAGGGTCCACCTTTCAAAGAAGGGCAATAGGATTTTCCTTGAAGACTTGTGGCCAGGGCTGTAGTTGGCTTTGGGGTGGCTGATAGGACCAAAAGCCTAAGCAGAGGCTTGGCCTTGACAGTGGTTGGAGAGAGTGGGGTCAGTCAGAGTGGATTGGTGAGCACCATTTAGCACACACCCCTTTCGGGGGGGAAGGGGTCTGGCAGGATCAGCTTGTGGGTTGTGCAGCTCATGACTGGGAATGCGGATTGCCCGTGGGATCCCCTGAATAGGTCCTCCTCTCAGGTTCTGCAGCTTGGGGGGCTGGAGCTCCAGGATGGCAACCTGCTTACTATGCCTGCCTGGCCTGACCCATATATGGATGGATCGTGCCAGGGCAGGATGGCTCACCCAAATTAAGGCAGGGAGGAGTCCAGGGGTGACCCCTGGCTTAACTTCTTCTGCTGTTATTTAGCCCTTGCCACTCGTATATGTGAATAGTTAATAAAGTGGCCCTTGTTTATTCCAGCCTATAGGTCTGTCTCTTTCTTCCAACTGGGGGGGGGGGGCAATTAAAACCAAAGCTAAAATAAGCATACAAAAACATAAAGCAACAAAACATAGGTCAGGAAGTAGGGATCGCTGAGGGAACACCATATGAAACAAAGATATCTTCATCCCATGGCGGAAGACAGCAACAGAAGGGGAGAGACAAGTCTCCCTGGGGAGAGTTCCAGAGGTTTGGTTCCACAACCAAGAACACCAGGGCAGGGTTGTCCACCCACCTAATCTTAGAAGGAGGGGCTGCACAAAGCAGGGCTCTGGAAGATAACCGTAGTGGTCACATAGGTATGTATAGTATATGCGGCAGCAGAGCAGGTAATTTCAATAAGGTGATTCCCTAGATGCTTAATTGATAGGGGTGGCAGCAGTCTTAAGGGATATAGTAATATATCTTAGCAGGGGTCATTTCGTAGAAAAAGAGCTAGGGGAACTCATTAGCATAACTCATTAGCATATGCCACACCCCCTGACATCACCGGAAGTGTGTCATAAGGCCACACCCCCTGACATCACCGAAAGTGTGTCATAAGGCCACACACCCCGCCGCCAACGGTCCCGGCCTTGCAGCTCCACTGCCGAGCCCCATGAGGGGCCTGGCGGTGGACCTGCAAGGCCGGCGGGAGTGCAAGGAAGCCCCACGAAGGCCCTCCCTGGCCCCAGGCAGGCAGGGGTGGGGAGAGCCAGGGAGGAAGCAACTTACCCTCCCTCTTCTCCTGCCTCCTCCTGGCTGAATGAGGGCCGGAAACAGGGCGGGCGGAAGCGGGGGGCGGGGCTTCGTCATGTGCCCCCCCCCCCGTACCTCACCCGGGGGAACTGTGTTCCCCCGCGTTCCCCCCCGAAATGACCTCTGTATCTTAGCAATCTTTCTCTTGCGTGCCTTTGTAATCAATGATGAGAATCAGCTACTGTGCCACTGCAGGTTTATTTGAACTTGACCTGTATACCATAAACATGTAGTTATTTTCCTGTGGTTATTTGTGGATCTATTCACACCTCTGCTCTTTAGCAAACATAACTTACTGAAGTTCAGCAGTATTATACTTTACTTCCCGTTCTTCCCACCCAGTGACTTCCAACCGGTGGTCATTTCCTGCAGGAGGGCACAGGAGCAGAGCTCTGGCAGTAAAGAGCCCAGGGGGCGGGTACATGCAACAAGCCCCACCCCCTGCTCCCAGCAGCCCTCAGTCAGAGCAAGAAGCAGCCAGGTAAGTTGCAGAGCCCCCCGACCCAAAACAGTCCAGTAGCACCTTTAAGACCAAGTTTTATTCTGGTACAAGCTCTCCCTCCTCTGTGAGGACAGATCTGCACGTTCCTCCCCCCAATAGCTAGCAATCCAGAACAGTCCAGTGGAGCCTAAGCAGTGGGTGTTGCCTTCTGACACACTTCCGGTGATGTCAGGGGGTGTGGCATATGCAAATAAGTTATGCTAATGACCCCTGCTTCCAACTGAGTTGGCAAGTGCATACAGAAGTGAAGGGCTTTACTGATGGGATGAAGTAGTGGCGCATAGCTGTGAATGCATCCTATCATTACAAATGCTCTCATAGACAACTATCATTTTGCCCTCAGCTTGAACATTTCTGTCAATATAGTTTGATGGATGTATTCCACAGAGTAAATATTCTCACAGAAATCCCATTTGAAATGCTACTTCGAACCTCACTTCATTGCAAGCATTGGCACATAGCGCTAACAGTTGAACAAACAAGGTTAAATTGCTACAAGAGGGTCTGGGAATTCTCTCCATTGCTGACATTCCCCAGTGTTTGCTAAGAAAGCAAACACAATGTAACTTGGCTTTTTCCTGTTTCAGTTTGCACTTTTGGAAAACGCTTGTTAGGCCAGGATTTAGATCATTATTACTGCTGGTTTCCTTTGATATATGAAATTTTCTCTTCAGCTGATAGAATTTGAGATTTGAGAGCAGAGGTCGATTCGGGGGGATCGCCGGGGATCGCCGTTCCCCCAGGTGAGGGGCAGGGGGTGGGGCACACAACGAAGCCCCGCCCCCTGCCACGCAACGACGTGCGCACCGGCCCCGCCGTTTCTGTAAATAAAGCGCAGCCCTGCCGCGGGAGGGGGAGGAGAAGGAGGCTCCGATTTGCACCGTAGTGAGCAGGCGAGCGGGAGGAGTGGCGGGGCCCCGCTAGGGAATCTGAGACGTGCGACGCTCGCAGAGCCAACCAGCAGCACCTCGGCCGTTGCCACCGACAGCCTCCCCCCCCGGCCCCCTCTTCCCCACCATTTGCAGTCAGCAGGAGGGAGGGTGGCAGCTCCCCCCCATTTCCCACTGGAGTCTGCAGGCAGACATGGCTTGCGACATGAGCCAAGCGCGCGCATGCCCTGTCAAGGCAAAGTCGAGCAGGAGCCCGGTGCCGGCGGCTGCTGGCGCTTCCCCGGAGTTGCTGAACCCAGAGAGGGCTTGGGAGCCTCCAGGCCCCAAACGCATAAACGGGCGCTTCACCTGCACTGATACCACCCAGCCTTTCTGTTTTGCTCGCTGTTTATTTAGCTGAGATGCTGCCGCCGCCGCCCCCTTTTAATCAGAGCTCCGCAGTCTGCGGGAACGTTTAAGAGCAGAGGTGTGTTCCTTTTTTAAGAGGAAGAGTCCGGGAGCACCTTAGAAACTACCAAAATCTGTGGCCGGGTAGGGGCTTTCCTTCCTCGCCGCT
The DNA here is from genome assembly GCF_001447785.1 of Gekko japonicus. Lineage (NCBI taxonomy): Eukaryota > Metazoa > Chordata > Lepidosauria > Squamata > Gekkonidae > Gekko > Gekko japonicus. The sequence continues at coordinate 972,199 of NW_015168652.1, read as the reverse complement.
GGCTTCTTCAGATGCAGCGAGAACGTGAGTCCATCTGTCCTTATTTCTTGGACAGAGATGGGCTCACATTTGAGCTGTATCTGAAGAAGCCAGCGGCGAGGCAGGAAAGCCCCTGCCTGGCTACAGATTTTGGTAGCCCTTAAGGTGCTCCTGGACTCTTCCTCTTTGCTACTGCTGCAGACAGGCTAACACAGCGACTGTCAGGATGTTTTAAGACAGGGCTTGCATTACCCCAAAGCTGGG